>NW_008796043.1:1036394-1066160 GCF_000699145.1 Aptenodytes forsteri
TCTCTGGACACGCTCCAGCACCTCAATGTCCTTCTTGTAGTGAGGGGCCCAAAACTGAACACAGTATTCGAGGTGCAGCCTCATCAGTGCCAAGTACAGGGGCACGATCACTTCCCTACTCCTGCTGGCCACACTGTTTCTGATACAAGCCAGGATGCCATTGGCCTTCTTGGCCACCTGGGAACACTGTTGACTCTTGTATCCTAAGATTTCAACTGAAAGACTCTTTAAAATATCTTATGTAGGCACACACAAATAAATTTTGTGAAATTTGCTCCTTGAGGCTGCCACATAACTGTTAGTCATTGAAGCGTTTAACATCAGGCAACCTAAATGCCTTAGTGAATCTACCCCTCAAGCGGTCTGAAGTCTCAAAGGGTCCATAACACCAATGGACGGGCGAGAAGCCCTGTGGACACTTTTCAGCACTTTCATTGAGAAACCGGTTGCAGGGACTGATATAAAAGTGTTTAAAGACCACTCAGGACAAGTAATTATGAATGTCTTTCTGAAGCTTCGAAGGAAGGTGGCATTTAGTTTAAGAGCTGAGGTAAGGACAGAAAAATTACTTGATAACTGAAGCGAATATTTTATGAGCCATCCTAACATGTTGGTATTGAAGGGACTGTTGTGCTTCAGTTTGCTGTCATCGGTGTATTTTTCCCATATGTTATATAGGCGGTAGTGAAGTGTATATGAAGAAAGTGACTCCTTTCGTTGTACTCTAATTCTTTATTTCTTTTCCTTTCCCAATCCTTCTAGACTCCATAGATGGGAAACACGCTCGAAGGACTCAGTCCAGTAGTCCTCTGGGAGAATTATTTGACCATGGGCTGGATAGCTGGGCTACCTCCATTTTTGTGCTTTCTTTTTTTTCTGTCTGTTCCCGTGACAATGGGAAGACTGGAGTTTCTGTATATACAATGTATATATATTTAAGCATTGTCTTGTTTAACTTTATGTGTTCACACTGGGAGAAATATAACACAGGAGTTCTTTTTCTTCCTTGGGGATACGATATAAGCCAAGTGGTAAGTATTTATCATTCGTGTTTTGGTTTTATTTTTTTAACTATGTTAGTGTTTTCATAATATTACAGAAATAGAAAAATAGAGCTCAAGGCCAAATGTATTTGGCCAAGATTTTGAATGTGAAATAGCATGACTTTAAAAGTAATTCAGAAATATTTCCTGCATTTGCAAAGAAGGGACGCTCTTGAGCAAATTGTCAGTATCAGAGATTCATTGCCTTGCAGGAAAAAAAAGGCTTGCAGCAAGCCTAGCAGTCAGATAGTGCCCATGAGAACGTAATTTAACTGCATTTGATTTGTAGTATTAACAAAAATTATTATGCCATCTGAAGCCATAAGCAATTTTCCCACCAACACTAGGTTCTGAGGCACAATGTGAACTAGTCCAAGTAGTATTTATTAACAGTAATTATACAGTTATACAATACTAGACCTTCCCAATTCTACCACCTCTGACATCGAATGTGGTAATGGAAATAGCATTGTACCTATACAGCGAGCGTTAACTGTTGTCAGTGTCAAGTGAGTTTTACCCTTGAAAAAAAGTCAAAGCCATACCGTTAAAGGTTTCTTCTCCGGGAATGGCATTCAGTAACATGAATTCCGTATCAGCCCATAGCCAGTCCCCAGCTGAGTTCTTGACCGGCTTACAGCCCTACCTTGAGGTGGACCTCTTCAGAAACATGCCCAGGGCACCACGGGGAGTGGTGGCCTCAGTGCACAAATGAGTAGCAGCAGTAGTAGTAACAAGCTCATTGCGCTGCCAAGGGCCCAGTGCTGGGATTTCTGGGCTGGCTTATCTATTTCTTAGACAGCCAGGCTCTTGCAGCCTGAAGAGACCAGTCCCAGTCTTCTGAGCTTCCTGTCACAGGCATGAGATGAAAGGTACAGCCAAATATACATAATTGGAAAGAAGTTTTACAAATATTCAAATATGTGTTTTAATGGAAATATAGTATTTGAATTAACGGCTGCAGATGTATTGCTGTAAACATAATCAGAATCCAGTGGTTTGAGAACAACTCGGAGATGGTGGTCCAGCTGTGGTGCATCTGTTTTGTCCCCTAGAAAATAGGTCTGGGAGAAGAAGTTGGCTCAGGACTAAGACATTAGGCAGCCAGCTGGTCTACAAGTTTCAGCCATGTCTGTGTAAGGCTTCTTAGTGAAGTTCTTCCAGCAGGAGAGGAATAGCTATGTTCAAACCAATTTCACTTGTTGCTCAGATGATTACTGTAGATATACACGTGAATGTTTAGAAAGCTCTTTCGGGTTGCTGCAGCATCCAAACTGTATTAGTGGTTAAATATGGGAGTGGGGTACAACTAGCGTAGTAGTACTGTTAGCGTACTAGCGGAGCAGTACTGTTAACTCTGTCAGTGCCTTTTAGTGACCTATGCCTCTGTCACTGCTTTCCCATCTGGGAAATAATGGTAATAACATTTCCCTGCCTGACAGATTTGTGGTGAGGCTGAATTTCAGTAAAGTCTGTAAACTGCTTTGATTAACTTGGATGCAAGGTGCTAACAAGTGCTATTTCCTGTTCCCCTCTGATGCTGAATTGCTGTCCTGCATGCTCTCTTTCTAGTAACTTCTGTGATGATTTGCCTACAGTCAAAATGATAAACATATAAATGTAAAGATATTTTTGATGCTATACAGCGCAATCATCAACAGTGGTGGAAGACTGTGCTCTTGAAATGTCTGTAGGTCAGTTTTCCCATCTGTAAAAATTTGCTTTTGTAGTTGTGATTGCTTATGAACAAAGATAAGACAGGATTTGTAGATCAAGGTAATATTTTTTCCATTTGTCCAAACTACGTTTCACGCACACCAGAAAGTACATAACGTATTTTTTTCTAGTTGTACTAATTAGTCTAGTAAAAGGTCTTAATTCCCCTACAAACATTGCCTTGCTCTTGTTTTGTAAACCCATTCAACAATTTTGTATGATGTGTGCACTATTAAAGGTAGCTCTTCATCTCCAGCTACTTGGAGGAGAGGATACTGAGGACATTAGCAAATGGCTGATGATGAGTATGGAAGGTAATGTTTCCCTTGCTGGTTTTTCCCCCCCCACTTCTCTGCCAGATATTCCCGCAGTCACATTCAGCGGCAGAGAGGGCGGAAGCACTCGCAGGCTGCTTTCAGACTAATTCCCAGCATTTAGTTCACTGTTTCCTCTGTGGCGTTCCTAGCTGAATTGCTGCGCGAATGCGCTTCTCTGCTCTGTCTTCAGTAATTTCACCGACAACATGATGCTATTGCATTGGCATGTCAGACATTCAGGTGGTCTAGTGCCCTGCTTCTGCTTTTAAAATTTATGGTAGCCAGGAACTTTGGGCTTTGTTATCGCCAGAAAGCTCAGGAAATACAGTAATTAGTGTAAGTGTGCAAACAGATAACTGTTGACCTTAATGAAAGCTGAACTGGCATGTAGCTCCCAGGACACTACTGCTGAGTCAGCTCCACTGTGTATAAACACAGACAGCCCGCTCACTGGCTCTGTGTTAACTGTGGTATAAAAAGAGCTACTGTTCCTCATGAAAAAATACCCCATTATAAATAGAGAAATTTTGGGACTTGTGCAGATCACATTTTTCTGCGACTTGATGACTCGTCAGAACTGGTAACCTAATTGCACTAGCTGGGCTGTAATTGGCACTCCAGTTAGCTTTGATTACAGCAGACAGCCATTTATAGGAGCTGTGGTGTGTAAACTTGAAAAATGGCTGTAATGTGTCTGAGAGATGCGTGGTCAGAGGGCTGTTACGTTTGTGGATCCAGAGTCAAGGAGGAGGCATCTGCAACAGTGAAAACTCTTCCCCCATCCTCCCTCCAGCACAAGGAGCTATCTTCTGCTGACTCCTCTGCGGGCAGAAAAAGATGCAGGGAGAGGAGCCTTTTCACACTGTACCATCTAGACAATTTTCATGCACTTTCAAGTAAGCACAAACCCCCAAAAGTCATGGGCTGAAGAGAAGACTGAACAAGAAACCCTTGCTATGTTCTTGGATACATCTTGTCACAAGCCCAACCAAAGAAAGCTAATGCCTGCAAATTAAGTTTCTTGGAGAAAAAAAAAAAGACAAAGCTTTCCTGAGGAAGGCTTCCTGCCATGTGTTAATTTTCACAGACTGGATTGTTTAAAAATCAATTTTTCTCCTGAAAATTTTAATACTCCCCTAATGAAGCACTCCCCTAGTCCTGCTGTTGCTTTTCATAAGCTACTGCAGTTGAGTTCATAGTAGGGGAACAAAATGTTCATTTTTCCTTAATATGATGTAGTGCTTACATCGATGCTGCCTTAAGCGTAACAGGGAGGTACCCTTTATATTTTTAAATAAAAGTTTAAAAGTGAAAATAAGAGCTGCGTGAGAGATGGAGTGACCCAGCCGATTCCATTCTCCTTCCCCTCACTCTCCCCAGCCAAGAGGGCAAGCGGGAAAAAAGCACAAAAGCACAAGCAGCAAATGTGAAAGGCAACAGGCAGCTCCCTCTGGCCCTGCCCTAGCCCTGTAAGGAGGGGATGACCAGAAATCCTATATACAGTCATGCCTGAAGGCGTGGATGCTTGGAGCATAAGCCCCAGGTTTTTGGTTTGAGATGCTTTCCCAGCTGGTTCTGCCCGATGGCTTTGGACGGTCCCACCTAGACTCTCAGGGAGAACACTCTGCCTGCCTTGAAACTCTGAGTAAATGAACTATACGATGGAGGTAGCAACTGAAACATTGTAGAACTTACTTTTCTCCTTCCTTTCAGCCAAAACAGGAGAAGGGGTTTTTTGGATGCCATATACCAAGATTTCTTTTGACAAGCGGTTTACAAAACGCATGCTGAAATATGTTTCATATGACCTTTTCCCGGGAAGTACTGTGGCAGCCAGTGTTTCAGGAACTGGAAGAGAAATCCCGAGCAATGCAAGTGCACATCACATCTTTTAAAAACTTCTCTCTCTTCTGAGGGGCAAAAAAAGAGTCTCTATTAAAAAGAAAAATGAAGATGCAAATGTGTCGTTCTTTGGTCACGTTTTCAGGATTCAGAATCTTTTTAAATTTAATTAAAAAGATATTCACTTTCAGAGTTTTTCTAATTTGAAGCGTCTGTGGAAAGCATAGCCTTTCTTGTGAAGGAATAATATTGATTATTATTTAGTTCCAAAGGTAGGAGCGCACTGGAATTGTTGAAGTAAAAGAACCGATAGCGGTGTGGAAGCAGTGCTGGCCAGGCCATGGTGTCTGCTTCCAGCTGCCTCCTGACACAGCTGGAAACCCAGCTCAGTACTCGGTTATCTGAGGGAAACCCCATGGTGTAGCCATGTGAAATTTAAACAGCTAAGGACCTGCGGTGCACAGGCTCTCGCTGCAGCAGATTGCTTCATTCTTAACCACTCGATTATGATTCTACTCAAACCTTTCTTGGTTAATTAATCTTCCACGTGCCTTTAGCTGTTTACCTATCACATACTGCATGTCTAAATGCAAAATTACCTTTTTAAGGCATGTAAAAACCTATTTTTATAGGCTAAATTTGCAACCTTTAACGATTTATTGAAAGAAAAAATACTGAGAAAAAAAATAAAATGGAAAAATTACACATCACGCTAAAGCTACCTCCTATTGAAATCACTTGTAGGAAATCATTAGTTCTTCCTTTTTTAGGCAAGTGTCACATTTATTTTCAGAGGAAAAAAGTGACCTTGTATTTTAAATGACTTTGCTCTCCAGATGTTCAGTTTGAGCACTGTGTTAATGGAAAATATTTCAACACATGAACAATTAATGCTATTGGAATATGCTAGTGAAATTGAATATTACAGTAAAAATAATGTCATTTTTTTGTGGAATCATAAAGAATTTAAAAGCATAGCCAGTATATTTTTTCAAAAAGATGAGAAAATGATTGATTTTTTTTTTCCCCATGTAGTACATATACAGCATACTCAATGTGCCTGTGTGTAAAACAGAAATGGTAAATCATTAGGGAGAAAAAAAATGTATGCGCACACACACACAATCTAGAATATTTTGGTCACAAAACTTACACCTGCAGTAGTGGAAAGACATGAAAGAGATGGTGATTTTAAAAAATCAAATACTTTAGAGAACAGTTAAAATGCTAGAAGCTAGGAGGTTTTGAGGAGTTACACTGCCTCATGGTTACATAGAATTTTCTCAATGCCACATTAAAGAAGTAATATTCTGATTTTACAGAGGGACGAAGGTGACTGTTGCTGTGATTTATAAAATTGTGACAAGATAGGGAGCCACTGCTCAGAAGCCAGCTGTCCTGCTGTTCAGCCATATCAAAGGGCCTACAAATTAACACCATATATTTCCAGATCTTTGTCTGCATAAGTACTCCTCCTCCTCATAGATAAGGCCTTGGCAAGCCAAAAATTTTCCTGGTCAGATGCTGCAGTGAGTTGGAATCCAAGATTGGATGAGTCTGACACTAACTTGCTATATCGCCCTTACTTGTGTTATTTAATTTGGACTTCTCATTTTACAAAAGGTTGCAATTATTTTTACTTGCTAAAGACTACATTTATATCTGAAAAGTACTAAAGCCGACTGATGCCAGAGAGATGAGTAAAAAACCTGGCCATCTTTTCTTAAGTAGAATTATTCACTTAGGAACACTGCTTTACATTTTAATTTTTTTTTTTTACCAGCAGTGCATTTAAAAACAGCTTATACAGCTGATTAATGTACTTAGCTTTTGTCTAATAATTTTGACAATCTTCAGTTTCTGCTAATATAGCTTAGATCAAGGGACGCAGCCGTTTTCTCATCCTTCCAGCTTTCTAAAGGAGGTCTTTGAGACTGCCTCAGTGAAGTCAAAGTTACAAGTCCTTAAAAAACAGCACACCAAAAATTTGAAGCCAAAGAGTGTTTTTTCATACACTACATCTGTTTGTTAATAAGAGGCAAACTCAACCTGCGAGTGCTGCATCACCAAATCCCAGGGCAGGGGATTCCCCTGAGAGAGCCCGTTGCATTGACGCTCCTGTTCCTGGAGGTGTGCTGACATCTGACAGCGATGCTCATGACTGCTCTGCCAAAAGTACTGACTGTAATAACGGATAATACTGAAGTTCCTCTTTTATCACTTGCCAAAAAAGTCTGTTCAGAATTCAACGTGTGAGGGTAAATTCAGGCTCCATCAAAGCCAGCTGGAGTTTTGCCATCAACTTTGATGGGGCCAGGAGTCCATCCATCATGTCTTGCGGATAACATAACGCAACTTCTTCAGAAAGCCAAATGTTAGCTCTGTTGTAGTCGGTTGCAAAACCCATTATACGCGTCCTTCATTTAGACCAAAATTTGACTCACTGTCTTCAATGGCCCAAGATGTAACTCTCATACCAGTGCCTGCTCTTCTCCGTTGCAGATCTGTTGTGCTGCTTGTTCTTGCAGAGGCAATTCAAACATCCAATTCTGCAATGCCACATTCAAGCAAAACTCTTAAAGGGCTGCATACTGATAGGGCAAGAATCTTGCATTTAGATACAGACAAGTAAGTGAAGTCAAATATAGTGATATCTACGTGTAATAGGGAGTTTAAGTGACATCAGTGTTCTGCTACTAATCTGTGATCTTAAACAGCCTGTTATCTAAACAAGAGATTTTCACTGTACCTTTAAACTAAAGCAATTAATTTAATAGAAAACTGGAAATGTGTTTACTGAAGTTAAAAATGAAGAAAAAACATAACAGTAAAAAATGTGTATTTAAAAAAACTAAACAAAAAGTAGTAAAATCTGTCATACAGGTAAAGCTGGAAAATATTTGTCATCTCAGAGTGAGAAGCTGAACTGAATGGAAAATATAAGGGTTACTGAATGTTACCTGAAAACAAATAGATGAATACGCAGTCTTCTAAATGGCATTATAATTAACAGAGTTGTTTTAATTTAGAGCTAAAGTAAATGTTCGCAATTCCTTCTTAATCCAAGTCTAGAATAGTTCAGGAGGTTGAGACGTAGCCTGAAACATACAGCCCTTTATGAGTCCTATAGCAAAACTAAACAGCTGAGAACGAAATAGCCTAGAGAGAGGGTCAGCGGTCCCGCTAGCTGGGTGCCGGCAGCAGAAGGGGCTGCAGGGGGTGGGTGGCCTGGGCTAAGCCAGGAAACAGGTTTCAAGGGAGAGCGGGGTCCCTTGAGGAGGTGGGATCGAGGGCACCAGGGCTTGGGAACCACTGCATCACGTTCAGTACTGCATTTGCATGTTACACACCTAAAACGGTAAAACTTCATCCATTTGCACCATAAGTTGTAGGCGGTGCTGTTACAGGTAATACAATGGGTTTGAAAGGTATTGCTATAGGAGCTATAGGATTTTGACTGCATTAAGATTTCTGACCTCAGCTGGGTCACAAAATTAATTCTAAAGAGAGAGTTGGAACTACATTTACATCTCTACTGAAACTGGTGGCACTTCAGCAAGCGACTCGTGTATCAGTCCTTTCATTCTTAATGGCGTTTGACTACGTGTTTCTTTTTGTGTCCTGTAATGATGTTATCTGTCAAACAAATTAAAAATCAGGGAAGACTTCAGCTCCCTCCCCTTCTTTTTATTTCTTCACATTCAATTGAATTTTTTTATTATTTCAGGTGAGCTTAGATTTTTTTCCCCTCTCAGTTATTCTGATATGATGAGTTCAGGGGGTTGAGCTGCAAAAATAACCACACTTAATTCTGAAGTCTGTATGCAAATAAAAGAAAGTGCATGTGCAGTGGGGAAACCTGGCATTAAGAAGGGATTTAGAAATTAGGTGCTTCAAAAAGGTAAGTCAGTAGTACTTACCACATGCAAACAGATGCACGCATTAGCAGGGAAGTTGCTTGCTTACTGTATTTCATACGTTTTAAATAATTTGTTGGTGACCCTGGAAGCTGATTCACTGCTTAGAAGTAACTGTTTTGGAGTTAACTCCAAAAGTAACCTTGGCAGCATAAGGTCCTGTAAAGCGGAGACAGGAGGAAAATAACAGATTTTTTTTTTTACTCTTGCATTTGTATTAAGACGATAAACGAAATTCTGTGCCTTTAGAAGTAAAGGATTGAAAATACGTTATCCTTTTTCTATAGGTATTAATAGCAGCATATCTGCTCACCAGTGCTGTTGGGGTGGAAGTCTGGCAGAAGCCTTTCCTGTTTGGTTATTACATTACAGACGCATTAGTAATCTTGCTTATAGGTAAGTAAGTGTCCAGATCCATGCAAAGCTACTGCTTTTTAATTATTTTTATTAGATACGTCTTATATTTCCTTCTTTTTTTTTTTTCCCTTTTGTAAGTGTTGGCTAGTCCAAAAAACACATGAATAGAGCTGATTAAAAGGACTAATACTGGAAAACCTTAAAAAAGTAGATAATTTTGGAAACAATTTTCCTCACTGAATTACTATCTGTTGCGCACAAATAATACAGAAAATGTTCCTTATCTGCACGTGCAGTGCAGTGCAGTGTGCTGGCTGGCTGGCTGGCTCTCAAAGTCTCAGGAACTCCTCCTGTCACTCAGGTAAAGTGTCGCTCACATTTACATATATTAGAAGTTTAACGTTTTGGCCAGCAGCACACTATGCTCCAAAACATTATGGATAGAAGGAATAAAGGCATTATTTAAATAATCTTAGGAGGCACAACTGTAAATCTGAAAAAGAGCCAGGTGGTTTCTAAGCTCTTCTTTAGAGCTACTTCAAGAACAGAAGTGATGCATTTTTCATACAGCAATAGCCTATTTGCTCATTATTTGATACCGTCAGTGTAGTTTGAAATAAGCATAGAACATTTTTCAACTGCTATAGCTAGACTGAGGACAAGAGCAGTTACATTTTAATGAGTTAAAAACATGGTAATCTTAGCTAAAAATGTGTGTATGCGAAATGGCTTTGATGTGTTGCTTGGAAGGTGAAGAAATTAGCACATAAATTTTAGGCATTTTTATATAAGCATACAAGTGATGAGAAGAGGGCACCAAAAAAGTGTTTAACACAGACAGTCTAGACTTTTACATCCCAAGAAACGTCTTCAGTCCTTGAGCCAAGTGGAGAGCTTGGCTATAGATGCTCACCCAACACTGACTCTAACTAGGAGCTATCATCTGACCACTTTGGGGGGCACTTTTGAGTCAACTGCATTGACATGTGCCCTCACCACCCTTTCCCATGGAGAGGTCTTCAGCAGGTACTGCCTCCAGCCTCAGCAGTGCTTCCCAGAATTCCCAGATTGGAAAGGACCCTGCGTTCAGGCTGTGCTTTCTAATGAGCAGCGGGTGCAAGGACATGGTTTTGAGAGTCCTTTGTGCTTTACCCAGAGCATAAAACTGACCATTTGTGACCAAGATTGTACAGTCCTTTTTTTTTGTCAGGCCTGTTTTAGGCACTCTGAGGAAAAGAAAGAAAGGAAGAGGAAAAAATAGTGGTTGCCTTTACAGTAGTCAACGAATTATTCAGCTTAACAGAGACGTAGCTATAAAATGCCCTCTGGTGGCTGGCAGGGCACTGAGGGATAGGGAGTGATTTGTGCTCTCGAAGGAGCGCCCCAAGTCCAGGAGAGATGGATGCTGGCTCTCCCAGAAGCGGCAGGTGAGGCCTGCGCTGGCGTTAGGTGCTAGCATGGGCTAGTCCATTGAACACGCTCGGTCTGTGCTACGCACATCGCTGCTTTTGTTCCTGTCACTAAGGCACGTGGCAGCCCGCTCAGTGAGTACGCTGATGGCTTCCCTTGCGCTTGGGAAGCCATGGATGAAGGTTTAGTTCAAACTGTTCAACATATTAGAAAGGTTTGTGGTAGGGAAGCATGTCAATGTCATCAAATCTGCAGAAGCCGGCAGCCTTTTTCATACTCTACCAAAAAGAGCTGCAAAGCAAGGTTTGACGGGCTATTCCATTAGCGTTAGAAAGAAGTACTACTTCTGTCTCATGTGGTACGCTTGCATGAATGGATCCGTGAGCAGAGAATTGAGTATTTCTTCCACCATTGTCCCAAGCAGAATGGGCATAAGTAAGAGCCAAAAGATCTCTTTAAAAACAGTGTCTCTCACACACTATCCACAATGCTATTAACAGGGCAACTTTTGCAGCTTAATTATAGTTAAATATGGGTTTAAAGTATGCAAGAAATGATCTTGGTTGACTCTATATTACAAAATTGTCACAGTGCTTAGTAAATCTCTTAAGAACAGACACTAAATTTAAATATTAAAAAAGTAGAATCCTTCCACTGAGGATCACGCTGATCCAGAAAGCACTGCCATTTCACCACAGGTTTGAACCTCAGCGCAGCACTAGTGATTAAGGTGGTTATCATTGGATAACCCGTGTGCAGTGAATGTAGATATATAAAGTTTTTAGAAGCTTGCAGTAAATTGCAGGACCCCACTGTGACTGCAGAAAAAGTATCGGTCTTAATCTACACCAAGGGCCGAGCAGCCAGGAAGATTAAATTATTCTCTCCCTTAGAGAGGCTGCAGCAAGTGTGTCTTGCTCAGCCAGATCCATTTGTATCAGAAAGCCCACTCTCTGGCATGCTCAGTTAAATGCCTTTGTGGCTAGTTAAAAAACAAAGCGACATAGTGGGCCTCTGATGCTTTTTACGAGTTAGTTTCCCAGGACCCCGAGAGGCGCCATTAAACCGTAACTGGCTGTCCTTAACCATCTGATGGCATTTAGTAGTCACTAGTGGTCCTTCTAACAATGAACCTGTAGCTGCTCCATCAATACTTGGCATTTGTTTCGTGCTTTTACTGTTCTCCACACAACAGGAGTTCAGCTGCTGAGCCATCACTTCTCCGAGAACAGCTGGGCTTTAGCTAGTACCTTCTGTAGTGGGAAGAAATCCAAACGACATGCACAAGAGTGGAGTTTTTCAGATGTCTTTCCTGGAGGTTTTTTTTTGGGGGGGGGAAGAATAGCCCACATATAACCTAAGGATGAACTCTGCAAAAGCACTTCCTCAGAGGAAGCTGTGGTATCGCCAGGTGACACTCACTCGCTGAAAATAATGGAATTTTTATCAGGTGCCAGAACACACAAAGATATACATAAAAGTGCAGCAATACCGGTGTTTAGATTAGATGTTTTAGGAAAGCCTCCCAAGAGAGAGCTTTACGTATGTCCCTGGGAACTGTCTAGCACACTGTGAAGACCTGTAGGAAGGCCAAGTCTCGGACTGCTGAACAGTGACCTCGGAGGACTCCCCCGTGAAGCAGAGACACTTCTGCATACTATTTTATGGGAATTTTTCAGCTACCCAGTGAACAGAAACCCATAATTCTCACAGGCAGTGAATGCAATTCCATCCTGCGGCTCCCAAACACACACCTAGCTGGACACCAAACAAACAAAGAAGGCCATTCTCCTGTTCCCAGAGTGTGTTGTCCTGGCTGCTAGACAGAAATGCCTTTTCTCTCCTAGCGTGAAAGGAGCCAGACCTTTCTAAAGTTATGTGCCTGTGTGCTCAGCTGGAACTAATTACTTCTGCTCTCAGCAAGGCTCCTGTGGATGACACTCCGAAAGCTCCCTCGGGATTTAACCATAATTGTCCCATAGCATTATCTGGCTAACTAGGGTCCCTTCAAAGGGCAGCACTGGGGTGAGAGCTATCATTTATTTTTGCCCCTCCAGGGTATCCCGAATGCCTAGCATTCCCTGTCACTGTGCTATCAGGTTGAGAGCAATATAAAATATTTACAATAAGCAATTTAAAACAGTCAGTTCCCCACATGAAGTCTAGTACCACAAATGATGCTATAGACTTGATAAGAAGATTTTCACTGACAGGTAAACATCAGTAGTTCAGGGAGCAGCATTACTAATTGATGATGGTTTCTGTCTCACATTGCAATTAAATGACCTGTAATAGGTGCATGTTCCGAATGAAGTATTTCCCATTCTTGAGACGTTCATACTTGCTCTCTATGAGATAGTTTTTATATTGTCTAACAAAATTTGAGTTCAAGCTGCAATCCTCTCCTAACTGGAGACATTTATATATCTGTTTTCCTCTACCTGACTGTTCATGTCCATGCAACTTACTTACTGCAAATTTCTTTCAGTCTGTTAAGTTTGTTCAGAATTGACCAGAGGGCTCAGAAGTTATGGTGGGATGCACACAAACAAGCAAAGTGTTATCACGTCAGCTTCATTCCTTAGGAAGCCAGGTTGGAAAAATGACTCCTGGATGCACAGAAAGATTCCTGCTCCTCTTCACTATTAATTGCAATCACAAGAACAGGCTTTGTGGTTAAAGGACCACTAAAGCATGGATATGTTGTACTTCATCAGTGTCTGGCACATGGGGCAGACAGCTCTGTAATCCAGATGCGGTGGCACATCTGAGTCCACTCTATCTGGTCAACAGTGCCCAGATCTGGCTACTAAAGCCTGTGGCAAAGCTGAGACAAATTTTCAAAGTACAGGTTTGAACATGAAATGTGAAAGGAGTACTAACATCTGTCAGAGATCTGAAACTTGAACTTTCTTTTAGAGATGGGGCCAAAGCATTCAGAATTTTTTCCTGTGGTGTGTATTGGATTGGGTTCTGTGCTGACTTTTGCAGTGTGTGTTCCTTGAGGTTCACTCCTTCTCTGAGGTACTTAAGTATATAAAACGAGGAGTAAATACATAAATGAAAACATAATAGCAGCAAAAAACTAATGATGAGCACAATTGAAACATGCCAAGTATTTGAATTCTGTCATAGTGGGAAAGCAGTTAGCCATCTAAAACAGCGCCTTGTCCTTACACTGTGTCCTATATCCTATGTATGAAAGGAGGACACAGAAGTCCTTGCAGTGGGTAATCACACAGCAGCCTGCCCTTTTTTCAGTGTCAGAAAATGTTTAGGAAGCCACGGTCAAATTATAAATTGTTGCTGCCTCATATGAATAGGTCATACTGTAGTGATTTCCTATAGTTCCCATTGCAAAGTGGCTGATGGTTCTGCCTTACTGATGGATAGTTGAATGATTAAACGTTAAGTGATATGTTTTCAAAATGTTACCACTCCGACAGGCTTTGACTAGCCTCGTTTGAGAAGCGTGGTTAACATGAGTTGGCTTCTACGTGTCTGTCACCTGTTTAACATTTATTAAAGCATTGCTGTGACAGATTGTACGAGACTTTGTTGAAGTAAAGGGTGTGAAATACTCACCTGTCACTCAAGATGTATATAAAAAGCAGTTGAGTTCATGTTTGGAGTAACTCATCTGAACCAGTCAGAACAATAACCCAGAAAACCAGAGCGCTGGAGGCCAGAGGCAGAGCGGTGTCACGGGATGCTAATTACAAGTGGGAATGGGTTCGGTGGTGTTAGCTGTGAGGAGTCATTTCACGGGCGGTGGGAGCCCCAGAAGAAAGTCAAACAAGGGAGCTCACCTGGCGGAGTCCTTCTGGAAGCCAGCCTGATCTTTTCAAATAAAGGCACCATTCCCCTGGTGCTCGATTCTTGCTGTGCCCAGAAAGAGACAACGATGTGTACATGCTGTGTGAACAGGACTACATCAAAGAAGCATCTACATCCATAAACTAATTTCTCAGTCTGTACTAAATCCCTCCAAATGCTAACTGTTAGCTTACAGCTCAGTTCAAGAGAGATAAATGCAGTGTGTACTTCCTTAGATGCTGAAAATAAGCTATAAAATCAACAAGCACGGTAAATGCATCCTTTTACAATCTTTATACTCAAGAAGTACCTTAGATGCTAAACATCCAAAACATACATTAACTTTGTGCATGAAAAGTGTGCTCATGCTTACACCGTGCTCTCAATCCCCGTAAAATCATTTCATACTGTGTAGATCTGTTTGGGTGTATTTTCCATCTGTCCTTAAATTGCTTAATGTATTCAGACTTTACAGGCTCAATTAAGTCTGAAAATTATATACTCATTTTCTAAGCTTTTTTTTTTTCCCAATTACTAAGTGGTTCTAAGTTTGCCATTTTATATAATAATAAAATGTAATTTTATAGTTAGTGGGCAGCTCAGTATGCAATTATCTGTTTGCACAACCAATTAAAAGAGCTGTCTTCTCAAGACATGCCTGAGAAAATCACAGTTCCATAAAAAGCTGCTGTTCCAGTTACAAGTGCTCCTAAATGTTCACCTTTTGATGAAGCTTGCTTCTGGGCTCCGATCAGTGGGCTAAACATTCAGTGTGTTAAGATATTTTCATGTATCTAGCTGCTCTAAATGTGGAAGAAATTTGGAAAAACCATGGAAAAAGTATTTAAAGATTTTTCCAAGCTAATACTGAGGCCTAAATATTTTTAGTCTTAATTAATTTTTTGTCTGGTGGCTAAGAAAGGTAAATAACAACATCCCATTTCTTTAAAGCAAGTATTGACCATGATGAATTACTAACCTAGAGATAGAAAGGCCAAGCAGTATGCTCTAGGCGGCCATGTGGATGCGCGGGAAGAACAGGAGAGGAGGGTGATAGTATTTCATTTGTAGGCTGAAATGCAACTACAACTGCCTACTGTTAAAGAGTTGATTTTCACTGAGCTCCACTTCTGCAATACGCCCAGGAGAAGGTCTGCACAGACCTCTTTACTGCCTCCCAAATGGGAGGAATGCTCTGGGGAATCTTTTTTTGGGGGAGCACAGCACGGATGGAAGGGTACTTTCCTGCTGTTTCCATTGCAGTGTTCACCTAAAATTACATCCCTGTATTGTACTGTCTCAATTTTGAACTTTTAACTATCAGGAAGAGCCAATTCTTAACAAATAATGTTTCAACACTTTTCTTAGGACAGTTTAAGGATGGTTCACTTGTCAGGAACTTACCAACGAACACGATTTACAACAGCAAAGGTGCGGAGAAGATAAAGAGCTAAGATAAACATTGTCCTTCCTTTGAAGCAGTCTAATTTGTTTAAAAATAGTGGTTCAGGTGTCTTGGCTACCTACTTGGAGTCGCTTCTTTATTTAGTGGTGTTCACAGTCTGTGAAGTTTGGTGTATTCAGGAACCTGGCTACCTGCGGTGGGCTTTCTACCTTTGTCTGAGTGCCAGTGTGGGGCTCTTCTGTTGGTTACTGAAATAGCGTTTTCTAGAACTGACGGTAGTGTCAGCAGTTCGTTTCTGGCTGTACCCTCTCTTCCTCTACAACAAGCAAGTCTGTATTTTGCGGAAATGCCTAAATTAACTCAGGTATGGCAGCCACACTACGTAACTGCAGTGTGTCATGGAAGCAACCTGATTGTCTGCGGGTCTTCAGGAGTCTGTAAGTTTAGTTACATGAGGGTTTAAGATGCCCTCACATAACTAAACTTAAATACATTACTGTTAGTTTAGACTAACATAGGGGACAAATGTACCATAGTATCCATCACTTTTTTTTTTTTTAAATTCACTCAGCAATATCACACAACATCTCACTGTTTCGGAATTGAATTTGAAAGCACCAAATGAAATCTAAGGTTGTCACTAAAATTGATGGGAATTATCTTTTTGATCTCTTTTACACATGTGTGTGTGTATATATATATGTGCATGTCTGTGTATGTGTGTATGTATCTGTGTTTACGTATATGTATATTTGGAAAACAAGATAACGCCTTTATTTATGACGTCTCTAATCCTGAATTCCTGAATGCATTGTTTTTTGGTTTTGGGTTTTTGTTGTTTTTTTTTTTTTTTATATGGACAGACTAATTCCTGATAAAAAGCTTTGCAAATGCTTATTTCTCTGAAGAGGGAGTCAAGATAGTGCAAGGCAGAGGCCTGACCATAGGATTGTACCTAAATCCGAGGATTTGGGCTTGATACCTTCAGCTTAGCGTAAAACAAGAATTCCCTGTGTGTATCTGTGCCACCCATCTGTGCTTTAGTATTTCTGCCTTTAATACAGGCCTGTGTTCTTACAGTTGGGTCTCAGCATTTAAATCAGCTGGAAAACGGGGGAAAATATTAAAGGAGAAATTAAAAAATACTGAAAGAACAGTAATACTTCTAATACCACTTGGGGAGTTATATTTTCTGTAATGTGTTAAAAGCATCTAATGCACTAAACTTGATTTTTTAACGATTTTAAAATAAAATATGTGCTTTTAGGACATTAAAAAAAAAAAACCCACCTCCATCATCATCACTTGACCAGTGCCGGGGTGGCTGAGCGCCAGAGAGACAGCAGTGGGTTTGCTTTCCAGGCTGCACCTTTTGTTCCCCTGACCAGCAGGGAATGGCAGCAATGCGGAAGCAGCAGTTTAGCTCCTGGGCACAAAGGGATCCTTAATGCCAATTAAAAAGCAGACTTAATGAGTACCAAAAGCAGCCCCCAAGCCAGGCCTCCTTAGCTAAAAAAAGATGGGAAAGCAACACGTTGTAGGAAATGATGGAATTTTGAAAATCCCATAAGAAACAGGGGAACACCCTTTGCTTTCCCTACCGCATCCTCAGCTCTCGCTCTGCTAAAAGCGAAGCCGTATAAAAATACAGAGGAGTAACTGGTGTAACTGCCCCATTCGGAAAGTGGCTTTTAGCTAGCTGGGGGATTGTTTGTGGTCAGTGTGTTATTTCTAACTAAAATGGCACTTCATAAAAATAACAAATTGTTGGCAACCATTGCTCTTTGAATTCTATTTCTAGTTCTAGTCTCTATTTCTGTTCCTCTCGGTTGCTTTTCTCCTAACAAATCAAATTTCAGGATTGCAGCAGGAAATTTAGATTTAACCTCAAGAGTCAATGTTTTGTCTCATGTCTGCTCTAATGTGATACAGATGTTGGAACTGCTGTACGTAACTCAAGATTTTATTGAACTAGCCCTCCCTGCCTAATAGAAAACATAGCTAACCGGAGCGCACATTAAACACAGATCATTTTGAAGGCACTAAGCTTGCGAATTTTAGAAATATATTTAGAGAATACTTGGGATATTACTTCAACTGCACATCCTTCAGCTGTTTGATACAGAGTTCCTGCCATGGTAAAGAAGCAGAGCTCTTCATTTTACTTGTGTTAAAAAGCAAAACCAAGAAGTAAACACGTAAAAATGCAATACCTGAAATTATTTACAGGCTGGATAATATATTTTTTTCCAGTTATTTGTTTTCTCCTCTTTAAAAGATAACCAGAAAGACTGGAGAAATATATTATCTATTGCATCCCTTTTTACTTCTTCTGTTTTCCAACACTCCTGATCCCTACTATTCCTGCTTCTTTTAGTTTTCCTTCTCTTGAGTTGCCACTCTGGCCAGAGCATGCTAAACACTTGGGTACGTCTTTGACGAGGACGGGATGGTAACCACTGACATTTCTTGAGAGCCTGCTATGCCACATTAGCCCCAGTACAAAGTCATCTGAAATCAGTTCTTTCCTCTGTTCATTCTTATTTTTCCTTATCTCTAATAATGAGATTAAAGTTTGCCACTTTTCTGTACGAACAGTTCACTGTGTTTCTTAAATGAGATTTTTTTTTAAGGTAAAAACAGAAGGCTCACAACATCAGAGTGCTTTTCTTGCCCATAACAAAATAGGAATTATGTATTAATTTAGTGCATCAAAACCAATCCTCATGCCTTATAAAAGCCGGGCAGAAATGTGCTACCCAGAGCAATCTCCGAGCAGCAAACAGACCAGGGAAAATCCCTTGATACACAGAAAGTGGGGAAAAAAACCTAACCAAACCCAAAAAGCTCTGCAGGGAAACACGTAGAAAATGGGTGTCACAGATTAAAAAAGGATTATATATATTTTCACCAGTTAGGCTGACTAATACTGTTGCTTTTTCGTTTAAACCTTGAACTTCCACTTCTTGCTGGGAGGTCTTCTTTGACCCTTGGGTGGACCAACGTATCTGGGATGTGGGTGTCAGACGGGGTACAACTGGGTCTTCAGGCAGCTCCAGGGCTGTTAGCAGCTGTGTTGGTAATACCGGCAGCGATGCAAGTAGACACAGCGTTAGCAAAGGTGAATTCCTTGTCCTTTGCGGGTTAAAGCTGAGCTCCAGAAAGGTCACAGCTGTATTTAAAAAAAAAAAGTAAACCCCCTCACTCGTTCCAATGATGGCCGTATCATGAAAGTTAATTCCTTTCAGCCATTGTATCAGCAAAGCAGATCATTAGTTGAACCTTAGTATATTGAACTATAAACCTGTTATTTCCCCAGTAATGTGGGCAGCCCTGTTTGAGGTTAATTGTCTTTATATATTCCATTGGAAAGCTTTTGGTGTCAGACTTGTGTTTTTTCTACATAAACAGAGAGCAGCTCATGCAAAATGGGGCCATGATCTTTCTTGGGTCCAGCAGAGGAACCTGTATGACAAATAACTGATCCTACCTACTAACTGCATCAGAATTTTTAAAAATCATTCTGGTCTTGTCACTCATTATGCAAGAAAATCTGTATTGGCAACTATTTCTAGCAGCTAACTTTTGGAAAGATGAGGAAGGTTTTATTATTGCCTAAAGACTCCAAACTCAGCTCATATCCTGTAATGAGTACAGGAATACTGAGTCATTTTCAAAATAGCACACTAGCTCTGTTATCATACGAGAAAACTCTGAGGTCATCAGTGTAGCAGGACTGTATATCATTACATATGAATCTTTTTCTCTTCCAGGCTTCAGTTTATTTCTTTCATTTCCACAAACACTATACAACATTCACAGGTAAGTTAACTAACATTAAATAAGTTCTATCCCTTCCCATTTAATTCTGCATATTTAACAGTTTCCTCGCTTGAGAGATAAATGTAATGCTTGAAGTAGCCTAGCTTCTTTCAGCCAGCTGCTGTCCTGATAATGTAGTAAAAGGTTTTTCTGGTCAATTTTGAGAACCTGACTGGTTTCTTTTCCATGTTTATGACTCCTCTCCTCTTCCTTTCACTTGCCATTCTCCAGGCAGTCTCACGCTGTTCCTGCATAGTAAACTGATGAAAGCTCTGTAGTTATAAACACTGCATTTTATTTGCAGTCAAATGTGATTTGTAACTTCTACATGCTCTAGGTAAAATTCTGTAGCTGATCATCCTGCACTCCGTGAAGTACTTTATTGTCTTTCAGATCCTTCTGTAAAACTCTTCTCTGTATGAAGTCTGCAGATAATTGCCATCAGGTACAGGCGAGGCAGGTGGCAAGCTGTGATTACATCTAGGAGTTGGCTTGCTGCACCTAGGCATTTTATACACGGTTAGTTTATACTCCGATGGCCTATTTTTATTAATGCTGCCTGCCTTCCTCTAGTATTTGCTAGCTCATTTCACTCATCTGTCACATCAGGTCTCTCAGATCCTAAGTGTCCTGGAGGAGGGACTGTCACTGCCTGTCTTCAGGAATTAGGAGAAATTAATATTAACATTTAAATTTTGGAGAGACTGTAAGACAATAACGCATTGCTCCTACACAGCCCTTTTCTTGTCGCACTACTCAGTGTAGTTAATAAAAGCATGAATAACCCTGAGTTTGGGGCAGGAAGAGTGGAGAGTCAGGAGATGTGGGGCAGGAAAGGCTGAGGACCCGCAGAAAGGCTGGGCTTTGGGGCAGGGTGATGGGAGCAGCAGCAGGAGGGGACTGGGGACCAGTGGAGCAAGGGACTCCTGTTCGGGGAAGACTGGGAGAAGGAGGACAGCACCTCGGGCATGTCAGTCCCTGGCAGAAGCAGCATTTGCCCCCATGAACATTTAATTTTTGCTTTCTTTCCTCTCACGTCAGGACTTTTGTTTAGTGTTTTCGTTTTCAAGTCATCATTTGACATAGTGTCTCTCGAGCCTTCCGGTGGGTTTATCACTCCTCTGAACAGAAGAGCACAGTAATTCTAAACATCCAGCCAGGGTTGCTTGAAGGATGTACACACAAGCTATTTGGTGATGAGGAATTTGAGTTTTCCAATCATCTCCTCTCTTTCTTCATCCTGCCGCCTGTTCTCAGGTGTTATTTTGTCAGAAGAATGTTCTTTTTTGGAATGAGAAAGATATTTACTGGATTTTTGTCTTGCTGTTTCTATAAATACAAATGTTCAGAGATTTTAAACAGGACATTTCCCAGTACACTTCAAACACAGAATTGCTCTTCTGAACTATGGTATGAAGAAATGGTTTAATGATAGTGAACTTCAATAAATTAAACCTCCTACTCATTTCATAACCTCTTAATGAGTTTTGCCTGAGTGAGAAAGATGCAAGATAGACGCAAAAGCTCTTGATCTTACAGTTACCTTTTTCCTAGCTGACAGAAAATAGAATCATTTACTACCTTTAATAGTACTACCTTTAAAAGACAGCTTAAAATATCCGAGAAAACACAATGCATCATTAATTTTCCTGTACTCTAATTAGCAAAAAAAGCCTCCCCTTTAGGCTGTACTTTGGCAATGGTGCAGGATTGTCTAGCAGCATCACCTCTAGACCTAAACAACAGCAACGCCTGCCAGCCATGTGCTTGACTGCGTTGCCACCGAAAACGTGGGGCGTATTGGTTGAAGTAATTTCATGCCTCATGTCAGAAGTTTCGTCCTCTAAAAAATATATATTTTGAATTCACCACAAGCCTGCATGCTGTGCATTTGGGTGACTGCTACAACAATGGAGCTACTGCAGCTCACTTCATGTGTAACGATGAGCTGGTGAAGCTGACCAGAAGCTATGCGAATAAAACGATATAATTTTTTCCCAGAAATAAATGTTACTTGGGTATCCTACAATTTCTCATAAAATGTCTGGGTATCTAGCACATTTGCACAGGTAGTTCTGTTGCAAGATGAATTCTTGGGCTGAGTTTAGGCTAGAGTTTAAAGTTACCGTGCGGAAATAGAACGGATAAATGTTCTTACTCCATAAAATGATTGTATTTATTTACAGAGCACATTTAAAGAAAACACTGAAGAATGATTCCTTGTATGAAGGACTCCTACCTCTTGTGTCACCTCTGTTGCTGTTCGTTCTTCTTACAGTATGGGTGGTTTTGTCTCCAGGCAACATATTAGCAAAACAACCAAGATTGTTTTTATGGATGGTTGGGGTTGCTTTCTCAAACGTTATTGTAAGTATGTTTGTGGTGGTACTATTATTTAGAGACAGCTTTCTATGTTTATGTGAATGAGCAGAAGGGAGCAGAAACTGTAGTTCAAACTCAGCAGAATCACACCGCTCTTCTACCTCTGTGTTATCCTCTCGTATAAAAATACACCACAGCAGTTGTCTGGACACTTACAGTACTGCGATACTTACTCTACCACAGCATAACATTTTTATGAGGGTTCTTTTTTTTCTGGGGAGTTTATGAACAGCCCTGGGGAGGCCTTACTTCGAGAAATATAACAGATATTCCCCAACACATAGGCAGAACTGGGGACTTGTCTAACGTAAAAGAAAGCTCAACACAAGCATCGATTTACCAGCAAGAGTAGGGGCGTTGTAGCCTTCACCTGCTGTTGTGCCCATTAGTGTGGTACATACATTCCATACATGGTCCATACATGTATCCTACAGCTCAGCTGATCCCGCATTTTCCCATCACTGTTTGGAATAAGTTGTTTTTAGGGAAAGACATAAAGAGGTGCAGGGGCCTTGCGATGGCTCTCTGCCCACAGGTTAGTTTCTCCTATACCACATCATTGTGACCAATTTCCCGCTTTTAATGCCTGTGAGGCAAGGTTAGTTTCCCTATACCACATCATTGTGACCAATTTCCCGCTTTTAATGCCTGTGAGGCAACATAAACCTCGGTGAAGTAATAACAAGGGCAGGCAGACAGTAATGCTGAGCACTGCAGTTAACCCGGGGCTTTCTTCGCTGGAGGAGGCCCTTTGCCTCTCTCCTTGCCAGGAGAGAGGCAAGGGAGCTGCAGCCAAGTAGAAAGGTGTTCCTCCATTTAATGCTAAAATACCCTAAAGGATAGTGACTAGTGTTTCCCATCACTGTTTGGAATAAGTTGTTTTTAGGGAAAGACATAAAGAGGTGCAGGGGCCTTGCGATGGCTCTCTGCCCACAGGTTAGTTTCTCCTATACCACATCATTGTGACCAATTTCCCGCTTTTAATGCCTGTGAGGCAACATAAACCTCGGTGAAGTAATAACAAGGGCAGGCAGACAGTAATGCTGAGCACTGCAGTTAACCCGGGGCTTTCTTCGCTGGAGGAGGCCCTTTGCCTCTCTCCTTGCCAGGAGAGAGGCAAGGGAGCTGCAGCCAAGTAGAAAGGTGTTCCTCCATTTAATGCTAAAATACCCTAAAGGATAGTGACTAGTGTAATTTTAGGAAAATAGTCTCCAACACCATCTAAAATCGTGTCACTGAGCAACACTATATCCAATTTAAAAAGTGAAAGGCTTGAAGTGCCTTGCATTATGAGAGAGATCTTTGAAAATGTAGGATTTTAAAAGAGAAAGCATAACCTCTCTAGAAATTTGTATTCAGGAATGGAAAAGAAATCATAATTGTGATGCTTGTCAGATGTATCCTATAAATGGATAAACCTACACATGGTTCCATCTTAAGGACTTAATCTCACAACAGTTAGGTTATTTTCAGAAGTATAAGTTTTATTGTATGCATTTGTCATTACGTAATCTACCCCTTTTTCTTAAGAG
This sequence comes from Aptenodytes forsteri, assembly GCF_000699145.1. Lineage (NCBI taxonomy): Eukaryota > Metazoa > Chordata > Aves > Sphenisciformes > Spheniscidae > Aptenodytes > Aptenodytes forsteri. The sequence goes on from NW_008796043.1 coordinate 1,059,954, forward strand.
AACAGTGTAGATTCCTGAGTGAGAAACACAGTTATTTCATACCAGTGAGGAAAGTGCTTTCAGAGTTTGGCAGATGGCAGGTTCTGCACATACGTCTTGACCAACTGAGAGAAATTGTGGCAGGATGCTTGCAGAAGAAAAATAGTATGGCAATCCAGAAGTTTCTTTGTAGACTACAGTTTATTAGACAGTGAGTGCAATGCATATTCTTCAGGCCTTGTTTTTGATTTTACTGAAACATCTACTGCAGTGTTAGAGGTTCGCGTGAATTAAAAATGTATGCATGTTAGTGGAAATTATTAACATTTTAAAAGCAAGTATTAAAAATGTATGTGTGTTAGTTGGAATTTATAACATTTTAAAAGTGAAAAACAAGCCTGTATTTCCTTTCACCTCCTCTGGTCCCTTATACAAACACGTTCCCTGCAGCATCAGAGTAAGGCTTGACATGGCAATGCTTTTCTTCTCCATGGTACTCTGACACGCTGGGTTTCCATTATCTGTTCTGTAGACCACAAACTGCAGCCCACGTTTCTCTACCTGCCAGTATCTTGAACGCCTCATGCCTTTGACAACATATTTAGTTGCCCAGCAGATCCCTTGGGCTAAACGCCTGGTCTCAGACCTGGCCTCGTAGCCGTGCAATGTCAGGACGAGTAGGGAAGGTGACGGTCTCCTGGGAGCAGGCAGAAAGACAGGCCATTTCCAGCATTTTTGGCTAAACTAAGGCAAAAAGGCCTCCGAGGCCTAAAAAAGGAAAGCTGCTTATCCCTGAGAGGAGGAGTTCTTTTCCCAGTCCCCACGGCCGGCAGTGGGACTGCCTGTGGGTTGACCACCTCTCCTGCCGAGAGGCTCAGAGCTTGCTTTGAGATTTGCTCGTAGGGCAACTCTTCAGAAATATCCAGGTCTGGGGAAATCACCACAGAGCACAACTGTCACAGCTCCCACTTAGGAAGCCCTTAGAGGCACGTGTTTGAGTCCGGGAGGAGGGGACAGAGTGGGTAAGTCCCACGGAGGGGACCTTCAGCCATCACCATAGCAGGAGTGCAGTGGCCGACATGGTGGCTGGCTGACGAGCAGGGGCAGCTCAGACTCAGGAGATGCTTCATGAGGAACCTCCCAGGGGAGATGGTAAGAGAGAAGACGCTAAGGACCTACCCAGGGGTACAAACCATAGCTGCTAGAGGTTTAAATTCAGGAGGACCGGAGAGCATTGCAAGGTGTGGCCGAGGGGGATGGAAAAGCACAGTCCCATAGCCTTACCTTTTCTCTCCAGTCTGCCTCTCCAGACTCCAGCGCTTTCATCTCCTGATGTTGTTTTTGCCTCGCTTGTAGTGTGAGTCAGTGCTTCAGGACCAGGGGGAATAAGGAATTGAGGGAGGAGTGCAGAGCATAGTCCATTTTGCAGTCCTGTGATACACTGAAGGTGAATTGCTCCAAATATTAATAAGCAATCTTTATGAGAAATCGAGTACCATACTTAACACGGTGCAATAACGGTTTAAAACAATGTGAAATCCAACCTCTGGACAGGTGCAATTATTCAGCCAGAAAAATTATAGCCTATAGATTGCTTTAGCAATTTCTGATACCCTCTGGAATTATTCCCAAAGGACTCATAAGACTAGTGTTATTCAAAAAATTCATAATCAATACTGATAATGCATTGTAAGCAAAAATATTCACATTAGGTACAAATGCTTACTTCTTGCATTATTGAAAGTTTATTATTTTTTCACGGTTTATTTTTGCATTCTTCAGCTTCCACAGCACAGACAGTAAAGCCAGTATTCTTTCCCTATGGTCAGACTCATACTGCTGCTGTCATAGGATTTCAGGCACTGTGCAGGGAATGAATTTTTCATTCTTCTACTGTTTTCAGGATACATAAAATCTATTTTTAACCACATTTAAATTTTGATAGAAACTTAAATTGAAAAAATATTTCAGCTGTGCCTAAACCCCTTATTTTAAAAAAGAGAATAGTGTATATGAGACACATTTCTTAAGGACTCTAAACCAGGTAAGACACTTAAGCGCGCTTAACTGGTTTTAAAAATCTGAACTTCAACTCATTACATTTCAAGAACTCTGTAAAATTAAGCTAATTGCTTTCAGTTAAACCATGCACCATGTATTCATTTTTTCTGCCATTCTGAGTGGGATCCCTTTCCCTGGGCCCCAAGCTACATCTCCAGGGAGTCCACCGCCATGATCGAGCCAAGAAAATGGTGTTTCAGTACATGAAGGAGTGCTAGAAAAGACAAACAGGATTGAAAAGTGGCATATATTACCTTCCCTCCCTTCTATACAATGAACCAGAATATATTTCTGTCATGCCGTGTGATCAAAACACCAGTACGCTCTCCCAGTGATTAAGTGGTGGCACATTTCATTTGGGATCACAACTTCACGAGCCTGTGTGAAAGCATGAGGTGTCAAACAGCTCCCCTTTTGCAAAGATGTGCTTCGGCTCATAAAGCAAAGCATGTCAAAACACTGTCCCCAGAAAAGAAGTGTGTATTTTAAATTACTTGTAATAAAGTCCTTTAAGACTCACAGACAATAAGGCACAAAGGTGTATCTGTAGTAGTTTTCACACCAGAAACAAGCCCCATTTTGAACGCTAGCCTTGTTTTCCCCTCATCAAAAGCAACCCGCAGAGAAAATGGACGTACTTTTGCCTAGACCCCCGGGCTGACCCAGCGCTTCTCACCTGGTGCCTTTTGCTCCGACAGTGCAAGGTGATCATCTGCCAGATGAGCAGCACCCGGCCGGAGCTCTTCCACTGGTTCCTCTTCCCGCTGGCACTGGTGGTCTACGCAGCCATCTCTGGGCTGCTGGGCTGGACGGAAGAAGTGGTGCTCGCCGTGTTCACCGCCCTGGTCACGGCCGCCCATGTACACTACGGGGTCTGCGTGGTGAGTGGGCACCTCCAAAGCGGCCACGGGAGAGCTGCACCAGGGCGGGAAGGAAGATGGGGTCTGGGATCGGTTTCTACGCTGTCTAGCTGGGGCAGTGTCTGGGAGTCTGAATGTTCAGTTATGGTTTTTTTTTTTCTGTGTATTGTTTTTTTTAGTCTAAAGTTAAAAAAAAGTCCATTTACTGCAGGCAGTGCCTTTTTGTACGTGCAGCAACTTCATTGATTTGAATTATTCCAATGTAGCCAACTGGTTTTGGCTTTAAACCCATCACAATCAGAATATTTATGGACTGGTTTTATGTAGCAGTCGACCCATGTAGCATGAATGCTCCCACCTCTTTTTTTCCCTTTCTTCTTCCTGAGGTTACTTGACTGAAAAAATAGGAAGGTAAAATGCAAAGTGACATGAATAGAATTCATAAAATAAGGTTCACTTTGCTTTGAATCTGCAAGCAAAATAGCTGTTCTAATTTCTAATCTTTTCTTGGCCCTCTGTTAGCATCTCTCAAGCTGGAGACATGAATGGTTTTCCAGTTCATCCAGCCTTACCAGGGCATTTTTGTGTCTGCTAGATATCAGTTTTGTCATTTATTGTCATCTGAATTTCTGCTTAAATTCATTTTTCCTCAGTTAATGCCTTCTTTTCTAAAGAGTATTGTCAAATAATCCTTAGGAAAGTGTCTTAATGGGGGTTTGCTTTCAGATAAAACACCTTGCATGGCAAAGACCTCATTTCACAGGGAGCTGGTCAGCATTCTTTGATTTCAGATACACCATTGGGATGTAAGGATTTTTCTTTGAAAGAAGCCTTTTGTCAGCAGACATTGGCATCATAGTAGATTTTACCCCAGCACTGATACGGGCCAGTCGGTGGAGGTCAGAATGGAAATACCTGGTCAAAATTCACTATTGAGCGAGGGGGCCCACCTCCAGCACAGTTTATATCATCTGTGAATCTGGTCTGTGGTGATTTAACTTCCCATCAGTGCGCTGCAAGAAGAATGCAAAGACCACAGCTCTCTTGCTTGAATACTTGTACGTCCCCATGTACTCGTAGGTCCCCAAGTACACGAGAACCGTGGCTGGGTCCTCCCCTCTCCGACTGGGAGAAGAGAGACGGTGAATTGTGAAGCGCATACAAAACCAGTTGCTAATCTCCATCATTTCTCTTTAGGGAAGGCAGCTGAGTGAGCACTTGAACATTTACATCTTTTCCCTGAAGAAACGTGTCCAAGAGTGAACACCTGCACTATGATCAGACTGTAACACTTGACGTGGAGATTTGCAGCTCTTCTGATGTGATAAATAGTTGCAATTAATCTAATTAAAATAACCAAAGAATAGAATAGTCCAGATATCCGAACCACTGCGACAATGAGCTATGCAGCAAGATGCTTCATCTCAGAGGAAGATTCCCGTCCAGCAGAGAAGTGTTTACCAAGTTGTTCTGCTGCTAATATTTATTCTCTTCACTAATGCCGTGTTACTACCCTCTCGGAAGCTTTTGTCTTCCTCCTCCTTGCCACTGTGTCCCAAGTCCTGGATAAATCCATGCTGGTTTACATGAGATCCTTGATGGTTTATAACCAGCACTGGTTTTGCCCAGCCTAGTCACCAGTGGGACCCCGGCAACGCAAACCCTCCCTGTATGTCCTTCCCACTCAGACATCTGTGCCTGCTTCATTTTCCGTATTTATTTTCTCACAACTCATTTCTTCCATACAACCTCCTGAAGGGCTTACGTACGTTCAGTCTTTTCCTCACCTCAAATGAGTGTTTGAAGAAAAGAGAACAAGCTCAGAAAGCTATGGGTACAGTAAAGTGTTTTTGAAACGTATGATTTTTTTCCCTCCAGCATTAAGATGAGTCTCAGCTGACCTGTATCTGTCAGAAATGCAGGCTCCGTACAGCAGCAGCTGGCCTTTATACTTATTTTCTAGGCAGTAACAAGCGCATTGTTGATATTTTGGTAGCAACAAGCAATACACCCTACAAAGGTAACCAGCTGAGAATAAATTTGGCCAACAAACCTTTGAAGATTCTCATATATCACTGCAAAACCAGTTAGTCAAACCTCATCTATGAGTGCAAAATGCTAAGCAAATAATTATTTGCCTGTGTGCTTGAAACAAATTCTTGTGGTTTTAGATAATGACAAAAAAAAGAAAAAGAACTGAGACAAGAAAAGCTTTTTTTAGACATTACACATTTGCATGCAGATGTAAACTGCTCACTTCATCTATAATATATGTAGGTTTTCTGTGTGCCTTGGAGGAAGGAGTAGGAATTTGAGTTTCATCTCTTTTGATACGCTGCCCTAGCCAGGGGGACTCTGTGGCCTTGAAGCACTAATGAAACAATCTGTCCACTTTCCCCAAGGGAAGCATTAAATTACATTTCTGGCACAGAGGGATGTTTATTAACTAGTTAACTATCTCACTTGTCAGAAGCAGGGCAGAAGCGCAGTTGTTGAGACGCTGAGCCTTAAGTTCACCTTCTTCTCTGGCTTTATCACCAGCCTCATCATTTTTTCCCCAGTTAACATACCCTTACATCAGTAGCTCCTATTAATATTTTCAGCTGAGCACCGACTAGTCATGTCTTTGTGAACAGCTTCAAGTTAAGTTTGTACTGCCTGTTACAGTAGTTGACCTGCCACAACGTCAGTAGGGCTGATTTCCCCTGGCAGCCCTTACCGTGGGTACCAGGGGACAAGACGGCACGTCAGCTTCCCCTCTTCACAAAGCAGAAACACCACACCGACTTGCAAAGTTTCTTGCGGTTTGAAAGTATACACGTTACACCTACCAAGTGAGCATGATGAGGGTCCCGCCCCCCCAAACAAACATCATACTACAGTCACAGTTCAAGCAGCTTAAGGTTCGAGTTAGGTCATCCTGTTAATGCTGGTTTGGAGATTTTGCCGAGAGCCCTGCAGGGAAGGGAGGCTCCCGCGCCCTCCGGCACCGCTGCGGTCCAGCTCCGGGGCTGCAGCTGGAACGAGAGGAGTCTTCTTCCAGCCTTCCTCCCCGCTGGTGGGGTGGCCGTGCCCCTACCCTGCGCGATGCCCAGTGAGCGTGGGGTCTCCACCGAGGCGCTCCCTAACTGCCCAAGGACTCTTTTTCTTAGAGTAAGGCTGACGGCTGTTTATTTAATGAAGGATGCTAAACAGGCAGTTCTGATGGTGTTTGAAGGGGAACGATGAGTTCGATGTAGGCATGCACCCAGCAATCTCACTGTTTGATGAAATTAAATATTACATCCAATACCAGATACACTGCCAC
>NW_008796043.1:1066194-1127378 GCF_000699145.1 Aptenodytes forsteri
CCTCCCCGCTGGTGGGGGGGCCGTGCCCCTACCCTGCGCGATGCCCAGTAAGCGTGGGGTCTCCACGGAGGCGCTCCCTAACTGCCCAAGGACTCTTTTTCTTAGAGTAAGGCTGACGGCTGTTTATTTAATGAAGGATGCTAAAAAGGCAGTTCTGATGGTGTTTGAAGGGGAACGATGAGTTCGATGTAGGCATGCACCCAGCAATCTCACTGTTTGATGAAATTAAATATTACATCCGATACCAGATACACTGCCACAAAAGCCTCACCTATTTCAACACTTTATATTTAACCCGTCCATCAAAAGCATCTGGAGGAAGTCCTGACGAGAAAAGAATTAGAATAAAATAAACAAAAATACCTCTGGATTGAATGTGGTTGTACTGGAGGAACTCTGTGGACAGGCTTCCCTTCTCCCTCTGTCTTGCACTTATTTATGAAACAGTTGGAAATAAGGGTCACAGAAGCAGCACAATTTGATGCACTGTAATGGAGTATTTTGAAATATTTCATTAAATGGAATTATAAAACTGGAACTGCCACAACCTGCCTGCACTTGTAACTTTTTAAAGAGAAATACAGTGTCACTTTTAAAGGAAATTAAGCTCGGGACAGCTTTTTCACATTCTATATGAAGACATGGCAAATAACTTTCTTTTTCCTTTTTAAAGCAACTTGTTGCTACAATCTCTATAAAGACAAGTATAAAAACAGATCATGCATTGCACAGTGTATATATTGAATTGTTAGCCGTCTTAGATGGTAACTGGTTCGATGAACGGGAATAAAAATGCTTTGTTCATAGGGCGGTGTGGTCACAGATTTATTTTGCAAAGTCAGATAACAGCATGAAGATGACCTAACAGTCTAACAACAATTTTTTTTGGTCACAACATCGTGGCAGAAAGTTTTCAGCTATTTGAACTGGAAAATATATTACTTTTTTTTTATGCTGTTGAGCATTCGCACTAGCCCAAATGCATGCCTCCCCCCTAGCCTTCTGAAAATCAACTAAACTAGCACTGTTCTCCCAGGTTTGAGCACAAGGATTGGAAATGGGCTCCTCTGGTCCTGGCTTCATCCTCCCTGCTCCATCAGAAGCCTTCCTGAAGTGGGGCTGGGCAGCGGCTCAGCCCCAGCCCCGGGGACACCTGAAGGCAGTGGGAGGGCTCAGGCTGACCTGTTGGTGGTGGGACACAACCAGGTAGCTTCAACCCACGGCAGAAAGAGGTCCTGACCCAAGGCTCAAATCCCTGGAGATTTAGCAGCAACTACTGCAGCAACATTGGTCATGCTGCAAAAGATCAGAGCTGTGAGAATTACAGTGAAGTTTCCCCCTTTTCTTCCAAAAAACTAATATTTTAATGTAAAATATAGGTGGCTTTTAAGTACTGCACTGAAGATTCATCCCTGAATACTTGGCCATTGCAAGAAGAGACCACTGGGAGCTTCAGTGCCCTTCCTATAGTATTCTCTTCACCTCCTGGCTGCTGTGAGTTTTGCTTTTGCTGTATCAAAACTGAGATACAACAAGAGATTTGGTACTCTGAAATTGCAGAGCATTTACCATAAAGAAGAATGTTCTGTTTACATGCACATACATACATGCATTTTCTTTTTTGATTTGTAGAAGGGGATACAGTTGCTGAGCTCGTGGGGAAGCAGATACTACCCACACACACAGAATAAGTGAACTTTTTTTTTTAAAGCAGCTGCCTTTTTCTTCCTGCTCCCATATGCGGTCACTAATGAAACAAAAATATGTATTTAAACCAGAAAAGTATTATTTTAGAATGTTTCGAATAGTCTCTAGAGCTAGACAGATTTTAACATATATTTTTTTATTAAATATGTAAAAAGATAAACGCAAGTCAAGTTATTCACATATTCAGACAAAAATCTACTCTACCATGCGACAATTTGCGGATAATGTAAAATGACTGATACATCTGAATAAGACTTTTTGTATCTATTATGCCATTACTTATCTATTTATAATTAACAATACATATGTTTACATTCCTTTCAGTTTACATTTAATATATAACCAAAGCTTTATGGTGTGCTATTTAGTAAAGGTAATTACAAATGCATATTAAAACCATAACGGAATAATGGGTTACTCACAGGGGGTGGGGGAGAAGGACAACTCTTTCCCCTTTCAGAGCATCGCTCTCCCCTCAGCACAGCCAAATTTCTAGTGCCTACGAGGTACTTCACTGCCCCGGCTCCCTACGTCAGTCACTTCCCCCTTGGTACAAGCAGAGAGGGCTATGGTCCTCAGACCAGAAATAGGGTATAAGGAATTTTCAGGAAATGAAGTTCAGCTTTTTTTAAACATTTTTTTTGAATGTGCTTCAAAGAGAGAAAAGGAGAGAGGCACAACAGCCTGGCTATGAACCCTCCGGGGAGCTCAGCAACCCAACCATTTGCACCTTCAGAAAAACATTTTCTCTTGAAGTGCTCTCCACGCGTCTGCTCGAGTATTAGCAGAAGGATGAACTGCCGTAAGCAGAGACTCGCGCTGATGAAATTAAGTTTATAGCCTGATCCCAAACTCCTTGCCCCATCAGAAATCCCATACAGGTTAAAGGACATTCTGGAGACTGGAAAAAAATTAGTAACTGCTCTTCGGTTCAACAGTATTATGAAGAACTACCGTTTATTACAATGACAATTGTAGTAAGTACATATGTTCTAAACACAAATACAATGAAAATGACAATTCCCCCATTTGTGGTGATTCTTGGAAATACTCATTCTGGAATATACACATTTTTATAAACCAGACCTTATTCGTAACCAATCGAAACGGGAGAGGAAAGCGCTGGCCTGCAGGCTGAAGTACTTTCACTTCATCCCCAGGTAGGACGCGAGGTCGATGCTGGAGGCAGGGCTGGGAAACCTGCAGCCTGCAGGGTCCAGAAACTCTTCTGCTGAGCAGGGGGAGCAATCAAGGAACTGGAAATGCCTGTTCTAATGCTTAGCAGTATTTTATATATTGTCTGTGGTGCAACACAACAGCAGGGATCTCACATTTAACTAAGAGCCACTTAGCTGTAAAAGATCGATTAGGACAGAAAACTGCGCGTGCATGTGTGTGTGTGCTGGGGGTAGATTAATTGAAAACCTTTCTATGGAAGCATAAGCTGGGAACTTATGCTTTAGGAGCACGTGAAGGTCTAAGATGATTTAGCTGTTCAATAGGCTTTGGAGTTTTTCAGTGATTGCTGACTGGGATGGGACTTCCATGTACCTGCTAAATCAGCATAACAATCCAGAATTCAGAAAATCAAGTGAGAGATCAAGAATACCAAGCATTAAATATTCAGAGAGACTACAATGCACAGTTTTATGAGAAAAATAAGGAATGCTTTATACACTTCAAGATGCTTCTGTTTATAAAATACCATCACTTAGAACAGGGCGATGGGACTGCACTGGAAGGAACACTCTCACTGCAGACATCTCCAGGGCAGACGTGGTTCTGCACCGTGCCAGCCTCGCCAGAGGAAGGTCAGCCAAGCGCAGAACCGGCTCTGTGCCCCTCGGTCAGCTGGTCCCCCTCTGATATGTGCTCCGTCTCCAGAAGGACTCCTCACTGCCTCTCCGTGCTTCGGAAGCAGCCTCAACACCCACGAGGTGTCCACCACCCACTTAAGGGGAGTTTGGGGGGGGTTCAGGGCTAGTCCTGTTGCCGGTTTTTCCCCGTGCCTTGCACTAATGAGGAAATTTTCTGTCTTCCATACTTGTATGGCCGGGGCAGCAGAGGGGGGAAGGATAGCAAAAAGAAATGGCTGGCCTAGTGTGTCCTCTTCTGAGGGATGGGAAGCCAAATACGATGGCAGAGATCGTGTCCTGCAGCTACACTTGTGTCAAGGAGATTTCTCTCCTCCATGAGCACTGAGCTCTGTGGAGGCAGAGCTGAAGCTGGAGGCTGGGACTGGATTCCTCAGGAAGGAAGAAAAGCTAGGAAATGTGTATTGACTAGTTGGGAAACTGGGAGGGTTTTCAAAAAGCTTAAGTGAATGTCTGTTCCTCCATAAATAAGCCAAAAAACATACCATGCAGCTTTCTAACAAGCTTTCTAACACAGGGATTTAAATCTCTTCTAGTAAAACAGATGCTCTGCCTTCCATTTTGTGAAGGCAGGAAAGGAATAAATGTGAGCAACACGAGCGTTTTCCTCCACAGCACACCTCATCGTTATGGCTTGAGTATGACTTCCACTGTATCCCTTTATTCCAATTGTCTGACCGAATTTATGCCCCAAGGCAGATGTACTAGAAAACGTGAAAGCACCACAAAGTGAGAGACACAGCTAGTGGTACGGTACTTCTTGCCACACAAAATGCCAATATAAATATGTTAGAACAAGTTACAAGTGTATCATACTTAAGACAAAAAAGAAAAAAAATAAATATTTTTTTTTTTTTTTAAAGAGCAGAACAAATCTCAAGCAGCCAAGTGGTGAAGTTGCAGTGATGTACAGTAGGTGATGTACCCCTACAACCTCTTGGGAAGATACACTGAAAGAAGACGTCTGCAAATGCATCTTGGCAAAGTATGGGTACAGAATGCAGTGGTTGGCTGGCACTCACTATGGTACATAAATGTTAATGGCAGACTGGGAGTGAACTGATTTCAAGTTTGAGGCCACACATGTTCCGTTCTCCAGAAGAAAGTTCTCACACAAAACGAAAATTGTCAGAGACGCTGGGTGAGTCAGTACTCCTCCTGCTGCTGGGGCTGTTCATGGACTTGCTCTTCACCTTCATGCTCTTCTGTGTGGCTCTCCTGCAGGGAGAAAAAGACCCCAAAAATATTCTTCAGCAGAAAGCATTTCTCATGTAATCTTGCCGCCTCACGGTGCTTGCCGTAGCCTAAAGCTTAACTTCCGATTTTCATGCACTTAAGTACAAAATGAGCTGTAACCCGAGAAAAGCAGCATCTTGTAATATTACAATAAAATGTATTTACTTTGCTTTTAATCCACGCATATGCAGTACCGATGCTTCTCCAGAAAAAGTGACCGTTTTCAACATCACAGTGTTAACTGTTCTGGTAAGTGAACATTTTGAATAGCTAGACAGTGAGATGCTCAACAGTTAGATGCTGTATCATAGCATCCTGATGTACTCCCCCATTTTCAGCTTGTCCAAGGATTTCTGAACCTGTCTCCTATAGTTTTCACACAATCTTCACTCCAGGTTTAGATCACTAAATGGACAAGACACTTTTGCTATCACCTGCCTTAAAAATTAAACTCAGCCTCCTTTTTGAGGTCAGATATACTACTTTCCAAAATAATATACCAATGCTAGACCAGAGTTCAAAGGTTACTAAAACAGTGATTTTTAGCGGTATCCAGAAAATATAACCAAAGACTTGCAAATACACTTTTTCTGAAAAAAAATTGAGCCCAGTATTCACCGATTTACAGAGCTACCATTAAAAGCACCAATTACTAATAAACGCTTCCCTTTTGCAAACAGTTACTATGCACAGTATTTTCCAGAGCTGTCTCTCTGAATGTACGTTGCCATTGCAAGAAGAATCCCTGACTGAAAGGAAGGCTGGATCCTCACTGCAGGTGATACCAGTTTTAAACAACTTCCAACTTAGAGACAACACACCTGGTATATTTGAGCTGGCCTGGATGTATCGGAGCTCAAAAAGTCTGGCTGACTCTTAGGGCATTACTTCTGTATTCCCAATAAGCACAGCTGCATTTACAGCTTTTCTCTCAAGTGGCTTCCATCTTTCCGGAGCACAGTTCACTGAAAAGATCCCACACATCTACTCTCTGCCCTGCATCAGTAGCGCTCCGCTGTAGGCAGCTCCGAAGGAAAACGTTTTTCCCAAGAGCCTGAGCTGCCATTCAAAACGCAGCATCCCTGATGCGGTACCTCTGCAGAACTCGCCTGGCTCCCGGCAATTTTTGTTAGAAGTGAGCGGCTTGAACAATGAACTTTAACAAATTGATACTGCTAAGTTTTCAAATTTGAGGCAAAAATTAAAAGAAAAGGGAGGCCACAATTTGAGTTTTCCCAGAATGGTTCAGAGCAGCTTATGCAATAAGAAAATTCCCTTCTGGCAATAAAATATTCATTTTTCTAAAGGGCAAGAACAGGAGAATAAGGTTCCTAACATTTGCTGATACAATGGAAATATTCAGCTGTTTACCACATACAGAAACAGCCAGATTCCAATCGGAAGCAAGCTTTCTATCGCTCAGGTGCTATTTTCAGGTAGAAGCCACACATGTCAGTCAGGACAACTGCAGTTTAGCACCTTATGGCCCCCTGGGGGAACGATGCCCTTATTACATACAGTAGGTACATCACGTCAAAACAGCTTTTTGCATAGTATCTAAAAATTGCAACTTCTGTGATGGGCTGCAAGGGTGCAAGACTTGCAGAGAACAGGAGTTTCACAGAGAGAAGCTGACAGCTGTGAGAACGTGACCCTGCCTTAGGGGGTGAGAAAACTGAAGCTTGTTTAGCTGCAGTGAGCTATGTTCCCTTAACTCCATCTATCCTGACCCTCCTTATGTGTCGAGGTGACCTGCTCTGGAATGCACCTCTTCCAGAGGCTCTATGTATGCAGCATTTATGAGAGACACCTATTAGAAAGCCCACTCATGCAGATTTTATAGGTCACGTACGTGCTATCCTTTCATGCATATAATAGGAAAAGCCTCTAACCACAGGGAGTGGCTTGGGAACCTACTCCGCAGCTCTGAAGAAGAGTGGTGGCTCCCCTCTTGCCAGGCTTACCTTTGATGGAAATGGTAAATCTTATGTGACTACCTCAGAAGTTGTTCTGAGACTTGGACACATGCTTCTCAGTATGAACAGCTTGTATAAATACATGAAATGGGAAAGACAAGAGTCACTATGCCCAATTACCTTGGGACTGTGGAATCCCCTTGAATAGCATCCCCTAATAAGGAAAGTAGTGGAAGATCTATTTAGAGCATCTATTTCTGGCTTGGATCACACGACCATGGTCATCTCTGTCTCCCACAATGAGAGGTGCTCTCTTTTGACCCTTCGATCCATCTGCCTCAAACTATTCAGGTGTGCCTGTAGACTGAAGAGCTAGGCTTTATGAAAACCAGCTGCTGGGGGTGTGGGTGCCTTTTCCAAAAGCAGCAGCAGATATAGTAGCTGCTAGAGCAGAAAGATACAAAACCAACTGCGTTTCGAGCAATTGCTTTGGAAACTTGAGCTGAGCAACTGATAGATCAAACGGCAGCAACGCACCCAACTTCTGCGTGAACTGAACCAGAACAGCCTATGTAGGAAAACGAAAGCTTTCCTACATTTTTGCTTTATGCCAAGACCTACATGGCTCTGGGTTTCATAACTAGACACATAGCCTCTTCTGGTTCATCAGTCTGAAGCCCTCCTGCTGTAAGACCATATGACCAAATGCTTTACATACTCTCCGAGGTCTCGATGCTGTCCATAGCAGTCATAGCATGAGTGCTAAGGGCTACTTCTCCTCACCACCCAAATGTATCCTTTAACAACACCGTTCTCTGTTAACTTTGATGTTTTTGATGAAGAAGTAGGTTTACAAATGAGAAATTTGTAATTAAAAATTACAAAGGATTACAGACTGATCAGCCAAATGTTAAGTGACACTAGCAGATACAACATCCCTCTTGCATAAGCAGAGACATAATGATGAGGTTTAAAACAGAACCATAACAGGAAGAAAAAAGGGAGCCTCTAAAAACAAGGAACCCAAATGGATTGATATTTGTGCTGTAAGACTCAAAAACTCACCAAAGTCAAGACCAAAAAAAAAAAAAAAAATCAGTCTTAAAAATTTAGCCTTTATTGAATTAAACAAAACAGAAGCTTATGAAGTGGCATGGTTGAAACCACATTATGACTTGGAATTCTGAAAAAATAATTAATACCCCTGCCCCAATAATCAAACCTCTGGAGAATGCTTTTTATAGGGACTAAACTCTCTATTTGCATTCTGAATCATTCTACACAGAATTCACCTGACAGCCTACAATGCTCACAGGGGACCTATGAGCTACTGGGAGATGTGACCGCTTAAAGTGATGTCCAGATTTTTTTTTTCTTATTTTTTCTTTTAGGAGGATTAATTTAAGCGTAACAGAAGATTAAGTTTAAAGGGAGACTTGTCCCTTCTGAATAAGAACAGTTGGTATGAAAAATAGGACATGATCTCTATGCCATGTCGAATACAGTAGATGCCTGTCAAATTACAACTAGGAAGGAAGAGTTCGAGACTGCTATCAAACAGTTATTAGAGGTATGAACTGAAAACAAATTTAAGTTAGTCACGATATTCAAGCACAAGGCTTTGGTCAGGGATCACTTGTGCATTATGTGTGCTGCATTACCACGCATCCTCTTCCTGAAGAAAAGCCTCATGGCCACAGTATCATTTGTAAATGTCACAAATCCTGAAAATTAATGTAATCCGTTTTTTCCACTTTGCCTTTGTATGCTTGAGACACTCTGAAACAGAGATTACAAAAAAAAACCAAACCCCTAAGCTGGATTTACAATGAACTCATTACCAATAAACTAGGAATGCTGGAGTTGCCTGTGGTTCAGGAATTGAGGCTATTTCCCACCTGGGGATTGGGAAAGCCAAACCGCTGTTACCGAGGGGTTAACCTGCAAAATGCTGCGAGATACAGAATTTAACTTGGGACAAATTTATTACAGAGAGAGAAAAAACAGAACTGAAGGGCAAAGCAGGGCAATGACATGTAGATAAGGCGCTTAGGGACATGGTTTAGTGGGCATGGTGGTGTTGGGCTGACGGTTGGACTCGATGATCTTAGAGGTCTCTTCCAACCTTAATGATTCTATGACTCTATGAGACAGCAAAGTCCGAAAACAAAAAGCAGGCAGAATCTGCATCAGCAAGGGAACCACAGTCTTTGGTTTAGTGCTAATGCATTGGGGTCTTTCCTCAGCAAATTACAGTCCACCTGCTAAGCTGAGGAGGAAATGCACCCCGGAAGATGGTGTCAGGATCAAGTCTCCCACCGAAAGGTACAAAATAATTGCGTGGGGAATGGCCTTTGTATTCTTCTCGGGGGGAGCAGCACTCTCCTACTGAAGTGACATACCCAGCCTCCAACTGCAAACACCTTTTAGATAAAGGCACTGTCGTCGTATGTAGTTCATGCGCAGCATGATGCTTTCAACAGAGAAAGTCTTGGAGGGAGGAAGCAGATAAAACACTGGGATGTGGGCTGAAGTAGAACATTTTGTAATGTGTTCTGCCAGTAAGGAAAACTGCAGGAAGAAAAGCAACAAATGCATTCCTTGGCGGGGAAATCACTTGCTACTTAAGCCAACAGACAGACAGATGTGGTAGGGGTATGGGGAAGAAGAGGGATTTTTCTGGTTTTGCTTTATAATTAAATCACTGTTCCTGAATCCAGAAGACATCTTCTCTGACTGCTATATACATGTAATTCTTTTAGCCTGTTATCACGCGCCTGGCAAATTTGTCTTATTGTTTATTCCTGTGAAAATAATGGTTTCCTCCTCCTTTTCCTCTCTAGCACTCGCCCCGCACTGTTGAACAAATCCTCTTTCCCCTGTCACTTCTCATCTGAGCAGTGGCCCCTGTCAGCGGCAAGCTTGTGTCTCTCTCACACCTAACTTCCATTTATGCTCTACTAATCTTTTTTAGAAAAGCATGTAGTCGCTTTGGCACTACTTTTGATATAAAATTTTAAGTCAGCTGACTGCTGCTGCGACAGCTTTCTGGGAACAGCTGTAAGACAGCCTACGGTACCACCGTGCTGCCGAGAGATTAAGTTGATGCTTATCCACTCTGGAGCCAAAGCCATCATCTGCTGGAGACTGAAGGGTCAATCGTCAGTACAGTGCATACAGGGATTTAGTTAGCATGAATGGGAGTAGTTCAGCTAAATCTCCACTGAATCATTATCCCTTAATATATCAGAGGAATTTAACCAGCACCCTTTGCAGCTTCTTGCTTTGTTCAGTGTCTACAGAGCTAAGTCTAAGATGCAATGAGATTGCTTAATCTTGCATACAATACATTTCTGAAATTTTGGTAGTAGAGGATTATTGGGTTTGCACAAGGAGGAATTTTGCCTATAGCAACAGGATAAAAAAAATACTAAAGAGCATTATCTCTGCAGATATAATTATGTATTTGGCAACCTGCACCGTACATATTACAACACTGCCACATGGGCTAGAGAAGGTTGACAGCTGTAGACATTGAACAGCACCTCTGTCAGCATTTCTGTGATTTTCAACATGTTAAAGAACATAAGTAAAAGACTTTATGCAGAAAGGCGGAAGACAAAAACCACCCAACTAAGGCTCAGGACTATATGAAATCAATTTAAAATTGTGACACACACCCTTCCCCTTTCAGATCAACTTCAGCAAACCTAGAATAAAAAAACCTACACCGAAGCAGCGAAAAGCAACCAGCCCCCTGAATCCCTTCCCCAAGCTGAAAAGTCTGTTGTTTGCAAACGCAAACTTCCTTTCTGAGGTAGGAGGCATGAAACTCCTAGCTGCTACAGTTCTGCTGACCTAAATATAGGACATGACCCAATACCCTGCCAATAATTTTTTACGAAATTAAGCTGTTTTGTCTAAGTAAAAGACATTAAGCTTGAACTTACGTGTTCTTCTGAAGCATAAAGGATTTCCATTAGCCGATTGACAAGGTCATTATTCTCTCCCCCGTGTTCTTGGCAGAGAAGTTCAATCTCCCTTAATTTGCCAAAGTAGAAATCCCTTTCCTTCTCCACGCCTTCAAGTGCAAGTTTTAATGAATGTACCTGCATATAAACCAAGACGTGATGCATCAGTTGTAAGGTGCACTACAGACAAAGCAACTCAGTCTCAAATCATACATGCTAAACAATCTTAAATACATATTCAATTTTATAGCTTAAAATGAAGTCCACTTCTTTTTCTGAAGTGCTAGATTGAACCTTACACAATAGAGAATAGTAAATCAGGCTCCCCCATTACGCCTCTTGGATACATCTTAACCTTGATCCTTAAAGGTCAATTTTCTCAGTGCTCTTTTATACTGAAACCCAAAGCAGCAGTTCAGGAATCAGGGCGACTTAAGACTTGTCTCCTAACAAAGCTGCCAGAAGTGTCATGTAATGGTAATTAATAAAACTTTCAGCTCAGTACTTCCATTATTTTGCCTGAATTAATGTGTAGTTGTTGGGAAACCTACAATATCTCCTTGCCTAAAAATACGTAGATCTAGCAGAACAGCTCACAAAGGAAAATGGTCTAGTTAAGAAATTAAAAGGTCCTCTAGTTGCAAATGTGAGAACTGCTGTATTGTTTTTTCACCTCTCCTTTTCTGCCTCCCCACTTACCATACTGTTAGAGACCTGTGTTTCGGCACTCTGATGCCGTGACCAGCTGCACCATGGACTTTCTGCTCTGATTGACGTGCTGTTTCTATCAACAAATTCTCTCAAACGCCAAGTATCTTTCTCTTTGCAACCTTGTTCACAAGAGTCTTCAAGCTATACTGTCAGTCTCAATTTCACCACTAGGACTGCTGCAAATCATTTATGGGCAACATAGCTGTTAATGATTAGGCTTCATATAAATCACGACAGATGTTGCAATATATTTTTATACATTCATATATACACACACACATATATATATTTAAAAAAAGAACAATTTTGTGGGAGCATAACAGATAAACTACTGTCCAACAGGGTATACACAATCAGGATAACACGTGTAAGTGGCTCTATACCCTGTTGGACAGTAGTTTCACAATCAGGATAACACGTGTAAGTGGCTCTCAAATTCGGAGGACAGCAGTGTGATAACCAACAGAAATAATCACAGATGAAGCTGTCTACAGTAAACACACTGACCCCAATCACATCCAAATTACAGCCAAATTAGCATCCACGTTTTAAGGCCTGCAATTATACAAATGATTTTCTAAGTAAAGCATGCTAAATAAATTAAATCGCTTCAGACTACATTTCAGTGAACTGATATAATTTAACAGAAAGTTCTGTGTTGCCAGTTCTACTGCAAGCTAATTTATTTCCTTCACTAGTAAAAATACCAGCAAAGTTCAAACAATGCTTTGACAGCCTACTAAATCCTATCAGTTCATTTTTCCATAACTGCTGAACTAGCGATGCCTTTTTCTGACCTTTGATTGCACTCTCAGAGGCGTCAGACAGCAGAACTGACCTGTTACCAGGGCAGGATCTCAGAGCATCGCATTCACGTACTAACCCATTTCTGACCCGCTGCCTGAATGTGACACCCAAGTCTTCCCTTGACAGTTTGAATCTACGATTGATACAATGACTGATCACCTTAAAATTAACTATTTATTAATGAAAGTAGGAATAGCAAAATGGAACAAGAGTTTACAATATTTTGGTCTATAGATAGAGACCTCACACTTAAGACATGTCTTCTGGATCTGCAGCAGCGTATTCCTTGAGAGGAACACCTGCATCCAGACAGAACAAGAACGTAACTGCTTCCGGATCTCTTGCTCTGTGCTTGCTAGAGCTTGGGAAAACAAGGAACATCAGCCGAAACACTGGCAGCTAATAGCTCAGACCATCTCCCCTTCTGACCTATTTACTATGAAGGCATTCTCCTGTCTTCATTTGATCACATTCACTCCGTTTTAAGAAACAGAATCATTAAACTATGCATATATGCGCTTAGTTAATTAACTATAGTATACAGGAAATGTTGTTATAACCAAACCAGATACGCTTTTCTTCAGTTACATATCAACTACCTGTCTGTGACACATTAATTTGTTTTTCTTCAGGTACTTAGCACATCCAACATCCTACTTTTCCCTTTTATGAACATGCCAAAAGGCTGATCCTGTATGAGGAACAGTGCACGTTAACTCCCATGCTCTGTTTCTGGACCAGAAGTACCCCTCTGCAATCCAGCTAACGGGTGCAAAGGCAGCAGTTCTTACTAACTGGTCTTTTCTCTGATGGCACTTATTGGTAGTATGAATACTCACAGGACTGCAGAACCAGGCTGGAGATTAAGCATGTACTGTAGACATGCAGCCAAGATGGTGCTGTTTTCAGAAACTATGTGTATACAAGCATACAGTCAATGGTTCCTGGGAACATTCTCCATATGTAAAGGTCCCTTCTCCATATGTAATGGTCCCTGGTCTGTGTTGTCTCCTCAGCTGCACTCAGAAACTCTTTGGGAGAGTGCTAGTAGGCACAGACCAAAAACACAGCAGGGACCACTTTAGTATTTTAATGCTATGGGTAATCAAGTTCCAGTGCACAGTGACATTCCTCGGACGTGTTCAATTTACTAGCACAGACCAAGGCAATAGCTAAGACCATTTTAAGAGAAACTTGAACGGCTCTCAACAATCTTAAACTAGAAAATGTTATGGACGGCTTGCGATTATTGCAAATAGCTCATTAAGCTACCCTATGGTAAAATATAGTGTACGGAAAGCCCCACTACTTAAAATTTTCCACTACAAATTGCATGGAAATTCAGATGTTTCAATCTCCCTTAGCTGCCATCCATTAAAGGGCTGAAAAAAAGTCTGTTACAGCCATATAGGAATTTGATATCCACAGACACCATTCAACATTTCTTACTCATAATCAAGACAGCAACTGGGTAAAAGTGGCTGCTGCCCTCATCTCCCTGGTTGCTGGAGAGTGGTAAAAAATGGGCAATTTGGCTCTTCCAGCATGTTCAGCCTGGGAGTCAGAAAAACCTGGCTCAGAGCTGCTTGCAGCGTAGCTTTTTTGGCTCATGTTATACGCCCAGGGTGCACAAGTAACCATTAGTGGGAAATGAGATACCAAACACTGCCAGCATTTAAAAAAAAAAAAAAGCCTTCCAGACCATTCTAGCTAGAAGAGGTCTCTTAAAAGCTAGCTATTAAAACACCAACTTTCCAAATCCTCAGAATTTCTTCTCTTCTTTGGTGATGGGGGAAATCACCAGTTTTCTCTCAGGGTTATTTGTATATAAAGCTTAAGGTTTTTACACATGGAACGTGCTAGGAATATATTAGCAGTGCGTGTGATAGTGACTGCCTATTTTAATAAAGATCAAGTATTTTTATGTTGCTCAGATCCCAACCAACTCTTCCTCCTGAAGCGAACACATTCTGACTTCTGAGTACAGATGTCACGGTTCAAGTTGCATTAAGCTGATATTTGAACTCCACACTCTTACATTGATTTAAAAAAAAAAAAGATTCCACGAAAAATATATACATCCATTCCTTGTGCAACATTTAAAAACTCTTCTGTTACAGCAACAATCAAAAGCCCATTTAGAAGGCTGGTGGACCCTGTTGTGCTCTCTGCTGCTCAGAATTATACCCTGAATCTGCAGTATGCCGTGTTTGGGATGTGGCTATCCATCCATCACCTTTAAGTGCATAACAGTAACCAAGAATTTGCAAACGGTGCCCCAACAAACCGAAATCATTGTTGTTCAGGTCAATGAAAGTCTGAAACCGAAATGCCCTTAATTGTGGAAAATTATACTTGATCCAGAATAACGACTTCTTCCTGAATGCAGCTGCCAGGCAGCTGAGACTCTAAAACACGAGGTTTTTCCTTGCCATTTTCCGTCGTCCAGGACAAATACAGGGATCAGGCCTCCTTTATACTAGTGGCATTTACACCATTCTGACAGCACAGTCTTGAGCCAGATGCAGATATTTATTCATGTCCAATGCAGACGCTCTTGCATGTCCAGGAATGACAGAGTGGTGTAAAGCTCCATAGCATAAATGCAAATTAAGCCCTTACATTCCTAACATTAAAGAAATTCTGAAGCTTTATTAATTATATTGCAGAACATTATTTATAATATAACTAAGTATTCTCACAAAGGTAGCTCACAATTTTAAATTAAAAAAGGCATATTACCTTCTTAACGCCTTTCTTCCAGAAAGCAGAGTGCAATGATCTAGTCTCGGTTCAGCTGCAAATCTCTAACACCTTGGTATTATAAATAGGCTTGTTTTCTCCACAATGACACATTAAAATGATTTATTTCAAATTTGTAATACACAAGAGCAAAGACACTATTGGGATTTTTGTTAACCAAGTGAAATAAAAGATACATTTCAAAATCTAATAAAATTATCGTACTTCAGCAAGACTTACCTGTCATTCCTAAGATCACCTTTTAAAAATACTGGCAAACAGTAGTCATCTCTGTCAGATGTTATTTTAAACAATAAGTCACTTTTTTTTCTTCCTAGCTGAGCTATTTCAAGCTTTGGTCCCTTCATAATTCTGGAGAGCATCATTCAACAGAGGGCAATATTAGACTTCATGCCTGCCTGTGACAATGTATGCATCTAATTTTATGCCTAAAGCAAATTTACCTGTTCACTGAGCTGTATGACTTGAGTTTCCAAATCTTTATCTGATTTGGATGCTGAGCTGCTTGGTGCAGCTTTTTTTGCTGAAGATGGGCGAGAAGGTGTTGATCCTGGTTTAGAAGCTGGACTGGATTTAGCAGCACCTGAAAAGTACAATAATCAAGATTTATCCCCATGATAAATACATTCCTATTAACCTGACACTGAAACAAAAGTGTTCGTTTTACAGACAGCCATTCTCTCTGTTACTTCAAGATGACAGTGGAAGAAGTTCCAGTGCTGCTATACCTTGGGAAGGAAAAAACTACATTTCCTAGTAGTTTTACTTCGGGTTTACTACTCAGAATGAAGTAACTCTGAAACTAAAATAAATAAGCATCAAACTAAGAGCATAAAGTTCCCTTAGTTGTCAGCAGCTTTCAGCTTTTTAAAAAAAAAAAGCTGTTAACAGACCATTCCCCCAGCCCAATATTTAGCGTTGATATCTATCCTCAATTCCCCTGGAGAAAGACAGACTTGAAAAAACTCAGCTAAACTCTGCTTTCCTCATTTTCAAATGTAAACCATTCCTGAGACAAGGGCATTGAAATTCAGACAGTGCACGCAGAATTAAATCCATCGGTGAACTCACAGTTGCCATAGTGATCATGCCAAGAGATGAGCTGTGATCTGCTTAGGTTTTGTTATTTGTTTTTCATTACTTGCACTGCAAATCTGCCAGAATACGGAGCAACATCTTTACCAGCAAAAACGGTAAGTAACAAGTGCACACAGGTACTCTTTTTCACAGCGCCTGTGGCACACAAATGCCCAAGCAGAGGAACATTTGCGTGAAAGGGTTCGCAGTGCCTTCATACGAACCTCACAGCCAGCTCCTCACACCCTGCTCTGCCTCTCCCATCTTTCCTCTCCTTGTCGCTGGCTGTTTGATTCAGTCGCTCAGCCCCATCACACGAGTGCCCAGCTCACGGCAGTCCACCCTGCCTCGGCTCCCACCAGCACCGGACTCTGACGCATAGCCTTTTCCTTATTCCCACCGACTAGGAATACATTTCAGATGCAGTGAGCATACACCTGGTACAAAAATTGCTTGGGTTAAGAAGACAGAACAGAAACCCAGCCCTCTCTCCGACCTGTTTTATTTGATTTATTAAGCAGGCATGTGAATCAGAAGTCCAGCTCTGCAGCACCCACGTTTATCACTGTTTCTTACAAAAAGAGCAAAATACAGTTGTCCGGACATGCGGATGGGCTCCATGGCCATCCTCCACCATCAAATGCTGTTGGCTCTGAAGCCTGGGACACACAGGGAGCAGGAGAAAGCCCGAATCCAGCAAGCACCCAGATCCCAGCTGAGCTCTGAGTTAGCAGTTCACCAATTCCGGAGGGATTTGCCCCAGCTTTCTCAGCAGCCACCTTCCAACCCCACACCTCCCCAGCCGCTCCTCCCATAAGATTATTTGATTTATGGCACGCTACAAATTGTTCTAAGTTATCATTTCCACAACATATCCCCAGTATCAGACAACACTTCAACAAAGCAATTCATTTTAAACCCCATGTTTTACAAAGGTCTTATAGGAAGAAATCGCAAGGAGGCAGGGAAAGGCAGGAGGGGGAGAAAGATGACTTGTGAGGCTGCCCGTATGACCAAACCATGGAGCTCACACGGTCTCACTGACCTAGAACTGGGTATAGTGGTCCCTTGGAGGAGCTGAAGAGCGATGGGAAAGGAGAGCAGCAATGGGTTATTTAATCAAGCTAGCTTAGGCTTTTCTGATTTAGTCACAGGCCTCCCTCTGTAATAAGCATCTCCTCCCGCCTCTAAGGATAACTCTGTATTAAGTGGGTCACCTAATGCCAGCAGAACATAAACAAACAACTTGATAATTCATTTGACTTGTGTAAACATTTCTGTGCAAGACGTCCACCCTCCTTTTCTATGCTCCTTAAAATGAGACAGATAATTTATTTTTTTTTTTTAGAAATTGGTGACTCCAGTCCAATAACTTTCATGTCTAAATCCTTATAATTACATACAGAAACTCACCTCTAGCAGTTTTCAGATACAGTACACAGACTCGCTAAAGCTGGGAAAATTCAATGTTGTGTACGTACATGACTGAAATTATACTTCTTTTCACATCATACTTAGATCAGCAAAGAATAAATCATTTGTGGGAAAACATTAAAAAGGCCAAGATCTTTTGCTGCTATTTCTTTCTTTAGGCAATTTCATAAACGTTACCACCCTGCCTTCATTACACGTTTTCATGAACTTTAGCACCCTGCCTTCATTACACATTTTCCAGGTTCAGTCCCCACATTTCGACTAACTAAAAATCAGCTGCTTGAGAGGAGGATTGTTAAGGTGCTCTCAAAGCGAGGAAAATAATTTTCATTTGGATTAGCAGATAAATAGAAGAAAACTGGTGTCAAAATATACAAGATAAACACACATGAAATAACCGCTTTGCCTATAGCATTCTCATTGGGCCTGAAGTTATTTAATGAATACTTGTATCACATGCAACTGCAAAAGTTACCCATACAGATTTTAAAATGATATAGATACATACTAAACCAAAGTATCAATGTTTATTTGTTATTGTATTGTACACCTGCAAGAAGCAGTTCAGGATATCAACTGAGAATTAAATGCTATAAAACAAGCTATGGACCTTCAGATGTGAAACCGTGGCCGGTCGATGCAGCTCCCCCCTCTACCAACTACTCTTCTACTTGAGGGCAGCACTGAACTTTCTCTAGGCAGCAAGCACCTGCACGCAAGCACAAGAGAAGCTGCTCAGCTTTTCTAGGGCAGCATCCCCTGGCCTGTCAGCTCTTCACCGTTTCTCCTGGGGGGTCATGGTGCAAGACCTTAGGCAAGGCATGTTGTGCAGCCACGGCGTATTGCTCCCTTTCATGCTCAACAGCCCTGCGAAGCGAGCTAGTTCTTTGTAGATTGGGTTACTGATCACAGAAAGCCAAATCGTTAAGTGCACACCTCTTTTTAACCTGCAGAGAGAGTTAAGGACAGAGCAGGCACAAACATTTAATCCCCAGGTATTCTCTCTAATTTGCAGCTGAGGTGCCCTCCCAGAGCATGCTGAGCAAGCCCACATCATCACTGTCTGCGGACAGAGGGCTGGATAGCACCAATACAACACATTATATTCTGCCCTCCTTTGAAAACAACAAAGCCTTTTGAATTTCTACAGCAAAGTATTACTAAGCTTTATAAAGTCCAGACAAATCAAAAGAAATCGAATTTTGCTCTGCTGCTCCGGATCTGCTCTTAAATGAACACGATATTCCAATTACAGTAACACAGATAAAAACCAGCTAAATAACCTAGGCATTTCAGACAGTATCAGCAACAGCTGGATAAAACTTAATTGCAACAGATAATGCCTAGGGATTTCTAATTTAAAATTTCCTGAAGGGAAAAAAAAAAAGCTTTACTGCACATTTATTCTGAAACATCAGTTTCAGAATCAGCTCAGAGGTAAGCCTCCCATTTCTAACAGAAGCTTAATTTCATAAAAGAATTAAAGGATGCTGGTTGGTAGAGTAGTACAAAGTACTTGAGACAGCCAGATATCTAAACGGAGATGGAAGATCTTGTTAGACTTAATGACTTTGCTATTGAGCATCACAATGGCTTTGCAGTCAATTAGTGCAAGTGTGGAATAACTCCTGATGCATTGCTCAGAGGGGCTATACAATCAGAGCAGTTTAAATTCTGTCCAACATCATATCTTCTATGAAAATATTTATATGTAATCCATTTACATATTCTGAGAAAGCACAAAAATTTTATACAAATATTTCATATACCAAATATCTGATAACGAGCTCTTTTCACTGACTACTGAGAGAACTGCGTTGTAATCAGTGCCATAAGCATTACCCGTTACCAACTCCTTTTCAAGCTTACTGCCAATGTTCAGAAAGAAGTGCAGAGCCCTGCACCTGGAGAGGAACAGCCCCATGACCCAGTACATGCTGGCGGCCGACGGTCTGGAAAGCAGTGTGGCAGAAAAGGACTTGGGGGTCCTGGTGGACACCAAGTTAGGCATAAGCCAGCAACGCACCCTCGCAGGAAGGAAGTCCAGCAGCCTCCTGGGCTGCATTGGGAAAAGCATTGCTAACAGGTCAACAGAGGTGATCCTCTTCCTCTACTCAGCACTGGTGAGGCACATCTGGAACGCTGGGTCTAGTTCTGGGCTCCCCAGTACAAGAGAGACATGAGCATACTGGAAAGAGTCCAACAAAGGGCCACAAAGATGACTGAGGGACTGGAGCACCTCCCATATGAGGAAACGCTGAGAGAGCTGGGACTGTTCAGCCTGGAGAAGAGAAGCTTCAGGGGGACCTTATCCATACCCAAAGGGAAGGTGCAAAGACGGCTGAGCCAGGCTCTTTTCAGTGGTACCCAGTCAAAGGACAAGAGGCAATGGGCACAAATTGAAATACAGGAAATTCCATTTAAACATAAGAAAAAAACCTCTTCACTGTGAGGGTGATCAAATACTGGAACAAGCTGCCCAGAGAGGTTGCAGTGTATCCATCCTTGGAGATACTCGAAACCCGACTGGACATGGTCCTGGGCAACCAGCTCTAGGTGATACTGCTTGGAGGAGAGGGGTTTGACTGGACGATCTCAGAGGTGCCTTTCCACCTCCACCGTTCTGTAAGAACGTCTATTACAGCATGTTCTGATTTTCGGTCAATGCAGGGTCCAACTGGAATTTTTTTTTTTTTAACAGTATCACAGCTGCTTCAATTAGCACCTGGATAATTTTTTTGTACCTGCCCACATAACACTAGCAGAGATGGGAAAAATAAGTTCATGGTTGAAAGACAAATTATTTTGTTCTTGTACTGAAATAAGTTAGATGAACCAGCTTTGAAATGCATTACAGTTTTCTATCTGTGGTGCTCTAGAAGCAATTACTAGTCAGTCCATTGTAATTAAATATATCCCCCCCCAGTTTCACCTTTACTATTCTTTTTGCTAAACACATAAGTTTTACAAACAGATGTACACTTCCGAAATTTAAAACAGTGGATGTTGGCACTGTGCAGGTTTTAGATACAACAAAGCCAGCCTGCGAATTCCAGGTCCCTTTATTCCAGGTCCCTTTACATCACAAGTACTGTCTTGCAGACAAGAGACCTATTTAACGTTTGGAGAGAAATCTTCCTTGAAGCTATAGGAGTACTTAGTATGCTGTTAAATATTTATGTAAAATTCCAAGAAAACACGTGCATGAATACAGTGTGGACGTGCGCGAGGACAGTGTGGAGAGCAATGGAAGCCCTGAGCAAGCACAAGACTTGGCTGAGCCGTCACAGCCATTGCTTAAGTGGAATTTGGGAATCACTCGCAGTATATCTTTAGTCAAATTAAAGAACTGCATAAAGCGAATATTCCTGACTCATGCCACAGAAGAAAAAACAAACCCACCAAGAGGCCACAGAGCTAGCAATTTCTTCATGAGCTAAAGAAAAACTCTCCACCCACTTAAAACAAATGAGTGAGGACAGTAAACGAATTAATATTCACACATGCTTATTGTTGCAGCTACACTGGGATGCAGGAAACTGCTCAATTTAGGGATGCTTAATGGCATAAGTGATGACAAATGATGCTTAATGGGAATGAAATGACCTCAGACAAAATCTGACTCGACTTCCAGCATCCCAACATGCTGCGGTGCAGCCACCTAATTATTTTGTGGTACTAACTTCCTGGGGGCAGCAGGACCCCTCTGTCCCCTCAGCTCTCCACACCTCCACTGCTGCTGGCTACAGTACAGCCTGATGAGCTCTACCTTGATCATCTCTTTGCCAGCTGTCTGGCAGTGAAGTGTGTACAAATACTTGAAACTGACGCATCTTTTACAAATGTCAACAGAGCAATCCAAGCAAGAACATTCAAAGGAGTTTTCTTGTCAGATGAAAAAGGTTTCTTGATGGCACTACTCCCTCAGTTCCTCTTTAATAGAAGGCGATTTGATAGATGGGAACTAACCACAGGTTTTTCCCCCCCCCATAATAAATGAAGACTTTTCTTTAGATTTGAAATAACCAACATTTTAATGGCAACCATTCATTTTTCTCAGCTGAAACCCCTATTTTCTCTAGAAACATCTTCAAGCATGCAAGCATTCATCTTCAATGGATGAAACCACTCCACATAGGCTTAACAGAAGAATACAATTTAAAATGCTCTTAAAAAACTGCATTTTATTATAAAATTCAACTATCTGTTTAGCTATACAGAAAAAGCAGTCCCAAAAGTTAAATGTGAAAGAAAATATGTAAAGAAAAGCACACTGAAGTACAAAAGATCATGCAAAAATTTAAGCAAGGCAGGCATTCAAACCACACCTGTAATACATGAAAAATTAAGACAGCAATTTTCACCGCTGTTTTTTCAAACACAATCTTCTTAGAAAAAAGGCCTTGGCTCCTGCACGGCAAGCAGCATCGCTTTGTCGTCTAAATTCTCGGGCTCAGTGGGTTTAAATATTAAACTCTTCTCATGCTGGCAGAGAGGGTGTGTCTGTATTAAGGCTGAGCCACTTTCTTCTCTACCTCCCAGGCCAGCACTGTCACTGCACATGCTGTTCCCGTCGGCTAGTACAATTCCTTGGCCTCGTATGAACTAGGCACAAAAGCATTTTTACTTTGTGGCCCCGCGGCTCTTCCCATCTCCAGCTCTGCCACATTGTCCTGGAGCACTGAACTACCGCAAGCAGAGGCTGCCATCGCCAATACCAACTGCCCGCCCTCTGGGGAAAAAGGTGGCATGTTTTGGTGGAAAGCAAAGAAAAAAAGCATTAGAAGGAGTTCTCTAGTCTCTCAGGAGTCCTAATCGTATCACTAGCTGCTAAATTAAAGACTGGTTTTGCTGAGTATTTTTATCCCTCAAAATTAATTTACAGCACATCTGCCACAGTAGGGTATACCATTTCCCTAAAGAAAAATCGGTATTTTTATTGTGCAATTGGCTCTTCGATGGCACACACATTATATATAAAGCATTCGTGCACAAACAGTTCATTCTGCCCTTGTTATTTTCCCTGTCATAGCATGAGTATTTTTAGCCCTCATGTGATCCTCCAGTATTTTCCAACTCTGCTTTAGTCATCCTGCTCTCACTGAATATTTCAAACTAAAACGTCTAACAGCCTTCAGATCTAAGAACCTCTCCCATTTTTAGGTTACATGTAAATAATTTTATTAAGCTTTTACTCGTGTATTTTTGATACCCCACACCCATACACAAAGCAGTGCTCCATGGAGATTTGCTCTGACACACAGGAATACTTACACAGGGCACTAAGCTAAAATCCTGACAACCTGATCACCATTTTCAATTTGATCAGATGAAGATTTTTCTGCTATTTTCCACAGGGAGCATTAGAACTGGCACAAACAACAGTGCCCTAATATTTTAATCCCTTACCATAATTTTGACTCTACATCGGTAGGCTGTTTACCACTGCATTAGAGAAGAGCCGAGGCTGTAGGAGATCGAAAGGCGGCTCAGGGCTGGCAGATGGCGTTGTATCTAAAAGCAGCTGTGGTGCTGTTGGCAGAGAGCCTGCAGCGGTGGTCTGTGCTGCTGGCTCCACTCCTCGAAGGATGAAAACATACTCGTTCCCCCAGCAGGGAGCTGCATTTACCTGGCAAATCCTTGCTGCTCCTACTATTTCCAGAAGAAGCCTTTTACATGGGTTACCGAAGCCATCCACCCTCCATACAGCCATCAGCTCGGCAACAAATTGGCTCCGTCTCTCAAGGAAGCGACGAGGCAATGCGAGGGTGGCACAGCAGATCAGTTGTAGGGACCTATTTACGCTTCCATTTCTGAGATGCATTATCCTTGACCTGTGCCGACTCCTCAGTCGGATTGCCTTTGGGAGGGGTAGGGCCGTGGCTGTTGGACTGCTCCCCAGTTGTTGCATTTTCAGATTTCTCGAGTTTCGGTTTGTTTTAAAAGCATTTTTAAAAATGAAATAAAGACCACACTCGGCATTTGCAGAGATATAGGTGAATACCCACGTATAGGTATGGAAAGCAACTACCTGATACCATGGGTCTTGTCAAGCTTTAGTGTCAGATTAAAATACCAAAAATAATTCTAACTCATGGCAACTATCTTTTTGGGTAAGCTTTCAGAGCAGGCTTTAGGGATTTGACCCCTTTCTTGTTAATTGAAAGACACATCTTAGTCTACCTCTGAAAATACAGAGTTAGAACAGAGTGTTATAAAGTAGTTATGAATAATTGAAGAGATCGGCACCTCCTAAATCACTCAAAACCAAAACTCTGGCAAAGGGCACTGGAAGAGTTATTCCGTGGAACAACAGGAATCATCTGAAACACATACGAAATTACTAGTAGCTAAATAAATTATTACTTTAGAAATTTATGTATTTGATCAATTTAGAATAGGCAGATTTAAAGGTCTGTCAAAACCAAAAATCTAGTGTGAATGAGTACCCATATGTCTACTTGCTCCTGACACTAAACAATAAGTGCATACATTTGTGTATGTCCGCTGCACACTGTTTAAAAACTTTTGGATTATGTTGAAAGATCCTCTGGGTTCTTTATTTTCTCTCACTATTGCTTCTTTTTGTTTCATTAATGAACTGAAACAAGACAGTCCTAAAATTTCAATGCTTCAGTGTTAACATACAACAAATCACACAAATTAAAAGTGACATTAAAAAAAGAAAATGTACAAAAAAGAGGCAAGCTACTGTAGCAAACTGCTACAGATGCTGGCATTGCTTGCTTGCACTGGTGTAAAAGGTTATTGCATCAAGCAGCCCACACTGTTTACTGCTCCCACAACAAAGTCAGTGGAAGTATAAGCCGTGCCCAAAACCTCAGCCATTTCACTGAAGACCCAAGAATGTCAAATAACAAAATAATCAACATAAAAGTTATAGATAGCAGTTTAAACTATGCCACCTGATGTTGCACTTACTCGTGGGCATGTATTCCCTCTTTGTGCTTGTATCATCAAGGAAGACAAAACTCCAGATGGGGTGGGGAATTCTTAACCTTATCTTGAGATAACGTTATTCATGAGACCTTATCTTTTTTGCCTTTTTAGTATAAATGGCTAAGCTTGTTTTACTCACGTGGGCACATTATGGTTCCTGTAACAACTGTAGTGAATACTCCTTCATTTCCAGTTAAGTGTGCATGAGCATGCACAGACACACACACACACCCCAGAGGTACAGAAGCACATCTTTCATGGTAATTTCCCAACTACCCAGGATTTGCTTCCACATCATCCCAATTTACTCCCAAACAGCAGGAGATGAGGCACACACAAGCTTGCAGATGCATACGGCACTCCTCCCAGAGTGTCCTCTATCAACAGGCACCCAGTAAGGGCTCCCATCCTTTCAAGCAATCAGGCTACATGATACGGTGAGGTGAAGCACAAAGGCACAATACACGGGTGAAATGAAAACGTGCTCGCCCAGAAATTGAATAAACCTATGAATGACTGACACCTAAATGAAATAGTCCTGTTCTAAAACGCAGGCAGCAATACATGCTCTGTATTGACTGACACCTCTCATTTCACCTAGCATCATGTAATGTCTACACCCCCCTCCCAGCTCAGCAAAAATTAAACTAGTGTCCTGCCTGTCATACTTCTGGACAATATTTAAGTTAATAACGAAGGAAGCTTTCCACAAAAAAAGCTAATTTCCACAGCCACAGAATCTTACCAAAGATCATTACACTATATCTCAGTTGTCCTATTCCATACAAGGGCTGAGAAGGCACGGAACATGTGCTTCATACAACCAGCAACACGACACGAGATCACTGCATTATCCTCCATATCAGCTGGCTGGTTCCACTCCAGTAGCTATTCTATTTCTCTAGGATTGTCACCTCCACAACTTTAATTTGGATGACACATTTGTGACTTTGGTACAAACAGACCATCTGCAAGAAGAATTAACAAGCATGGTAAAGTCTGTATTTAATAAAAGTGTCTTTTCTAATTTCTCAATTGGATAACACCATGACATTAGCACTTGGTTTTTCTTGTTTTTAAAGGGCGTGCAAGACATCACATGGGAAATTATAGCATACCAGGCCCTGAAATTCAAAAGTTTAGACACAAGATGGTGCAAAACAAAGATGTAAACAAGCTTTAAAAGCCCAGAGCAGCACTGGCCTGCTATTAGGTGCTCAATTTCCTGGAAGCACTAATGAGCTGAAGGCAGCTGGCCAAGTATGTCCCACTTTGACGTCAGAAGTGATTAGAGGAGCACACTGAAATCTGGATATGATTCCAGAGCATAAGCCACCCTAAAACAGAGAGTGCCTCATACCTACCCCTTCCCTTTGCCAGCACTGGTACATATCTGAGCCCATGAGAAGACAGGTCACAGAATTAAGCCAAGTGAAAATTAATCATTATTTCAGGACTGGGTTAGCATGAATAAAGTAAACCCAGGACAGAACAATAAAGGAATTAAGTGTGGGTGCATGTGTGTTTCTGCACGCACAAACCTATATACATACAGAACCAACCTCAGTAACACTCGTTTGGTGATTTTTTTTTTTTTTTTTTTTTAAAATGTTAGCTGCTCTCCTGTTCACTTAACTCTCACTTAGCAAAAAATGGCATCCGCTTAGTGACCAGTCATGCCCATATTACATAAACACCAAAGATCAGGCTTAGTCCTTTGGCCTGTTCCAGAAACACTGTCATGGTTTAACCCCAGCAGGCAGCTGAGCCCCACGCAGCTGCTCACTCATTCTCCGCCCCCTACCCCCCCCGGTGGGATGGGGGAGAGAATTGGAAGAGTAGAAGTAAGAAAATTCATGGGTTGAGATAAAGACAGTTTAATAGGTAAAGCAAAAGCCGTGCGTGCAAGCAAAGCAAAACAAGGAATTCATTCACTACTTCCCATCGGCAGGCAGGTGTTCAGCCATCCCCAGGAAAGCAGGGCTCCATCATGCCTAACGGTTACTTGGGAAGACAAACGCCATCACTCCAAACATGCCCCCCTTCCTTCTTCTTCCCCCAGCTTTATGTGCTGAGCATGACGTCATATGGTGTGGAATATCCCTTTGGTCAGTTGGGGTCAGCTGTCCCGGCTGTGTCCCCTCCCAACGTCTTGTGCACCCCCAGCCTACTCACTAGCAAGGCAGCCTGAGAAACAAGAAAGGCCTTGACACTGTGCAAGCACTGTTCAGCAATAGCTAACTAAGACATCCCTGTGTTATCAACACTGTTTTCATCACAAACCCAAAACATAGCACCATACAATCTCCTATGAAGAAAATTAACTCTATCCTAGCAAAACCCAGTGTAAACACAAAATAAAAAGTTAGAAGACAGAGGTATCTGAGAAAGAGCAATAGTTGTATGTTGCTCACTTAAGAGGACTAGCGTACCTAAACAATAAGCACATATAAAACCACAAATCAGTTCATTTTTTCCTTCTGGTGAGCCCTTAAGATTTGGAAGCATTTCACTCACCGTAAAAATTAATTTAAAAAAAAAAAAAAAAAAAAGACATCAGCGTGTGCTAGCAATTTCCCGTAATGATAGAGGTGTGAGAGAAACACACTTCACCTAATGTTCTTGAATGCACTTACACACACCACATTTATCGACAAGAAGGTTAACTGCCTTTGTCTCCACCATCAGACATCACTAGAATCTACATCATTTACATCAAGGGTTCAGTGGGGGAGACCCTACGCCTGATAGGGCTGGGCCAAACCAGAGTGCACCACAAGAAGTTAACTTCTGCTGTCTCAGATGCTAAGCCTATGACAAGGCAAAAAGAATGGCCCACCCACACAAGGAAATAATTTTTAACTAGTATTTATGTAAAATGGATCACAGTTTATGATAGTCTTCAGAGACAGAAATGGAATTCTTGAAGATGCAAAATACCTGCAGTCGGAGAGTTTGCATGGTGAGACTTTTTGGGCAGGTTGAAGATTTGTTCACCAGGATCTGGTGGGGGAAGAGCATCTTGGCCTTGTCGAGCTTCCACAGGATCATACTCCTTCCCATCATAGTTAGCATCAAAGAACTTCTTAAACCACTGAATGAAATCTAAGTTGTCTTGGAAGCGCCCTTTGACCAGTTTTTCCACGGGAATTACCTGAAAGGTAGAATAAAGGTTCCAATAATATATCACTGCCATTTATAAATAAAAACATTTACATATACACATGCACACTTATTTGAAAAAATCTACTAACTGTATCAGCCTATATTCCTCTGCCATTGTTTTCTTTCTAAAAGAAAGGAAATTATGGTAGATCTGGAAGGGCTCTTAATAAGAAATAAAACCAAAATAAAACAAAGACCCAGCCTTTGAAGTGGCTATACAGTGGGTGTATGTAAGCCTTTATAACTGCTCTTCCACAGAGTTACTCCTTTCTTATTGCCGTGACAGCCATGATGAATGAAGCTGTTCTGGGAGTAACACTATATTCAACTAACTAGGGATTTCTGTTTTTAATGGACATGCTACAGTTGGGTATACTAAAAATGAACAGTTCTTCAAAACGTCCAGAGGGGAGTTTCTTGCTCTCCGTCCTACTGTTTGAACTACAAAAAACCCAGCAGCTTTTCCAAGACGTGCTGAAGTTCAAACCAACCTACATTTTGGTAGTACACGTTCATCATATGAACTAACCCTGAGGTTTTAACCTTGTAATTTTTTTTCCATTCTATATATAGCTATACATAGAACAGTTCATGGGCATGCAGAAGTTGACTAAAATGCCTATGAAGTTTTAGGAAAACAAAAGAAAGGCTATAAGGATGTCTCCATATCCATATCCTGCAAAAATTTTCACAGAAATTAAGCCTTCAAAAGGTGCCTTGGGCCAATATTAGTGTAAGGAGGTGGTTCAGCATTGCTCTGCAGGAGGCTCAACCTTCCCAGATGCTGTGGGCAGACAGGGACTACGAGGGGAATGCTGCAGAAGGAGGGCTGCCCTGCCTCGCTTAATTCGTGCAGCTGATTAAAGAGCCAAGTTAAACAGATCTTAATGCCTCCCGAATGCATTCAGTTTTCAGCTGGAAAAAGGGTACCTAAAACCATTGCAATTTTCATTTCTTCAAGATTAAGCCAACTGTGCAGCATTTTGTAAGTCTATGATACTTCTAGAAGGATTAATGCAGCATTTTGCATGTCCTTTCGGGTTGTTCCTTTTGTATCTTAATTCTGCATTGAGAAAGTATAGCAAGTTTGCTCCCTACAGAAAAATTGACAAATGTTAGCTTTATTAGGGTTTCCAACATTTCACTAACAAGTTGCACTGTAAATAGAAGCATCCACAGCATTTCAGGAAATAATGAGGGTTTTCCACTGCTTTAAAAAAGTCTTACAGGACTCTCTATTAAGACTGTTTAAATTTCAGAATAAGGCAACACTAAAAGCCAGAGCAGAACCTTAAAAGGATATACTGGTAGTACATCTGTGTAAAACTAAAAGTATGACAACATAACTTTCATTATTCATTTTTATCAACACAGTAGTTTATACTGGTGAGCCCATCAAACACACATTCAAGCATAAACTAGTACCTTATGGCTGAGCAAGCCATTTTCTAAGAGCCCTCCATTCTTAACTTTACAAGATCACATGTGCTGGCCAGCCTATCAAATAATTGGATAAATTATTCCAGCTCTTGAATACTTAAAATTCCTTAAACCCCATTTTGGACAAGAAGCATGGAATACTTATAAGAACAGCATATTTCCAAGTTATTTGGTTGGAAATTCAGGTCACCAGTAATTTTACTGTATCTAAAATTAAGGTTCACTGATGGCAAGGAATTTCCAACACATGGTATTTTATCAAAAGGATCTCTGATATTAAGATATAATGAGTTAGGCTGCACAATTCCTCAGTGGACACATGGACTCAATTTTCACTTTGTACCTAAGTGGAGCATGCCAAATTTCTTCATTCATGCCTAAATACCCTTTTCAGATAATGAAAGGTCAAGAAGAATGTTTTCACATACAACTCGTACTCCAGTTCTCAGTCCAAAAGTTGAAGAAGGGGACTTTAAGTATTTTGAAGTTTATTTCCCCTATTTTTTTGACTTCACCCAGTTTATACAACTTTTGAAACTTGTAGTGATTGAAATACAAATACAGAATGCCTACCTTATCCACATTCATTCTTTTAAATGATGCTTGCAGAAGTTTGAAGTTGTGAATGTATTCATGCTCCAGCTTTGCTTGAAACTTTACTTTCTTCAAGCTAATGCACCCTGGGAACAACATGTCCATGAACTGGCAGTAAGCTGCTCCTATAACAAGAGAATGCATTGACATTAATCCAGATGCACCCAGCTAAGACCAAATGGCGTTTAATGTCATTAGCAGAAAGCATGAGCAGAAAGCAACTGTGCTGACTAAGTCCCTGCTGTAATTCAACGTAACACTATGCACCCAAGATCTACTTGTCTAATGTACACTGAAGAGTGTGACATATTAATGTGGGTTTTTTCCGTTCAGTCTGGATGCACGACGCACTGCTGTGTAGCATCTGAAGAACCACCATGACTAATGCCAAGTAAATCTTTCTTCTGTATAAAACTGATGTTCTTAGAGTCCCTATACACAGTAGGACTGTCCATACAGTGGGAAGATCACAGTCAAAATGGAAATCTCTTAATAAGCTCCCTCAATCCTCACAGCCCCCTGAATTCAGCCAAGCCAAGATCTTCTTTCTTCTGGCACTTGTAGCCGAATGCCAATCAAGTCCAAGGCAATCATTTAAGATTATATCGAACCATGATTTAAAAAAAATAAATTGTAAAGCTCCAGCTTGTTAAAACATACTAGCCAGTTCCCACCCCTCCAAAACAAACATCTTTACTGATTTTCATCTCCTGAGAAAAGCATTTAAATAAGCAGATGTTAGCATAGTCCACCCATAGATTTCAGAAGCTGGGCTGCCAGCTTTAGTTCTCACTCAAAACAATAAGGTTTAAGTTCAACTTTGAGGGCTATCTGAACTTACGTATTAGTAGGTAGGGGTGTGTGTGCCTCTGTGTGTGTATAACTAATCCAGCACAGAGCTGCAAGTATATGGAAAATTTTCTAAACAGTGTACTGAGTACACCTAACAGGGATAGCCTTTTCTTGTATGCAGGGATCTTCCTCCTACAACATCATGTCACTGTCATTTGCAAAATAAGTCTTTACTGTTGACACACTCAGGTGTTTGGAAATTAAGGCTGAAAATGAGGAAATCAGAGGAAAACCAATTTCAGTTCTTCTTTAGAAGAGAGTTTTCTACAAAATGCTTTACACTCAGCAAAGATTTAGTGAAGTCCATTTCTGGAGCAGAGAGCTGTAGAGTGTGCAGCCCCTGCGCTTGAGCATACAGGGCAGGGAAGCGATCGCCCGATTACTCATGACAAGTTCAATTTAACTTCCACAAAAAGGACTTTTGTGCATTTAGTGCAGATCAGTTTTGACAAACAAGTGTCCAGATCTCACCTAACAGTTCAACGCAGTATCAACGACAATGATTTTTATCAAAAAATAATTCTGCTGAGTGCTCATACAGAAACCAAATTAACAGAGCACATACCTGGCTTGCCCAGTTTTACAGGAGGGGCAACAATAACTTAAAGTTTAAGACATTTTTCTCCATGGGTATACGCCTGTGTTTTGACAGGACCATCGTTACGCATGAGATAGTTCTCATTCTCTGTATCCACTCAACCATCACATGAAGGGTTACACAGCTCATAACTTCCCAAAAAGAGAAGCAGAGTTTAAAAGTGCAGTCCAAAAACATTTCCCAAAATACTGATACAAGTTTTGCTAAGGGGCTTACCAAGATCAAACTTTAGTACTGAAAACCACTGTCAAATTTTAAAAAATTCTCTTCACGTTGCCTAGCTTTGTGGGGGAAAACTGTTATAAAAAAAAAGTATCTGATTTTCCAAGGACACCTTGTGCTTAGCTGTTTGCAATGGTTTTGATATGATTAGGAATCAAAGTAAAATATTCCCTAAAGCAAAAGGAGCCTTCTGGCAAGTTACAAACATCAGATGACAAATTTGCATCTTCTTATAGAAAGCTATATAAACACAATTAGTTATTCAAAACTCATCCTCAGCAAGAGAGGTAAATACGTGGCAACAGGAAAAAATGACATTACAATTAAAAGCATGGATACAGAGATAATGCATGGCTTGACTACATTTATTACTGTTTAATTTCATGCAAAAGGATTATTATGCAATCATTTCATGTTATAAATTGGATTTGTTCCTAATTCTGTCCTTTCATCCTCCCCATACCCCAGTTATAAGCTTTACTCTGATATCTAAGTAATTGCCTGGAGGCCTTGAAAATGCACCGCGCAACCTTTCATCTAGATCCTTTTAGAAAACTAGAAACCCAAAGTGTTCACATGAGATTTTCTCCTTCTGCTGGTAATGCAAATTCCTTCTGCATGCCTTTAGATAGAGTCTTACTACGTTTAAGACTCTAGGTGCGGTATTTCCTTGTGTTTCCTTCCCACCAGGCTGGCAGTTGTTTCTGTGTTTTTGCCAGCCGGGAGGTGGTCCTGGGTCTGCACAACACTTGAGGGCAGAAAACACTGGACTACATCCACATGACAGCACGAGCCTGGTCTCTGATACAACACCGAAGCCAGCTGCCAGGCCGTTTCCCCAACAGGAGGATTTTATTACATCGGCAAACATAATTCATTAAAATGCTCTTTCCTGAAGTACAGAGCCAACATACAAACATGGACTGAACTAAACACTGCAAACTACAAAGAGAGAAAACTCTTCTCGACTCCCAAAAGGCAGAGACCCGCCTAGCACAGCAACAGGAGAAAGTAGAAATATCATTACAGTCAACTGGGACTACCTGATTTTGGATATCGAGGTTATGTACATATTTAATATTATAAAGGTATTTATTTATAATTTAAAATTTTACCGCCTAAAGCTTGTAGCTGTCACATTGCATTTGAATGCCAAACGTCAGAGCAGCAGAATGGGAACACTACTTTCTATGCTGCCCATCGCTGAGATTTCCTGGAGGCAGCAGACAGAGCAGCCCTACTGAAGTCACGCAAGATTGCAATGCCTTTACCTCACAGCCACAGCATATAGACACGTGGTCCTCTGCATACTGGACAGCACTTTAGGCCTATTCAATTTACTATACAACTGATGCTTCAATGCGGGTGCATGGGAAAGGAATATTTTTAACAGAACATAAAGAAAATGGCAGTAGAGATAATGACATCATGACTTGTGACATACCTCTTGCATAATTTACATGAACAATAGAATTTTTATGCCATTATATTTTATTCAAGATTTTAAAAGTTCCTTACATTTTCTGCAAAAAAACCCTGAATACCAACACCCAGCCACCCCACCCCCAAACCTAACAAATCTATACACAGGAGTTGAAAACATACTACCTGTCCAGAATGCCTCTCACAATAAATCAGTCTCGATGACCAAAAAACTTTTATACGCATGAAAACATGCACATACACACACACACAGACAAACAGAAATAATTTGAAATCTACTGAAATGAAAGATGAAAACTACAGCTGGTAGCACTGCAGAAGAGGGATCAATGTTAAAAAGCTCTTATCCTCTATCAGCTAACAAGCAATTTAGAACCACCGGCTAAAAGTCCTTCCGTGTATCTGATCTAGAATATTGATGCAGCCATTAGTTACAGAAGATATTCACAGGCCAGACTCCAAAACCAACCCGCCAACATGGCTGTGCTGGATTACACCCCCCCCGGCCGCTACTTTTGGCCCGATGAGTGACTGAGCGGAAAGAGCCCAGCAGCACGGCAGAGCTTGCAGGTGTTTGCTGGGCTTCCCACGCCAGGCTCAGGGCAGAGCAGGCAGCAAAGGCCAGCGAGGGGGCTGCACCCACGGGGCTGGGCAGGCAGGCAGCTGCCAGAGGAGGGGAAGGGATGCGGGGGCAGAGTCAAGACACAAAAGGACAAACCAAGAATTGAAAAGGTGGTTGTTTAAAGCTATTACAGTTGAAGAGTTTTGCCACATGCAGCGGTAAAGCTAGAAGCTTCTTCCCAATCTATAAAATCACAACATTTTCACAGCGTTTTCAGAGTTGTAGATAATCTTTCGCTAGTCCCCCCTGCAGTAAACAACGCTGAACTCATTCTAGCTTTTGTCCTATACTTTTCTTTCCCTGCTTCTACGTTTCCCTCCCAGACTGTCCATACTGACTTAACAGTTTGCTCTGAAGCATATGCACTCTGCGTCATTACAGATTTTCAGTTTTTTTCCTCCTTTCTCCTCTTCCGTCTGGAGGTTGATGAATCCAAAAAAGCAAACAAGTATTTTCTTAATAATCAAAGGTACTTCTGCTTCTGACTATTTAAAGCACAAGGAAATTAAAGGAGATAACAATGGAAACAAGAGAATAGTGTTTTCCTGCAAGTTTTTACTGCTTGGTAAACCTCCTAGACTTCAGCTGGAGAGCAAGATTGGATCCTTGGTATTTTTGGCATTTATGTATATATATTTATAAAGGAAAATGTAAATATTATTTGCAAACTAACTTCTTTAAATATACTGTATTTAGTACCTCATATACTAATAAAGTATTTAGCAGAAATACTATAATATAAGCTCAGGTATGCCCAAGTTAGTATTCGTCTCCTATAGGAGGAGTCAGGACAGTCCTTCACATCAAATGTCAGAAGACTCCGTTCCTCCCCGTTCATCCCTGCAGTGTATGGGAGCAAGATCCCAGAAAGTCACATAAAACCACACCAGCCAACATGGGAACACAAAGGGCCCATGAAAAGACAGGGCTTGTCTGTGTGTGGGGCTGCTTTATTTTTTGTTCTGATGTCCAAACCACAGCAAAAGGAGCTAAGTGCTACACTAGAAATTTCTTATAAATGCTAAGTAAGAATTTTGTTCTAAAATGGCATGCAGTTCAAGTTTAAACCTTTAAACCAGGCCTCAGTTTGATTTTCACATACTCCTTTTTGAAAAAACCCGTTTGGGAAAAAAGTCTGACCATACCTTTTTCTGTAATTCAAATTTTTTGTTTGTTTGCTTTAAGGAAATATTTTTCAGATAATCTAAAAACATATGTCCAGTCACATTAGATACAAATTCCTTCAAATTATTCATTCCCTCCACAGCTGCAGCAACCTGACCACGCGTTTGGAAAATACGGGATGATTTGTATGCATATTAGTCATCAGCACTTCAGTTCACTAGAGCGATGGTTGCTAACACTGATGGGAAACTGCACACACCTGGTATTTCTGTTGCTGGGACAACAACAACAAAAAAAGGCAGCAACTTGCAAGGAGCATGCGTGACCTAATAGTTTTGATAAGAACAGGGAAAAAAACTGCAAAGGCCAGCAATCATTGTTTACAGTACATCAGCACTTGGGGCTTGTCTTTTACCGCAGGCTTCCTAGAATTGCTTCCGTGGGAGTGATGTTAAGATAGGTTTTTGACTTAGATATCATAGTATAGATTTTCATTTAGATTTCAAATACGGGTGTTCTGTTATGCCACTCAAGGTTTTTTTTAAACTGGGCATGCCTGTGACCATAAAGTTGTGTTACATATAGCCACACGTTTAAGAAATAGCACAATTCATGTTGAGCACTCCATTGGAGACCACAGTCTTCAAATTCCTATTTGCATTTCCAGCAGCACCTATATGACCTAGGATATAGGTCAATACAATTCTATTTCTCCAATTAAAAAAAAACAACCCCGATTTAAGAGGTTTCAGCCCATTTCCTGGCGAACGTTCAAGCCCACATCAATTTACTGCCTGCTTGGTTGTAGAGAAGCAAGCGTTCATGGGGCTGTGCATCAATGAAGCCCTTCTGGCCTGAGCTTCACCCCTCCCAGCAACAGTCTTGGGAGGGCACTTAAAAAAAAAAAAAAAAAAATTGATGCAGATCAGAGTGCAGCCCTGCACTCCTGCACATAGTTGCATGAGCACAGCTGCCTCAGTGAGGACAGGGTGAGTGCCTGCATACAGATGGGAGCTTCTGAAAGCAACGCTGCCACCACAAAGAACAGCCTACAGCACTATGTACCTCCTACAACCTTACCGATGGTCATTGAGATACAGGTGTCTAATTGACATCTGCTTCAGAAAGTCCTATTCCACACAGGTGGGGCATTTGTATGACATAATCCAGAATATCCACTTATTTTAAATAACGCATGTGGGAGGGAGGTTCCCCCTGTGTTAACTTGTATTTTCTTTTTCTTAAATATGTAAATTGTTAAGCTGCTCATAAATTATACACAGCAGAATTTTTAATACTTAATTTTTAGCAATAATTTATTTTGGAATTCATTAATTTTTTAATGGGAAGATCAGAACAATTTCAGAAAGCACAGTTCCCATTTAACTTAAAATAGCTGCATAACTCATCATGCCTAAAAAAAGTAGCACACAAAATCTAACAAGCTCTTTCAAAAGGGGGGAGATCAAGCAACTGACTGCAAGTGAGTGCTATGAATAATTAAATAATAATTTAAACAAGTAAAAACCTTGTTTAAGTTCTATTCCTCCTGAATTCGTAATGAATTACATTTAAAAAAATATTATTGGCTGAAGATCTCATGATACTGCTTTGCAAGCTTCCTCAGAAAGTTTTGGAAACGATCTTAAATCCAATCATTAACATCCATTGTATCCCTCTAATCCTAAACATCATATGGAAGACATTAGAGAGTCATTGACGCTAAGCATCCTCTGTGCTGCATGACCTCAGGACAACATGCCAGTTCCTTGAAACATGGCTTGGTTACAGAGTGCAAATGGGATCAAGCCATGTTTTAATCATGTTTCCAAGTTGCTCTAGAGACCCAGCCTTTGCAAGGCTGCAAACTGGAAAAACACCAAAACCACGGATGTTGAAACACGCTTCAGCTTCACAGGCACTAGCACACCGGGATGTACAGAAATCATGCCGGCACCAAATGCTCCAACGGGGTCCTATAATGCAGATTTTAGTAATACACGTGTAGGAAGTTATGGGTTAATATAGGCACTGCGCAAAATACACCTTCTGAGACATGAAAAAACAAATCCTATGCAGCTAAGCCACAGAATACGCCCCGTTTGCATGTATATATACACGACATGCAGAAGAAAAAGCCCTTCTCACCATCTCTCTGTCTGGCCAGTACCCTTCTTCTCCAGTCACCTCAGCCCTGCTCGGAAAGATCTTTGCTGCGTGCAGGAGAGAAGAGCTGGCTCTCACAGAGCACTGCTCGGGAGGCAGCGTGCCTGGCACGCCGCTCCCTGCTGCTACCGAGGGGCCCGAGGCTGGGTGGTGCCGGAGGCACGACGGGCCACCTTGCAAACAAATGCTGCCGGGCCTAGGGGCGGGTGATGAGCCCCACGGCGCAGAGCCCCAGCGCGCAGTCCCTGGAAGCAGAACACCTCGGACACCCTCCACCAGCCAGGAATGACCCTCCTCCCTGCACAGCACCGGTCGCGAGGGACAACAGCCAGCAGAGGCTGTGACGGAGCTCTCCCCCAAGTCCCCAGCCGGAGAGGCAACACAAGTCAAACAAAGAACAACATTTGCCCTATCGTCACACTGCCTGCCTTCCTCCGAGATCAGGGCAGTGGAGTACCAACAAAATGTATGTATAAAGGGACTATATATTTTCACAGGAGGAACGCCAGCAGAGATGCGGTACTAGCTACAGCAGTCACCACATGAAAAATTCCCTGCAGCAACGCCCAGGGCATCTGCAGAGAAAGCATCACAGTCTAAAATTTGAAAATGCCAAACCACACGCTCTCTTTATAATACCGTCATTTATTAAAACCAAGGAAAAAAAACAAAAACAAAACACCCCGCATTTAGTCCTTCATCCTTGCATACAAATCCTGAAAGACAGAAGGTCTGTATGCACTGGAGGCCAGACTATTTGTAAGTTTATAATTCTACTGAGAATTTTCAAATGTGCGTGTGTGGAGAAGAGATTCT
This sequence comes from Aptenodytes forsteri, assembly GCF_000699145.1. Taxonomy (NCBI): domain Eukaryota; kingdom Metazoa; phylum Chordata; class Aves; order Sphenisciformes; family Spheniscidae; genus Aptenodytes; species Aptenodytes forsteri. The sequence continues at coordinate 1,103,694 of NW_008796043.1, forward strand.
GTATCTCCTTAACCTCAAAGGATCACACAAGTATACCTAAGCCAGAAATTATACCTCACTTCAGGCTGCATTTTCCTTTCTATATACATTTACCATTTCTATCTTCCTTGCTCATAATTTATATAGCTTGTACACTGTGTTTTCTTTTTAATTCATATGCAAGCCCTCTATAGTCTCCTGCCTGACTCTTATTTTGAATATACTCTCATGTAGCAACCAAACACTCATGAAAAGCCCTGTAACACGTTCACTTGGTATTCCCTATAGATGAAAAACAGCCTTAGTAAAGAAAATTCAGTTATAAGCTGTTTAGTCAGAATTCTTTTTAAGAAGCCGCTGTGTATTCATTACAAAAAAGCATGACTCCTAAGAAACAACTAGTGTCATAATTCATTTGAAACTCCTACTCCCCAAGCCTATGGGTGTTGCACATGGGATCCTACTACATTAAATCCACTCAGTTGTTCTCTATTATTTTTCATTCATGTATCAAATTGAATGCTCTCAAGTCTAATGCCCATCTAAAGGCAATGCACTATGCCTTCAATTAAAACCATGGATTATAAATTTCATTCAGGTTAACAACCTTGCAGGAAGTAAAACCCAGAGACCAAAAACTGACACTCACCTAAAGCGAAGAGAATTGTATTGCTTTGAGATGCTCAAAGAGATTTTCTCTCTCGAGTTGTCAAAACTAAACTACCAGAGGAGCTGCAGACTAAATTTAGACTCTCCAGGGCTGCATCCATCCATAACCTGGCCTTTTTGGCACATCACTACTACAGCAGGCATTCAGAAAGCTCAGGGGACACTGCACTTTGCTCGGCCTACTTAGCAGAGACAAAAACACATCTAAGACTCCCAAAGAATACAAATACTTTATGACTAAGCCAGCCTCTTCCTTTGCCGCTCCTCATCCTAGCAGCTCTGTTCCTCTAACTGGCAATTGGGGAATAGGCTGGTATTGCTACAGCATGTGTATTATCAAAGGTACTTCTCCACGGCAATGAGAAAAAGAAGGTCTGATTACTTTTTCTGTCTTTATTCCAAACTGTCACATTAAGCTTTAGGTATGCTCTGAATAAAGCCTTTAGTAAAAGCAGAATGTCACATTATTCCCTTCTTGCTTAAGCTCAGAATGTCCAAAATTACTGCTAGGTTGGCTGCAAAACATGGGCACCTGTGAGGTCTCAACAGTCAGGTACTGAACACGAGTGTATGCCACATCTAGGTAGCTCATGCCTCCTAAAAGTAATGCCTTCAAGCTTTTCATTTAGACTTAGCATCCCCCCCCCACACACTTTTTTTGGCCTTGCATTTAGTTTTTTCTGGCCTTTCGATTGCTCCTTATTAACAAAAATGAACAAGAACTGAACAGTCATATAACAGCATAACAAATCTTAATGCTTTTTTCTAAAAAAGAAAATGCCCATACAATTTTACAGTAGGTTATAAAAATTCAGTTACAGTGGCTCTGCAGCTCCTTGTTAATGCTGTGAAATGCTTCATAGTTGTAAAGAGTTTCCCACATATTCCTTCTCTTTGAAGTCCTGGAGAAATGCTCATATTTTATGGAAACTAACGTTAAGCTGCATGAATGCTGCCAATGCTTCAAGGAACATCAGCCAAAGGAACGCCAGAATGAATGTGTTAGATCGGCCGTTCTCAAACTACGGTCCATACCACGCTTGCTGGTGCTCTGCCTGTTAGTTGGCTGGTCATTTGTGCTACTGTTCCCCTAGTTTCCATCCTGTAAACTACACTAGAAGTACACTAAATAAACTATATGTACATTAAATAAACTACTTGGGGTTTACACGGTAAACTATATTAAATACAGAAAGATACCCAAGGCTTCTTGTCCATCTATCTTCAGTCCTTACTCATGCATGTCTTGCACGTTAAGGATGGACTGTGCAGTCTCAAATGGAAAGGACCTAGTCCGTAAGACTACTATGCTCTAGTGTCTGCTAGCAGGAGTTTAGATTCATCAGTTCAGAGAGTGAAGTCCTCCGGACCACAGGAAGGACTGCACTAGAGTGTTTCTTCAGATAAAGAACTATTAAAGCCCCTTCTGGGATTGTAATGAGCATTAGCACAAAAATAAGAATGTGTAAGTATCAAACTTAACTATCAAACCAAATGGGGAAATTTAAGTTTACAGCTTTGACCTGTTAAGATATGAATGTAAAAGCATCTGGTAACAATAGCAATCGATACAATCCGGGAAGTTCTAAAGGAAGAAAAGATTTAATTTTATATGGGATGGAGTAAGAGCTCTAATGAGACAACCCTTTTTCAGTTTTTCCCTTGTGGTGTGGCCCAAAATCCTGACTGGAGGTCACAGAAGAAGTTGTATAAGAAGCTGTGTAATGAAATGGGACAGTGGGTTTGTGACAATTTCCATGCTTTTCTCCTGCCTGCCCCACCCAGCTGAAGTCTCTCAATCTGATCTTCTTAAATATCTTTAACTCATTTTATTCTGCATACTTAAAATTTTCTTAGATCACCTCTCCCTTATTTTGGGAAAGGGGTTTGGGGTTTTTTTTCTTTGTTTTTTTTTGTAAGCCCACATACATTTAACTTGATGGAGAATTCACTTCAAAAGCTTCCTTTCAACTGTTTATGAGCATATAAATAGCTATGCAGGAACAAGTCAATAACTTGTCTAGTTTGCTTCCTGTTTCAAACAATGGCAAACATTGGGTATTTTGGGATGAAAATGTCCATTCTATCTTTCTATCTCCTTATAAGTGTGTTTGCTTGTGTATACCTATATCTATATCTCTATATATAGCTACACCCATATTTTCACACGTGTGCACACATCCTTATTATGTGATTATTTTCTTTATGTATAATTCACCAAAAGAAAATACTTAGGCTAACTTCCAGACATGTAAATATAACAACAGCTAAATATAACATTTCAATTTCAAGTTTAATAACTGTTAAAAAGGTTATTTCCCCATGTTCTCTCTCTTTAGTTATTTAGTTTATATCAGTTACTTACATGCACTTTAACCTGCACTTTTTTCAACCTCAATTTTATAGTCATTGTGCAAGCCTGCAAGCATGCAAGCCTGCTTCTGCAGCTGAGATTTGTCTTTTAAATTTTGAAGAATAGGCTATCATCCTCAAAGGATTTTCCGTACCTTTCAAGGAACATCTCTGAGACAGAAAATTTACCCAGAATGGTAGGTAAATTCAAGTATATGAATATAAGACCCCATTTATGCATTTCAGCTTGACCAGTAAATAGCCGAATTGAAGAGCATTGTCTTCATAAGTAAGATATTCCCAGCATGTCAGTTGTCTGGAAGTAGCAATCTAAGTTAGATCTCCTCCAACACAAACATCTTCAAATTTAAAAATCACAGTAGGAAGTCAGAAAGAATCACTCCCCAGGGGCATCTGTATTCTCAGGCTGAAACATCAGCCTTTGTCTGTCATTTCTAGTCATTATCTAGTTACAGACTCTGTTGTTTAACATGTATCTTGTAGTTGCCACTCTGATTAACCAAAATGTCCAAAGATTCAAACCATTAGCCTTTTTTTCAGGGCTCATTACCAAATTTACTTACAGCAAGAGTTCAGTTACATTTAAAGAGAAACAGGCAGATTTTCTTGACAAACTTCTAAAGCCCTCACAGCAGCTAAAGGCTCATTTCCTCAAATACATGTTTTTCTTCACAGTCACACTTGTGCTCTTTTCCTACAAACATCAGCAGAGATTTGAGGACCCTTACCAGGAAGGAAAAGGTGCTGGAGAATTTTGTTCAACCGGGGTGTCAGTTCTCTATTTGTCTCTTTTTCAGCTATGTCCACTCTCCATTTGAAAAGATACCATCCCGGTAGCTTTACAACACAAAAGCTTATCACTGTATTCTTTTCTTGCTTAGTCAACCTTTTTATTACTTCTGTGTATCTTCTGCTACATTTGTCCCATTCACCTCTGCATTTGTTTTATGCTTTCTCAAGGCACCTTATCTTTCCATGATTAACATGAACGCAAAAATGCTTTCTTTGCACATACATTAGTCTCTTTTCTCAGAGTAACTGTTTTATGTCAAAGTTAAAAGTTATCTATTTTCAACAAATCAGACTTTTAAAGTGGTTTTAAAATAAACATTTGTAGAGCATACCACACTTTCTTACCTGAACAGAGTTGTTCAACTTTTGTGTAGTTTAAAGCTAATATATCATTAACCCATGCGATGATGTCATGTCTGCTCATAGTCTCTTGGGTTATAGAGGTAGAGTACACGTTGACCGCCATTCCCCAACTAGGAAAAAAAGGAAAAAAAAAAATTTTTTGACATTTTGAAAATTGTTTTCTGGATACAATGAATTTACACTTCTTAAAAAAAAAAAAAGAAGGAAAAGCTGCATCACTGCACAACCTTCTCTTATTTATTGAGAAGGGAGGCTTAATTTTTATTCTTTGATGATACATGACCTCCTCAGTGTCCTCTTGGAATCTATGAACATATTTCTCTGGCTGTCATTGTGAACTTAAAGAACATACAAACCTACAGCACTATGCTTAATGCTAATAAGGTACGAAAAAAAAGAATCAGACATAGCCCAAAGATACGCAGACAGGATCAGAGACCTGGGATTTTGTCACATAGTGCTGCACAAACATAGTGATCTGACATCTATCCATCAGGTTTTTTGCCACTGCAGGATGATCAGACTGCCTAAACCAGTATTTAATTTGCAGATAACTTCTAGAAGATGTAGCTGTTCTACTTACTCAACTTTCTTACTGGGACAGGGGCCTTTTTGATCATTAATTCAGTTCCTAACAGTCACAAAGTGAATACCAGATAATATTTTTTATCAATTTACCAACCTCTATCCTGAAAGTAACTGAGACTTGCACTCCCAACCGTCTAGTTGGAAAGCTGCTGTGGAGCCCGATTCCTCTAAATTGTTAGGAACACTTCCTCTCAGCTTAAACCCATTTGATCTTCCACCAACATTATCCTCCAGCTCTAACAGCTTTTTCTTCACCAGAGCTGATTTCATAATGCATTAGGGACAGCACTCAAGAGTCTGTCCCAGTGCCCAGGTAGGCTAGATTAAACAAATCAATCCTCTGAGTCTCTTATAAAGTCAGACCTGCACTTACTGGTCATGCCAGCAGTCCTCCTTGAACACAGCCAGTTTCAGACTGTGTTCAGATAATGCTTCACCAAGACCTTGGAAAATGGCACTCTGTGCTGAAAATTTTCATAGCCACATCATCTTAAATAGATCCTTCTAGTTAGCTAAGGTCCTTTCCTGCAAGTAGGTCTAATTCACAGTAGCTTTTATCATCAGTCCCCAGGTGCATAGGCTAGAAACACATACTACTCGATTTTATTCCCTGTTATTCTACACTAGTCACATCTTTCTGTTGCGTGACATTACCAAGAGAAAAGACAAGCACATTCAAGTTTATCTCATCAATAGTTTCAAAGAGCAGAGTCAAGATCATTCATGAAAAGATTAAAAAATGTTCCCAAGACTAGTGGACTTCAGGAAGTCCACTAGTAACAATCCAAGTACGAGGTGTCTCAGAAACCATCAAATAGTCAAAGTTGCACTATTATTCTTGGAAAGAAAGGGTTCGGTGGGGACTGCACACCTTTGTCTCTAGTGACACCTTGTAGCTAACAGTTAACTGGCTAGCTTTGGTGCCAGTCCTGCCACCTCAGCCTTGGACCGCAACCTTCTCCCTCAGTGAAAGAGAGCAGGATCTCCTCTGTGGGATTCGAGGTCTGCGAGGACTGTTTCCATTGACAATTTGCAAACATGTAACTGTTTGAAGCTTGATAGACAATTCTGCAGAGAACCCAAAGACTGCAGGTTAACTCCATCCATTTTTCAGGTGTGCTGGAGCAACCCAGATAAAAAGTGTAAAACACCCACCAGCATGAAACTTGACACAGTAACATATAAGTGTGTAAGTACATACAGCAGGGAATGTATTTTAAATACATGATGACAAAGTTCATAATGTAGGTCACCTTCTACAAAACAAATTTCACAAACACAGAAGATCATTCAAATTGTCCCCATCTACTGACATTAAGAGCCAAAACATAAAATCCCCAAGTTTGCCTGATGAGAAGGAAAAAAATTAAAGAAGAAGAAAAGACAGACCAGTAAGAGAAAGCAGGCCCAAAAAATTCATGCTCCAATAGTCAGGCTACTACTGCCAGCAATTCATTCAGAACCAGGCTACCCCTCTACCCACTTCTGTAGGTGCACCTCCGAAGCATGGAAGAAATCAGCCCGTCCTCAGTCTGTTCAGTTCTTCCTGCAGGCTCCCAGACAGCACAGCTAACTGTATGAACATAGCACTGTAGTCACTGTAACAGTTAGCAAAGGCTGTTTTCTTGGCACACACTAAGCACTTGGATTGAACCGAGCGCTAGGAACAAAGTTTTAGAAATAGGGAGTGCCCTTTTACTCTTGAAACCACACCATAATGGCTAACCATGAAAGCTTAGCTTCAACATCAGGATGGAAGGGACGGAGCACAGCACAAAGGCAAACAGCACCTTTGTTACTAATGGCATCTGAAGTTTAAACCGTCACTGTTAGCATGGTTTTTACTCTACTATTCCTAGCCTTTTTATATAGGTAGGAAACTAACAGAAAGATACTACCACTGTCACTATTAAACTAACATGTTCAGTATTGTTTGTAAGATCACTTCAAGTAACAGCTTAGTAGTGACTTAAATATTTGCTTAAGATTCAGAATAGTGAGTTTAATATTAAACCAAGAGATCAATATAGTACAGTCCACTCACTTCTAAAGAAGCTAAAGATATTTAGATGCTAACATTTGAAAGGAAGCTACTCTGATTTGCAACTGCCACTACTTCATCCAAATTTTAATTGTCCTCTTGAGACCAGGCAGAACTCAGAACAACCATCAGCTACCAGTAGTGAAAGCAGCAAGTCTACTCTGTTAAAAAGATCAAGAAAATCCACGTGCAGGAAGGCAGCAGAAATTCCCTCATCATCCTCTTCCAAAAGCAACTGCAAAGACAAATACCTATCCTTCTGCGAGCAACAGGAGAGCAAACAACCTCCTTTGCTGCAGTGCATGGGATGGAGAACTCTACTTCAGGAAACAGTGAGTAAATGAATAACCTTGAGTTTTACAACGATACCCTGAAGGATATCTGTAATATAACTTACGCTGTGTCTGCAAATGAATCATGGTCTATGTGTCAAATGAAAGTTCAAGCTATTTGTTAGGGACAATAGCTTCACATTCGTACACACAGATAAGCATGAGGGTGTATCGATACAATTTTAAACAAATTTATGCAAAATTAATCAGAATCTATGTTAAAAAAAATCAACAACATGCCATTACCATTTATTCTCAGTGACTTGTTAACATACGTCTGAATCTTCCACAGCCTCTTCTCTCAAAAGAGTTCACCATGTCTTTGCATCTCTAGAAGGAGTTCACCGTATCTTTGCTTCTCGGTCCCCCACCCTCCTAATGGTTACATTTTAAATAAACTCAGCTGGGAAAGGTTTCCTTTACAGTAAGCATGTTCTAATTTGGTGCTCAGATACACACGTATCCTGTTTGCCACACGGACAGACCTTGGGGAAAAAGAAAAAAAAAAAACACAACAAAAAAGAGAAGAAAAAAAGAACAGCCAGGCAGAGGTAGCGGAGCTGCCATCCTTGGCGACAGACAAGAACCCCTGCGCTCAACATCCACAGCTGGGCCCGGGCTTTCTCCAGGACTCATTTCCCCATGTGCTGAACTGCTTTGAAAAATGTGATCCAGATTCAAAAGTCATATTAATAAACATCTGTAAGGCAACGCAAGAGAACAGCTGGACAGGTGGAGACTCAGAGGCTGTACTCTCTGAACGGCCAAGTAGCTAACAACTTGTTTGTATGTCCTAATACACTACTTCTTCCCAATAACATTATTTACATTTTCGACTTGTTAGGCTTTCCCTTGTTTAGGCTGAAGGCTCTCAAGCATAAGGCTGCAATGAGGCTTATACAAGCCTGAAAATCAGCATCTACCTCACTGAGATCTTCAAGCTTCCACCTTCCATAGAGATGCCTGGCAATTCTACGGCAACTAAGAGCAGATTGAAGATAGCACATCACATCCCCCACTTCCGAGCACGCAGGTGGAGATTAACAACCTCTGGCTGTTACAGTACTGCCTAACCACAAAGGCCTCTGCCTTGTTTTACTTATAAGAAACTGAAATTCAAATCCCCAATAAATACGAACAAGCCATAGGAGAGTCTTCACATATTAGTCCAGGTCATTTCAGAAAAATGCTTCACACATGCACGGCTAAGCACCACAGACCTGAGTTCAGAGGATTAGTTAGGTACTGAAAATCATGTATATGCTTAAGCAGTTTCCCCAACCAGAAATATACTGGCTCAGCATGTCCGATGGTAAACATTACACCCAAAGGAGTATTAATTTTTTAAGGCATTACATGCAGCACTGAACGTTCAGCTATTAGGCATTTTCCACTGCTCTTGCTATGGATAACTGCAGCTGTTACAAGGTGTTATCCAGCTGCGTTTAAGGACAGTTTTGCAAGAGGCATATTTATTTTTCCGGGGAGAAACTAACAGCTGTTGACAGCAGAAGCTGTATTATGCCAAACCAGTAACAATGGCAAGACTGGAAGGATTACAGCAATGAATCTATCTGCAGTGTAAAAATGCATCACACATTCCCTCACCTCTGAACCTGCAAGGCCTTCCTGCTTTGTACAATTACACAACGGTATGATGTTAAGTTTTTAAACGCAGTAGAAAGCCTGTGCAACAATACAAAGAGGAGCTTTGTGGAAGCTGGCACCTGATAGCATCAGGATAGATACTGCCAGTAAAACAAAAGATCTCTCACCAAAAATTACTGAAGCGGAAGATACAGCAGACAGGCTAAGATGTAGCTGAGCGAGACTGCTGTAGCTCCTGTTGGAAAGGCTTTCTAGATGAAAGCTACTGCAAAACAAAAATCCCTGAAGGAAGAAACCTGCCAGTCTCAGTGGCCACATCCCTGTAGAAGGAAAATTCATCCTTTCATGTCATCCTGAAATGGCAGCTGATTTGTAGCTGCACATTGCCTGCTTCTTGAACATTCACTGCATACAGCCTTAGCCATAGCCATTAGAGGTTGGTTACACTTGAGGCTGTCTTTACCAAAAGGAGTCCCGAGGACAGAAAAACAACACAAAACGCTCCAGCACAGTTCTGACAACACTGCTCTTACTCTCCCTTTTGACTTATGCTGTACTCCCACAGCAAATTCAATGGCCATCGCCAGATATTTGCAGCAAGCAATATAAAGGCTCTATCTAGTCAGAAACTCAAACAGTTCAAGATTAATCACAACGAGGTATTGCCATGGAAAAAAGGAAGAAAAGGAGAAAAGAATCCTCTGGTTGTAATATTGGGAGAAATTCACACGTTTTAAAATGCTGAATGTCAAATCTCTTGTCCATTGTTCTCATGTTACTAAATGGCCCTAAAATGTTAAAAATCTTTTATTATCCATGTATCTCATTCACTTCTGAATGCCATTTTAGCTTCACAACATGGATCTGACTCGAAGACCTAAAATGATTTGTGAAGCACGCTACAGAGTCTAGACAAGACTGAGGCAATCCATGTACAGTTTGGTTGCTTGAATGTTGCAGGATTACCATTTAACACAGCAAACAGCATATTTTCTATTGTTCTCATTGCAGTTCCCTGTTTAAATGCAAGTGAGGTTAGAGTGCTAGAGATTTACTTTGATTGGATTAGGGCATGTTTTAAGTTTTGTTCTTTTAAATTAGAGGCTGCCTGCCAGTGCTGGGATGTTCTGACCTACACAAATGTTTATGATGGGTCTCAAGGACTGGTTTAGACCCAAATCTGAGTAATTCTTATAAAGACTGGTGGTAATTCTGTTTTGTGGTACATACAGCTTTAGAAAAATTTAAAAAACCCAAAAATGCATTATCTGTGAGGCAGAAAAATACTGGTTCTTTTCCAGACATTCAGTTCCCCCAAATCTGAAAAACACAATCAAAAGTATTCAAACAATATACACAGTTTGAGCCAAAACCTCTGAGATGGCCCAATAACTAGCAATGCATTACACTGTCTACTGCATACTTTTTACAAAACAGTTTTAAGTTTATTCACTAACCAGTTATGAAATTAGGGTAGATCACTGAAATCAGAAGAACAGTTACAAATTCCAAGAAAATTATCTAGTGCTTGGAATATTTTAGGGCCCCTGAGGAGGACAAGCCACATTCACTGACTCACTTGAATTTGATTTTTTTGATCTGCCAGTCATATTTGCATAGCATAAGTAAGATTTTTTTTTTCTCCGGCTACCTTCTCATTCCTTCATTCCTCCTGCTGCCACTGATAGGGCACCTGAGGAGGACAAGCCACATTCACTGACTCACTTGAATTTGATTTTTTTGATCTGCCAGTCATATTTGCATAGCATAAGTAAGATTTTTTTATTTCTCCGGCTACCTTCTCATTCCTTCATTCCTCCTGCTGCCACTGAAACTGTATGGCAAAGTAATACATAATGTCATGTCTCCACAGCAATACTAACACTTTTCTTTTTTCTTCAGGGTTCACCTTTGCCTCCAAAAGTACAGTGCGATAACACTTAACTGCATATCTTAATTGCAGCTGAAAGTATTTGCATATCCTGAAAGGCTCCTCATCAATTTCTATGAGTAAACGAATCTCAACTAAAAAATACACTCTTGACAAAGGATAGAGGTTCAAGAAAGGCAGATATCAACAGCTTACACAAAATGGAAGCAATTCAGACTCTTTGGCCCCCACCATTTCCACAAAGGTATACTCACTCTGACTGCTTAGGAGCGAACCACAGCAGTGCACGGCACCCTCAAACTGCACCTTAGTCAAACAAAGCAATAGCAGTGCCTGGTGCTGAACAGGCACTTGTTAACATGGGGAAAGGGTGCACAAATTTCAGTATAAAATGAACATTACTACAAATTAAGAAAGCATTATTTTATTAATGGAGAACCACAAAAACCTTTGAAGTAGGCTGAATGAGAGAAGCACAAGTGTGGCAAGGCTGCAATGTTAAAAAAAAAAAAAAAAAAGGTTGTTTAAAAAAAAAAAAAAAGGTTGTTTAAAAAAAAAAAAAAAGGTTGTTTAAAAAAAAAAAAAAAGGTTGTTTAAAAAAAAAAAAAAAGGTTGTTTAAAAAAAAAAAAAAAAAAAAAGGTTGTTTAAAAAAAAAAAAAAAAAAAAGGGTGATTCACAGAAAAAAATAATTCTCAGGTTTATGTTATATAGTAAACCCAAGTCAATTAGAAACACCTACATTTTAGAAAACAGAAGAGGATCTATGACCATTTTGTAACTAGAAAACCTTGAAAAAGCTGATGAATAAACCAACACCTAATCTTCTGTGAAATAAAGTGTCAATTCACCAAGACAAACATGGGAGCTTTAATTCTCCTTTTATTAATTTTTTTTTTCTCTTACGGAAAATAACAGATTACTAAGCATACATGCAGACATCGCTAAAGGATTTCTAAGAGGTTAAAAACATGCTGTAAAGCAAGGTAACAGCAGTGCTGAGTACACTCATCATGGTGGAGAAAGGATGCCTTGAGAGGCAGCACGTTTTAGCAAGCCTCAGTTCCTGACCTGGGTTCTGTAAATAACAGGGGAACCTCCTATCTTTTTGCTGCCACTAGATTATGGATGAGTAGTCATATTTTCAGACAGTACATTCCCAAGTGCTTTAGCAAATGCAGATTTACTGGAAAATGAAGACAGCAGCTGAGGAGAGCCTGTCCCCAAAGCCACTGCCCCACCTGAGTGCAGCACATGAACTCCCAGGCAAAATGACGTGGAAACACCCACACACCTGAGCAGTCACCTACACCTGGAAACATCTGCCCCCAATTAGGAAGGGATACAAATAATTAGAAACCCTGATTAAGAAAAACCAACGCTGCCAGGCACCCAAGGCACTATGTCAGTGGCATAACCCTCCGGCGCAGCAGCCACGCTGCAGCCCGGCGGCAGCTCTGGCAGGGCAGGCAGCCTGCTGCTCCTGACTCCTGCCATTTCCGCCTTTTAAGTCCAGAAAACGCTGTGGGCAGGCTTGGGAGTTTCAGCAGGGACGAGATCCAACTAGCTAGAGTCAGATGAAGTCACGAAATGAATTTAGTTTTGACCTATCCGGGGTTTTGCCACCCCCCCCCCCTCCCCCCTGACATGTATACATTCAGAGGTGAAAGGCTAAAGTAACACGCCAATTTACTCCAAGCATAACGTAACGGCAAATGAGATTTTGTAATACTATACAGCCCTCCTGACGGGGGGCCTGAGCAACCTCCAAGCGCCTCACACCCCCCGCCCAGAGCCAGGCGAGCGAGACAGTGACTCAGCAGGAGACGGGCACTGAGCATCCACAGGTTTCAGAGGAGGACAAGTCTGGGAAGAAGGGAAAAACGGGAGGATTAAACAAGGGGAAATGCAATGCCTTTCTCCTAGCACATAGCTGCCGTTTCCTAACAGGAGTTACTTACAGTACACTTAAAGCCTGGTTGTCCAAGGCATGCAAAGTTAGCCCAGGGAGCACTCTCATGGGAAAGGTCTTGCACTAGCTAAAGAGGGACTACGATACACCTTTTCTACTCGCAAATGATGCAATATGATACAAAGAACAAGGACTTCATCGTGCATCAACTTTTCTCTCTTTTACATTAAAAACAAATGTTGATACACACTGATTTATGCATTGCAACATTTATTCTAACCTTAATATACACACGTTAGAATCACAGAATATCCTGAGTCGGAAGGGACCCACGAGGATCATCAAGTCTGACCCCCTGTTACCGCAGAGAGTAAAGCCCTTTGAAAGTGGCCTTCTAAGCAGGCACTTTGAAGGTGCATGGTGTGACACTTGGGAAAGGACAAGAAACAGTACAGTGACTGCCCGTACAACCAGTGCAACCATCCCAGGACCCGTGGGCAAAGGTGCCAGAGCACAGCCTGCATGACAGAGCTGCCGAGCTGCCAGGCAGGCAGCCAGCCTTGCTCCATCCCTGAACAGGTCATCATGGCAACGCCGAGCTGCCAGGCAGGCAGGCAGCCTCGCTCCATCCCTGAACAGGTCATCATGGCAAGAAGATGACGACACTGAGCAGGGGTATAAGACGACACTTATTTTAAGCCACCTTTACCCTGCAGTTGTAAACAAGCATGTGACAACAGATGAAGCAACAGGCAGCCGTGCTAGCTGCTTTCACTGGTGCATCACTCTCTAAAACATGGTTGTGTATTTTTGTAACGCAAAATATTAAGCTCTAGTATGGTTGTCCAGGGTTCCCACTGCTACCACAGCTCTGCTGCCATTTGGGGTTCAAAGGGCAAGTGTCAGGCTTTCTGCTGGGTGTGCAGGGCACTCGGTGGGCAGATTTCTAGGACCAAACTCTCCAGCAGACGGCTGCGACCTGAACCATGTGTAGATCCCCTGCCAGCACTGCCTTTGCAGACCACTGGGCCAACACACTATATAGCCTTCTACTAGGCTCTGCATTCAACCTCTCTTCCACTTCTCCCTCCACCGCTGGTGAAAGCTAGACCAAAAATAATAATACAAAATCTCGGGGTTTTGACATTGCCAAGTTTACTGAAATAGGCCCAAATAAATACCTGCCTTCGGCTTGTACAAACTCCCTACAGATCATTATTAATATTATAAAGATTTCAAGTGTTAACACTACCAGCCACAACACTTAATTTTGGGTTTGGATACCAAAATAACTTGACCTTTTCCCTCATTCTCACGAGTTAATACTATAACAGACAAGGAGACACTCTGAAATTATTCTGATGCTCAAGACATTACCAGTAAATGACTTGCATTTAAGAGTCCTACCAAGGACTATCTAGAATAGGGCTGAACTTCTAAGTGCAATTGCTTAACTACTAAATTAATTTTGGAGTAACTAAAACTAGAATTCACTAATCCTTTATGGAGTAAATTGCCCTTTATAAACATGCTAGCGCAACCATCTGTGATTTATGTAATGTATTATTCTTGCTGTGTGCCAGTAACCACAACTTATTTTACCATTGTTGCACTACCAACGCAATTGCTGAGACTACCAGAATCAAGTAAAGCTTCTCCAAAACTGATTTTTTCAACAATGTTGGTCTTTGAAGGTCTGTGAAGTTGGCATTTTCTTTTAGATTTTAGCTTTTAAAATCTTCTGCCTATCTAAAGGGGGAAACCCCAAAGCTTTGTTTTCCCAAATAATGTTCTTTAGTTGGTGCTTAGTCCTTTGATGCAACTGTGATTGTAAGAACAGAATTACTGGCAGTTACAACAGTCTTTATCTATGAGCTCCAGTAAAGCCTTGTACCTTAAGCTAAGAGAAGCGTAGATGTCCTGTTTAATAGGATTTGGCCTCCTTTGCGTGGAGTATCTTGAGGTCAATTCCTAAAGTGTATTGCTTCCAGCTGGCAAACAGTGACATTACCAAGTTCAACTCCCACAATAAACTAAGCAAAAAAAAAAAAAGTTTATTGCTTGAATTACCTTCGACTACATTTAAGTGCAGTTAAGAAGGTAATAACCCATGCAGCAATGTGAATATTTAGTTTCTTCAACCTCTCAATGTTGCTGTAGGTCATGTGACAAGACAGTTCTGCACCACTCCCTGTAAAAGCACGTCAAACTAAGCACACATCTGACAGTTTAAGAGCTGTGCTTATAGTTAAACATTTTCTGCAGATTAAATGTATCATTAATGTTAATATTTTCTACATGAAAAAATACACAATTCATTAAAAGTAAAGGGAGTAATTTATCAGCTTTTAACTTCAAGACGTAATCTTTAATTGCAATGTACATAATTAATTTTATGACATAGCAAAACTATCCCTTTGCTGTACTGTGTCTACGACCTTTTGGTCGTCCCTGGGTGCTAAATTACAGAAGTTGCTCTCAGTGATTTAGAGAATGCAATATGAAGTAATTAATACACTGCAGCAGCAGCAGATATATAGTTTTTGCAAGAATTCAGCTAGAAAACAGTTGAAATTGATGCAGTGGAACTGAGACTGCATACACACGTTTTTCTTTTCCATTTGAAACCTTTGATGATAGGATGATTTCACCTCGGTGGCAGTACTAAATTTGTTGCCATATGATATTCCTTTCACTTTTAAAGCACCTGATTTCATGACTTTGTGTGCTGCATTTTGAACTCAAGAGCTGTTTATGCCTATTAGAGTTACAGAATAGGATAATAAAGTGACTCAGGTAGGTTGGGCACTCCAGAGATATCTGCTCCAACCTCCCGTTGACAGCAGAGCCAGCACAAGAAGGTTGCCGATGGTCCCATCTAGCTGAGTTTTGAGTCTCTCCAAGGACAGATATTGAACAGCCTCTCCAGGTAACTTCTCCCAGTGTTTGACCGTCCCCACTGTGAAAACTTTTTCTCCCAATATTTAAAGCCATTTCTGCTGTTGCAGCTGCTGACTGCCATTGCCTCTCATCCTCTCCCCTTGCACCTCAGAGAAGAGCCTGGCTCCATCTTCTCTACACACACCCCCATTAGACAGTTAAAGACTGCAATGACATCTTCCCCTCTCCTAAGCTCCCTCTTCTCCAGGCTGACCAAACCCAGCTCACATGCTCCAGCCCCCTGACCATCCTGGTGGCCCTTCGCCCCACTCACTTCAGTATGTCGCTGTCTTTCTCAAATTGGAGAGGCCAAATTCGGACACAGCATGCGAGATGTGGTCTCAGAAGCACCAGAGGGGAATAATCACTTCCCCGGAGCTGTTGGCTACACGCCTGCTTAATGCAGCCCAGCATGGGCTTGGCCTTCTTCCCTGCAAGAGCGCACTGCTGACTCATGTTCATCTTGTTCACCAGCACCACCAGGTCCATATTGTATAGCACTTCAGGAACAATTAGAGAGGGGGTGCCTAAGGTGGTAGTGGAAAAAAATACCTCACCATACTAAAAAATAGAGCTGCTTAAGAGACAAGGCAGTTCTACAGCATCCCCGTTGCTGTGAAACTCATTTCACACTTGGGGACCACAAATTAAAAATGTACATTGGAGAGCCAAACTTCTGCAGGCAGAAATACATATTAAAGAAAAAAAAATACTCATGCCTCCTTGAGTCTGACAACTGGCACAACACAAATGTGTTGACTGAAAACAGTGTTTTCAGATCCTGATTCAGAATCTACATCTTGCATAACTTTGAAACAATAACATGGGCAAGGAGTGATATGGACCCCAAACAATAATTCAGTAAAATATAATTAACGCCATTCTGCGTAACAAGGTTTCCAACAGAATGGCTATTTACATGTGAATGCTGTCCTTTTAGGAAAAAGCATCCCTTCTATTCAACCAATTATCATTTCACTGCCTCCATGTTCTCAGCACTCCTACATACTTTCTGTATACGAAAGCTCCCGCGGGACTTTCATATTACTGGGTTACGTACTCCACTTCCACACAAACAATTACTCACAGATTCTATAGTTATTTTAATAAGCTATGATTTGTATAACACTGAATCCATAAGTAAAGCAAATGCATATTCTACTTCAAATATTTCAGTGCTTCCTATTCATGATATTACTAGACTAGCTTCACGGAGATTAACCTTAAGAAGCAAAGCATAACAACCATGTAAAATTTGCCTAAAATGAATTTTCATTCCCCCAAAATTGTTTAACACATATTGCCAGCAAGCCCTTCTGAGCATCAACACTGCATTCCAGAGTGACAGGCAAGAATTTGCATTCATGTGCACCTCTGAATAATTACAGCTGCTTGGGTAGGAAATCTGTATGGTACTAAGGAACCCTGCTGTAGGGGGGATATTCACTTGAGTTACTCCTAAAAGATAAAACTGAAGTCCACGGATCTTGCTAACTAGCTCTCAGGGTTCCAAATTGCCAAGAAACATAATATTGAAAATTAAACCTCTGAAACAATACACACAACCATATGGAAAAACAGGACATACAGCATTGCTTTACACTATACCATTTTAGCAAAACAAGCTATTCCTTTACTCTGTCAACTGCCACACTGGAGAAGGGCCCGTTTTACACAGAAGAAATGCCAAACTCCAAACCAAGAATTTTTCAGTTTGGATAGCTTGTTTAAATATTGTTCCAGACCACTCTAAGTTTCTGTTTAAATTCACACGAGCTCACACCAATGTTTCTGTCCTTGCCCCTCCACCTGTGCAGGACCCAGATTCACAGACTCCATCTTCCATCACCTCACCCATATTTCAAACCCCTTCCCTCCCCCAGTCAACATGAGTAAGCAATGCAAGGCGGCCGTATGCAAGGCCAGAAGACCAAGACCACGACCTGCATGGCATATTCCTCTCCAGGCAGAACGATTTGGCACAGTTGTAGGATTTCCTACGGAAGCTACATCCTTAAGTCTCGACTCACTGATGAATGTTTACATTTCCTGTTTGGATAGCATAGCAAAAAAACAGATTTAACACAAAAGCGCCCTTCACTAAGCATGGGGCTCTATGGGAAACAAGAAATCATTTCAGAGTGGTTAAGCTGAGCCATTTAATGGTGTGCTTTCAGTATACAGAGCCTTCTCTATCAAATATTTAATAACTTAGTATACCACCAGAAAACTAGATAAACTTCTGTCAAAGTTATCACAGGCAGGATTTTAATTTTGAATTAAATATGTGATAGCATGAAGACAAGAGAATTGTGTTAAAAATAAAAAAGCCACCACTTTTAAAACGCCAACAGTTAAATGCCGTGTTCAGTAAACTTTTATAGCTGATATTCCCCTCCCACCTAATTATAATGAAACAATATAAAGAAGATGCTTTATCGGTGAGTCAGGCAGCAGAGATCTGAGCAAGATCCAAACAGCTACGCAGTGCTCAGCTAACACCATCCACAGCAGAAACACGGATGTTTTCCATTTACATTCCCTCGCACTGATACTGGAAGCGAGCGATCCGTGCCACTAGCTGAAGGCCAGGATTCAGGGAGCCAGGAGGACGCGAGTATCCAAACGCCATCCCGGTGCAGCGTGAGTCTTGCTGCCGCCGCCACCACGCTTACACCGCGCTACAGCCTTCATGCCATCCCGCTCAGTGGTTTGTGTGATTGAGAACAGATGTGGCGAGACCACTCGTTTTCAATTATCAAACAAAGGCTGAAAGTTGCATCTCCAAAATGAAAAGCTGGCACACAATTTATCTTCTTCCTTACCAAGCCTTTGCTATAATTAGCTTTGGGCATGAGGAAAGAGAAAAGACTGTCAAATTAAACTAGCCTCCCCCCACAAGCCCCAAAGCCAAAACCTCTGAACATATTTTTTAAAAAGTCACTCATTCAAATGCCAAGGCTTGAAATGCAGACCTACTACACTTAGTTTTTCTTACTGCCTCCCAAAACAAGTTTTATACTCAAAAGGTTAGACCAGGTATGTCACCTGGGAGAACATTCCTGTGGTCCAGCCTGCCTGTCATGAGGTAGCTGCATCTCCCTCAAACTAGCCATTCCTGCAGCAAAGGAAAAACTCAAAGAAATAGCTTTAATGAGGCTCTCTTGGTCCACAGCCCCACCTCCAAGTCACCTTTCTTTCACAACGCAGCATATTTTTCAGTGACTGTTTTCCAGGGAGGCTAGATTGAAGAAACTAGGCAGAAGCCAAAATGTCTACTTCTAAAAGTGACAGCATCAGGTTCAGTTCTTGCATATCCTAAACTCACTCCTTTTTTTGTTAGTATGCCAGAAACACAGTGCTGTTGCTATGCAGCTCAACAAGGTAGTTTAAAAAAAACCACACCATGCAACAAAAACCAGAACGCAGCCTCCCACCTACAGGATGTTTCCGAAACCTACGGAGGCTGGGTACAAATTAGGTGCTGTACTCAGACCTTTTTGGTGAGAGCACTTGGGTGCAAGCTGAGAAGGATGGTGCTGTCTGAAAGTTACTTTCATTTCCTCACAAAAACTGGGTTGTCTGTGGAGCATTGTTTTCTCCCCTCCCCTCTTCCCCCCCTGATTTTAACAAATACCCTCAACTCCCAGAATATTGTGAAGATATTTCCTTCAAGGAAGATCTAAATCTAGGTCAAGAAAGGTAGCCCAATAATGCAGGCATGGACTACCTAGGCTTCAAACTACCGATGCAGTATTGAGCAGAGTCATCCTCATAACCCCCCCGAGACATTTACATGCACTCACATGTGATTCCCAGTTATCTTCAGTTTCACCCTGTACCTTTTGAGAGCTGGACCTGCCCAGCAGAAGATACTCACCAAAACAGCTCTCCCTAGGCAGAGTACTCGCTAATCAGAAAACAAGATTAAAGAAGAGCAGCAGCGGCAGGAAGCCAGCTTTATGAAAGTGAAAGAAGAGAAAATAGAGGGTACCTAAGCTCACAGGAACCAAGGAAAGATTTCTGTATCGTATCTCTTATTCTGACTAGTAGCTGCTGGCTGTAAGTCATCAGGATGGTCTTCTCTTGGATAGCTAGTAACTATCTTGTTGCAATCCAGATGCTTGACAGGAAAGGGGGTTATCACAAATACCACTTTTAGAAAAGCTCAAGCCAAATTTATGGGGGGTGATTTATGTTGGGTTTTTTTAAACATTTATTATTGCCTTTCTCCTGCTTGCAGTGAAATCTAGGAAAAAATTCTCATAATCTGCAATAGAAGCAGTGAGGCCAAGAGCAAATGCCTCTGGAAATAATGTTTCAGTTGCTAATTAGTAGCATTGGCTTTGACTAGCATTTACAGTTTCAGAGGATGAAGAGAGTCATGCCCATCTGTACTATGAAGCGAGAAGACAATGCACTGCTTTTACTCCGTATCTTCTCCCCAGTTCTCAGCAAGAAAAGTTTGGGCCTTAATCTATTAATTTTAACAACACAAATGATCTTCAGTGGAATTACCTGATTACCATATTCGACGGAACCTAATTTTAGAGCAAGAAACGCCTTCTGCCCGAGTAAGGCGAAGCAGTAAGTCTCCCTTTGCACCCTGAGTAAAGCTGCACACATGTGGAAGGCACAGAGTCACCAGAGACAGTGGCAGGGGTGCGTCCCGCAGAGGGAAGGATGCTCTCTGCCGCGCGGGGCCAGCCTGTGTCCGGCTATTCATCCGGAGTTGGGAAGGCAAAGACCGAAACAGATTTTGCTACAACGTAAATCTCGACTTTCGGTGTGGAAGTTACCAGCTCCCACTGCAGTAAACTGAGACGGCCAGATACGCTCTGTAACACCCCACAGTTTATTTCAGCGGCGGGTGAGGAAATCACCGCTTCCATCCAGCTTTCATTATTATGCACTGCACCATTGCACATCGGTGGCTTAATGATTCCAAAAAGGAAGGTGACACTTAGGAAAACCAAATATTTAAACCAGATACCATTAGAAAGGTACGTACTCATAGATAGGAAGGGGGTTTTTTGTTTTAGTTTCTTTTAGCTTAGTGAGGGTTTTTTTGTTTTAGTTTCTTTTAGCTTAGTGATTTTTTTAGCTTAGTGATTTGAAGAAAAATAACCAGGAAAACAGCCCACTTCCCCCCTCTTCGTGAAAGTTCTGGCTATAAAACTAAACGTAGCCAGTATACGAAGGACCAGAAAACCATTTTTGCAGCAGCACATAGATAAACCGAAAGTTAGCCGTGGTATCCTGCAAAGGAGGGTAGAACAGTTTGTCCCTTTTAGACCGGAGTGGTTTAGGCTAGGTATGCCATTCAAACCCGGAAATATTCAAACTCTTTGTGCAGCTAGCTTTTAAAAACACAACGGAGCTGACCAACCACACAAGATGCCTGGAGTCTGGCAAAAAAGCACTGCAGACATCCCTGCTTAAAAAAAAATTCTCTACACAGCTGTTGATTTGGTTTCTCATTGAATTTTTTCAGTCATCTTTGAACATACAAGTAAAACTATAATTAAATGTAATGCCGTTCTCAGAAATGAGCCCAAATCTATTTTGGGCCAACAAAATGACACCTCAGTTCCAACCAAATTTTAAAGTCAGTCTCCTGATCCGGAGCGCCTGAAACAGCATTCCACTAGAGAAATACAGATCGATTACAGTTATTTACTCTGAAAGGTAACATTTCCCTGTGACTACATTTTATGCCAAAGTGCCTGGTTTCCATTTACCAGCTAAGTGAGGCTGGATGAGAAACTTAACACCTCGGGCCTGTATGTCCCAGTCTGCAAAATATAATATGTCCTCTGGAAGACTTGGGAAAACTATTTGTGGCTTTGCGTACGGAGCACACGGTTGGGACTCATGTCATACAGGTTCAACTCCCTGCTGCATCCTCAACTTGGTGGATAACTCAGGGCAACTCCTTTCACGTCAGCTTCCTAGTCTGGAAAATGGTATCAACTTCACCTCTTTTTAAATCTGCTTTGGGAGTTGGATATCAAATCTTTGGTAGGAGCTGGTATTTGAAACAGTAAAGCTTTTTTTTTTTCTTTTAGGTCTGAACAGCTGAACAGGTAAACACAAATTTATTCTCATCAAACACTAATTTTTATGAAACACAGTATATTAAAAGTAAAAATGAGAAAACATTTCTGATATTACAGGAGAGAGAAGTGAAAGGCAAACACTGAACCACTATACATATGGTAGGCGCAGTTTAACTTAAGAGCAAAGCTGCAGTATGCAGAAGCCTATTGCGAGCAAAAGTATGTACTTCTAGAACTGTACAACTGCTGATCTGATGTCATGCTTCAGGCTGTGTTTAATGACATATTTATTCCATATTTCTAGATGCAGATGGAACAAACCAGCCCGACAATCAGAGGCATAGCAACTTGATGTGTCGTATGGTGAAGCTGTACAGGCTGCTCCATAAGTCTGCTTCAAAGTCAGCACGGAACCAGCAGTCCAGCGTGGCAGTAGGCATATTACTGATGGTATTAATCTGTTACATTTAGTCATCTGCTTCAACTCAAACTTCACAAGGACCAAACTTGCCCAGCTATTAAATATTTTTATGGAAGTTCAAAGCACGTTATATTCCAGTATCAAGGAGAAGTTTCACCAGTTTTCACATTTTCTTTAAGGTTTCCTTCTGTTATGGTTGACATTTACTTCACAAAGTACTCTGAGCTACAGATTAAAACAAATCATTCTCCCCACTGGAGAAAGGGGGAATCAACAGATTTGGGTGCCATGACTCTGTAGATCAGGGGAGGTTTCACAAGGAAGAGAGAACCTAAATAGGATTCCCCAGTGGAGATTTTTATTTGTGCATTAAAGGTTTATTTCTGAAAAAAAAAAATTAATTGGCTTATTTGTTTACTGCCCCAAAATAACATGCAACGTTAGCATTAGTAGCTCTACATTCCTTTATATTGCTCTAGATATGGATGCAAATGGATACAAAGCTGTACAAGACTAAGGATACTCCTCTGGATGAAAGGCTATTCAGGTGCAGAATAACTTCACAGTTTCTGGAAAATTTGGCAAGTGATGTAATTCTTTCTGTCATCATGGGCTTAACACAGCAGCCTCGCAAAATGTCTTTTCTAGGCATAGTTCAATGTACGATATGACAGGCAGAAGGACAAGAAAACTGACTTGTTGATGGCTGCAGAAAATTACATACAAACATATTGCAAAAGGAAAATGGAGAACCCTATTCAACAGAGGTTTTCCAAAGAACCATTCTGAAGGAAAGCAGTGAGACAGCAATCAGTAGCACCTATGACACATGTCAGAATAGCTAAAGATAGATACATGATAATTCATTTCAAATCTATTCCACATTTCTGCTTAGGTGCATGACGGAAATACAGCCTTCTTCTAAAACAGAATCTTGTACCACTCAGCTGAAATTCAGATATAGGAAGTGAAAGCGCCAATCTTTCTGCAAATAGAAATAGGTCTTTACAAAAGCAATTTTGCTACTTTGTGCTAACTGTGTGCATCGGGGGCTTCATTACACAAAGTACCAATAGATTCCAAGAGAGGGACTGATTACATTTTGTGGTATTCAAACAAACCACGATCTCCAACGCATTTCCCTATCACCTGTCAGTGTGTGATCAACAATGAGATTCACTGTTAAGGTTATTAATGGTCAGCTATGCCGGTAGCAGCTCCGTTATTCCTCAGCAGAAGAAAAAAATATTGTGATTTTCTTCAGACAAACAAGCCAAGTCATCCACATTCGTTTTCATCTAATCGAGCATACAACTCGCCACTTCAGTCAGATATTTGAAAGCAGCATCATTTCCTGCTGCTAGAAAATCAGCTTTAAGGGGCGTGTTCTCTGCAGAGGCACTGCTCGCTGTCATCCAGGCAGTATTTAAAATAACTGTATATTAACATAAGGGGAGCTACCGGCCGTATTATCACCCTTCGAGTCGGCAGCAAGGAGCACATAAAACCAGTTGCGTTCCGGGCTGCGCCGCGACCCTTATCAAACAATGCAAACAATTTTAATGAGCTTATCTGCCGGAACATATTGTCAGAGATGTTAATGCAGAGGCGCTGCCAGCAGCGCATGCCAAGCGATTCATCAAAAATGCCTACAACTGCGACAAAGGACGTGCCCCCCCAAAATGAAAAACGATAAATAAATACAAGATGGGGCTGGCT
>NW_008796043.1:1128485-1170546 GCF_000699145.1 Aptenodytes forsteri
GGGGGCCGGCGAGGACGGCCCGAGGTGTTAGGCGGCCCTTCTCGGCTGCAGGCAGACAAAGCGCTAGGGGCAGCCCCACGCACACCCCCGCGCCCCCCCGGCGGCCACACCGTTATCCCGCCGCGCAGGCGGCACCGCCGTCTCCGCGCGTGTCCCTGCACTCGTGGGCGGCGCAGAAACACGTCCTTCTCCCCCGCAGGAACGGGGAGGGGAGCCATGCTGTCCCTCTGCCCACCTCTCCCTATGACAACGGCAGCTACGATTTCGCCCTGGTTTTATGAGAACGACCGAGACCTTAAAGCCCGATACCTCGCCATCACCCTCCTTTCCCCCATACCTCAACATCACCCGCCTTTCCCTGACACTAGGGAGCTATTTCGGGCTCAAGCTTTTGCAATGAGGACGGAACAAGCCCCCACGACACGCTGCTCTGTTACAATGCCCAGATGGCAGCAGCGTAATTCAGACAGGGAAACGCCGCCCAGCTCTCCCTAACACCGGCCCTCTGCTTTGGTGTGCCGGGGGTAATGGCCATCTCCACTGCACAAAGCTTGCCCTTGTCTGCCAGCTCCACTGGCCGCAGCTCACACGAACGGGTTTTCTTGTTAATAAAGTGGCTACCGTATTAAACAAGATGTGCGTAAATATTAAATGGTATGAGAATACAAGGGTGTCAGAAATCATGGACTCCTAATCATAAAAAAAAAGCATAAGAAGGTCTAAGTTCATTGATGCTATTTTTCTCCTTTCCTGTGTCCGCTACTCCGCCTGGATTTCCACCCACCCTCCCCTCCCACCCCCAAGCACCAGGGTGCCCAAGTTACCCAGCTCTATATCCCTGCTTACAGTTTCACTGGAGAGCACAGGAAAACACCTGTCAAGCTGCATTGCACGTTTCCAGCTTTCTCCTGCTCGCAGGCTTACACAGAGAAACCATCTGATGGCACGCCCTTTAAAATCTTGCTCGGGTCAGAAACAAGAAGGGAAAAACCTGCCAAGGCAGTAGCACTGAACTGCTGGCACTGCTAGCTCTGTTAGCACCGCCATTCACACGACCCCTCGTCTCTTCCTCCCCTTCATTTAAAAGGGTTTCTTATCCCCCCCAGTCCGTTTCCCTCTGCCATCTCTCTATGATTTTCTGCATATCTCCCCTTGCCTAAATAGCAACGTCCTTCAAAGTTTGACGTTAACCACAGAGCAATGCTGGTCATCCTCAGAAGCAGATCTGAACTTTGCTGTGGTAAAACCTACCCTCATGTCCCAGCAGTGGATCGAAACTCACACATTTACCACATTAGAAAAACCAAACTATCCAAGTGTTTACAAATTGTTTTCTCTAAACAGAAACCAGCAAGAGTGACTATGGGCACAGTCTCTAAACAGCTCTGTATGACCTCAAGGCTGTTATTTTTTTGCTCTTTTGCATCTATTTGGGCACATCTACCAACATCTTAAAAAAAAAAAAGGGGCCCCCAAATCCAGCTCTCTTTTAAATTGAGTTTTAAGGTGGCAGGTCAAATGGAAGCAATATGAGTATTTCTAATATGTTCTCAGAGGCACATGCTGGTATTTTAATAAAACTCAAAAGTACTGAAGTATGAGTTTGATCAGGTTTATACCTCAGATTTTTTCTGCACGAAGAAAGTGATTTTATGAGATTTTAACTAACCTTTATCTAACCTTTCAGACTGAAATGACACTCTGCTGAAAGCTTAGTTTACATGATTATGCTCATGATATAGACTCTGGATTCACAGAGAGCTTGTAAGGTGAATACAATCAGTAACTAAACACCAACTGCACAGCACTTGGGCTGCTGAGAAACTATGTGGATTTAAATCAGATGTATACATTCACACACGCGCACAGAGCAATCTCTAACAAAACTCAAATTAGCCTGCCAATTTGCCATGGTCCTCTGAACACCAAGACAGGAGGTTTTATTTATTCTTTCTGCCAGGTTTTCAAATATACTCAAATTTTGCTTTCAGTAAGCAACCTATGGACATTTGCAGTGGACATACTTTATTGAAAAACGTTCCATTCACCTGGCAACAGTAAACCCACCGGAGAAAGTTGCCTTTGAGTCTTTTTGAAAACAAGCAGAATATGTTTTGTTGCTAAAAAGGCCAGTAAGTGTCTTAGTAACACTCAAGAGCATGGAGAAGCCAGAAATGCTACATGGTGACAGAATATAAAAATAATCTATAGCGGGTCTTTAGCTGCCAGACATAACCCTACCTGCTCTGCTAGGCAGCAAGCAGTAAAATACTCTGCTACCCTAACTTGTAAAAATATTTTTATTTCTTCACCAGTGGCAAAGAACAGAAGCTTCTTTATTGAAGTCTCCAAAACTGTTTAAAACGTACTGGCAAAGCTACAGGAGAGAAGTGCAGGTAAGGACAGCATGGCAGCCTCGCTTCAGACCCCTTCTTGCCTCTGCATTAGGATTCAAGGTCAGAAAACACGCTGCCTCAACGCAGTAGCTTACCTTTAGAGAGACTGAGTCAGGCCTCGGCAAAAGCAGCTTGGTGCTAGTTTTCAGAAAGCACAGGCTTCTTCAGCTGATCTAGCACAGCCTGGGGGGGGGCGCAGGGTGCAATATGGATTCCATATGCATGGCACTCCCTCCACTTACATCTCTGTTTCTGAGCACTGCGTGGCCCACAAACACGACTCTTATCTTTACGTGCAGGAAGCCACCAGCATCTTCTTCCCACTTTCATCGTTCCGAGCAAAGAGGTCTCAGACGTGGATCAGGCAACACAGAACAAGAAGGAGGCACCTGTTGCTGTTACTAGGTGCCTGTGCATCTGTGCTGCCTTTATAGATTTTACATGCAGTAGGCATACAGACAGAAAAGCAGCTTGAAAAATAAAAGGTCAGCATGGTGTTGATAAAGGAACCCCACCTATGGTATGTTGAAAGTACCGAAATCTAGTACTCACAAGTAATACGCAGACTAAGCAAAGCAAAGAGCCAGGAAAGCAATTAATGCTGAAGGGTGGAATTACAAAACCTGATGTAATAGATCTTCAAGCACTGAGAACCACAGAAGCAATGGCTGAAAGGGTCCTATGGAGGTCATCCAGTCCAGTCTCCCACTCAGAGCAGGATCATCACCAACACGAGATCAAGTCATGTTTGGTGACATGATCATAGTCTAGCCAAATCTTGAAAGTCTCCAAGGATGGAGATGTCACATCCTCTCAGGGCAACCCACTCCTGTGCCACGTTAGCCTGCTGTTCCCCATTTCCCACCTGACTTTGGCTACAAGGTGATCCCACACTTCCCCCGGAGCATACAGCAAGTCCCAGGTGTGCTGAAGATGAAAGAGGCACCACCCTACCCCAGCACATGCATTCCAGTACTTTGATTTCTGCTGTGGTGAACTGGGCAGAGCAAACACTAGTGAGCACTGCAACAGGCCTAAACGTCATTCTCCAAAATCTGGTTGCTCCTTCCTCCTCAGAGCTTTCGTTTTCAGTTCCTCTCTCCTCACTTGCTCTAGGCCTCACTTACTGCAGTAAAAAGGCCATGCAGCATAATTTATAACGCCTGAGAGTGAAATCCCCTAAAAGCCCAAAAAGCAGTGTTAGAAAGAATTCAGGCACGCTTGAGCCAGAATTTTATACTAGGCAGCTAATGTAGAAATAAGTTATGAGTATTTCAACGCTGATAAGAAGTGGCCGATGCACAGCCTCTGAAAACAGAGGTGATGGCCGTGCTAGAGACTTCTGCTGATATATTTGTCAGAAGATAAAAAAAAAACCCACACAGTTTTAGGGAGCTTTGTATGTGACATAGCCAAAGTATAAATACAATTAATGATTCCAGAAATTCCCCACTGCTTGGATAACTTGGGGGGTGGGGTGGGGGAGGGGGTGAGATCGAGAAAACCGCATTTAACCCTAGAGTGGCCAACGAGCATCCCTCATCTCTGACATCTCTGTTCATGTTCAAGTTCGTAAAGGAATCAGTGTGATATTCCCTGCACAGCTCTCAGAATACACCTCAGCTACAACTTCAAACTGTAGCAAACACCATGCTACAGGTTTGGCCCATGTACTTCACTTTTCAGAGGAGTTTCATGAACACTCCTGTCACGAGTGTAGTTTTTCTACTGGGAAAGAGAATGACAAAAACCGATTTCAGGCAAACAAAGAGTTAGAAGGTAGCAACAGCTTTTGTAAAGCAGCAGTCCTGATTAATGTAGTCTGCTTTTCTAATTTAATTATTCTCATAGTCTTCCTTTATCAGGATGAAGATTAACAGAATTCTGCAAAGCAACAGATCTACACACTGTAAAGCAAAATCAAAGTTATTTCTAGCACTCAAATGTGTGTGTTTATCAGAAACCTGTGCAGAAACAGGCTCTCCCTGAAGGAGTTGGCCAACAGTGTTTAGATTTGAAAACAAGTGAATAAAACAAACCAGGAAGAAAGTTTGGGAAGAGCTAAAAAAAAGTTACTCTGTTAAGCCTTGGGCACATCTTGCTTGTTCAAGGAAGCCCCCATTCATTAAGGTACATAGACATACTTTATTCCCAGCATGAGTAGATTCAGTAAGATGGATATAACCATGAGCATACTTAATTAGGCTGCATCAGAATCAGCCTCATTTCTGATAGTATACACCATGAATAAAAGTTTCATTTAGTAAATTAAGAACAGAAGATTTAGGACATCTTTTGCATGTTATCTGTGGGCAGTACAAATGAGGTATCTGCAACTGCACATCTATTAGAGAGCACTGGCTTGTGCCAGCCTAAATTAGTGCACAGTTCTAACCTGTAATTATAATGTATTACACAGAAACATCCATAAAGGAACTAGCAACAGCAACATTACTGACACGGTGAACATGTATCAGATATGATGTGGTGTATGATAAGTTTCAAGCTGACCTGGGTTATGTAGAACTCACACTTCACTGACATACTGTCAACCACACCGATCAGCCCAAAGGAAAGCTCCCACTGTGGCGTAAAATCACTTCAAGCAAAAATTCAAAAGTGAAAATTCAAAACTATAACTTTCTTTGTTTACACAGCACTGAATAAATTCTCCCACCTCCATCCCATTACTTCATTCTATGCCTTAAATTTCAGGGCGCATTGCATTTAAACTCACCGTACCAAACAGCAAATGGTAATTTTGTCAAGACCAAGAAACACTGCATGAGTTTTAATAAAACAGCTACTTATCACTCCAGACATCCTGTAGATAAAGAATGAGCTTCCCACCCTTGGGGATTATAGTGTTGCCACTTTAAGCAAAGTCTTGATTATTTGCCTTCCCTGGAGAGAGACAGATAAAGAGAACGAAAGAGAGGGCTGTCCCAATTACACAATGTGCATGGACCACATCCCTATGAGGTAATTCAAGTCTATTTTTAAATATACAGACATGTTTATATTTCAGAGGTCACATTTAATATTTTAAGAAGTGTTCTGTGCCTGTGAGGAAGAGTAAAATAAAACCTGGGGTCTTTGTCAGCTAGGCATTCTTGAAAATTTTGCCTAATAAGCTGCAAATCCAATCTGACCATTAGCGTATGAATTCCTCGCTAAAGAGAGAGAAATTGAAGAGCCACAGCCTGTGGGTATTTTTCTTTAAAAAGGCAGCAGCTACCTTTTATAGTTACTGTATAAATCAAATAGAAATCAGAGGATTATTTCAAGATTCAAATACTGTCTACAAAACCAGGATTTCTTTTGTTCACAGAAACGGGATTTCAGAAAACCTTGAATAGAAGAGATGTTTTAAGACTAGTTAAATACTTTTAATATTAATGGTTAGATTAAAATTAATAAATAGGTTTAGCGGACATTTATTAAATCCAACCCTTTCAGGGTTTAGCTAAATCCAGCTGTTTTAAAGAAAAAAAAATTCCTATTTAGAAGGAAACACTCTCCAGTATACATCAAAGGATTCCGTACTTAAAACACAAGAAGTTCACACCGAATACCCAAAACGTTTTTGTTCAACACTTCCTACATAACAAAAAGATCCAGTGAGAGCAGGAAACACTCAGTGAAGGATGGTTCCAGAGAGAAGAAATTTTTTACTTCCGTTAACTCCAGACCAAACCAAAATTTTTGATTCTTTAGTGTTTGTTACATTTGTGTTCGGTGATATCCACTGGGCTATAGCAGAGTTTCAGGCACACCTTGGGCAGCTGCTTTCATCTGAAAGCCTGTAAACAGAGGCTGTGATCAATAAATGCTTGAAGTAACAACTCCTCTCTCACTCTGCCTTTAACACTGATGGAAAGGAATTGAGGCAGGAGGCCGATTCATGGCTTATTCACATGCATTTACATGGAATTGTTTGGCTGGAGCTGTCTTAGATTTACCATTGCCACTTCCATTTACAGCGAGGTGTTAACTACTTTTCTAGGCTTGTTTTGTCAGAGTTCAGATGTAAAGACTATGAAGGGCCAAACCAAAAACATTCAAAATGTTCAGGTAGTCTGGATTCCTAAACTTTTTCAGAGAATGACAAAACCTTAATTAAATGAAAGTGAGATTCATGTTCTAGAAGAAAGGGATTTGGGATTTTCAAGTTTCCATACAGTACAGCTTATGACTGTTACCACTGGAAAAAGTCAGAGCTTCAGACATCCATATCTTAAACAAAACCAATGAAACAAGTTATAAATGGTAAGAGCCTGGAAGGGTTTGGAAATATGAGAGAGTAGAAGAAAAATCTGGCATTTCTTTGTATATTGTCAGCTATTGAGGAATCTGGCTTTCTTGGGGCTAAAAAGAGGTATCTGGAAAAATGCAGACGAGTAAAAAAACCACGCAGGAGTGGACAATCTACCTTTCTGATGTTCCTTCTTACATTCTACACTGAAAATATCAGCAATATACTTTGAAGACTTTTCAGTCTAATGATATATTTCATAAAAGCAACATTGGGGCATAGGGGAGGACAAATGAGAAGCTTTGCAGCACCATTTGATAAGGTTTCTAACATGAAAATCTGATACGGTTGTATCCCACACTAAAATGATACCTTATTGGCAGATGATGACTTTCAACATTACTTGTTACATTACTGTGCTGAAAACTTGACTTGGCATTGATATTACGTACTAAGAATTCAAGAATAGTTAAAAACAGCTCTTGGGATCAATGATTCTCTGTTAGCATTGCACAACAAGAGTTGTGAAGCCAATAGCCGTTTGATTTGCATGTTATCCAAGTAATTTAATGCCCCACATGACTATCCAATACTTGCATGTAACGTAAGGAGAAGTTTAAAAGCTTTGGAATGATTATTGGCTAAGATCTGTTCAGCATTGTGTTGCACCTTGTCCAGTATCACCATTATAGATACTGAAAACATGAAGCTTGCACGGGGTTTATAACCCATCACAAGGAACATTACATTTGTCAACATTTACCAAACTGTCCAAGACACTCACCACTGCTAAAGAGGAAGGGAGAAGGCTGGCACAAGAAAGTAATGGTTCCAGAAGATGGTCAATTGAGGTTTTGGGTACCTATTACTGAATCAAAAATGCTTCAACCAGCTGACAGAAAGGGCTGGATCATTACACACCAAGATTTGAAGGGGTTACTTTGTCCCAGGAAACTGTTAATTAAATGTCTGTCCTCCCACACCCAGCAAAAAGCCAACATAAACATTATTACATACTCAAGCTAATGTGACAGAAATACAGAGCGCATTCATGCCTGACCAGGATCAAAATCACACTGCCAAATCATTCAGTAGTGTATGAGTGTTTGTGTGATTGCAAACCCTGGCCCAAGAATCCGGTGTCTTGCTGCAAAATACTCTACAAATAGTTTCCTCATGTCCTTACAGCGTACTACAAATCATCCTCTTACAGAGCGAATGTCTCTCACACGCCCATCAAATTAGCAAATGCCAAGAAGTTACACAGAAAGCGGTGTGCTTTTTTGTTTGTATGCCGCCTGCCCCTTCTCTTGGTAACTGCTTTTTATCATTCATAGCATTTTACAGAAAGTAATTTCTGTCAGCTTTCCACATTTTATCAGTACAGAAACAGGCCCTGCTGTTATGACCAGCTTCCTCAAAACACTTACTGTCACGAGTCTGTGCAAGCTTCCTCTGCTTCACCCTCAGCACCACTGTGGTGGGCCCCCATCCTTTCCTCCATGGTTTGCTTCCTGATCCATGCAGTACTTCCAGCCCTGCAGCTAGGCAAATCCTATCCCTTTTCTCCATTGCTACAACTACATGAGCTCCTCCCTTTTATCTCAGGATTTCTTCCACACCTGAGGTTTCCCCATTGTTCTTTCTCCCATTCTTTCCCACCCTTCCTTTGTCAGGCATAATCCTTTGGCAATTTCCACTTTCCTTCATCAGCCACCTGCAAAGAACCTGGATGAAATTGGTTTCCTTCCCTCAGACAGAGTCCCCAGCATACCTATTGTCCAGCTAACATACTGTCATTAGCTAATTACGCCTCATTTCATCCAGGCTGAGAGGAATGGGCTACAGTCCTTGCCTGCTAAGGTGCATGCACATTCACACCCAAGAAGTGACACCTGTATTTAAGGGCTGCATAACACCCAGAATGCACACACCTCGTGTGACACATTGCCATCATTAACATACTAAAGAGCTGAAACCCCTGAGGCACCTCGGCACCTCTGAAAAACTAGGTTGAGAGGATTTGCTTGCAATCAGTAGCTCAGAGAAATCAAGGAGTAGTTCCTATTTGGGCTAGAACAAATAAATATATTACACACAATTTTTTAACAGAAACTTGACTTACCATTCAAATAGACTTACTCTTAGTTATTTCATGCTCATTACAGGCCAAATGCAAGCATCTGAGGCATTCTGTTCTTTACTTTCTGACAATTCCTTACACACATGCTTTTTAACTTGCTGTTAAGTATTTAGATCTTTAACAGGCTTGCAAGTAACAGTTACTATTTGCAAATGCTAGAACATTTGGGAGCAAGAAACAATTCTTCTAAGTACAATTTCATTGCTACTTTACACAATACCGGTACTAATCATAAAGTTTTAGTTTCCTCATTTATTGATGGAAAACAGACTTTTTCCAATGGCAAGTCAATGTTCATTATCATCTTAGTGTTTATCCAAAGTCTTTATTAATAAAATAGCCTTCAAATGAAGAGGAAAAAAATTTCACAGACAGCTTTAACCACGTTACAGTTATGTTAGTACTCTGAATAAAAAAATAATAATAAAAAAAAAAAGATTTGCAAACTGTGTCAGGAAACTTACCTCGCTGACAGGTATTCCCTAAGAGGGCTTTTGGAACTTGACATATTAGACCAAGTTTCTATGAACGCTTTGAGCCCTTTATTAACTTAGTGCTGCAAGTACTTTATTTAGATACTAGCACCCTACAGAAAGCTTACCAAGCACTTTCTGAAATCCTGAAATTTCAAATTAGCCAAAGTGTCCGTGCCTGGTTGTTAAGAGGCAAAGCTAGTTGGGAGAAAGCTACTGCTGGCCTGCTTTAGTGGAAGGTACATCTGCTAAAAGCAACACACGCAAATACTGGGGCTTGGGGAGGAGAAATGGAGAAGCAAGAAAACTTGCAAGCAATGTACAATAGTAAATTTTCCTTATAAAGTCATATTAATGACTTTTTAAAATCACATCTAGTAATTAAATTTATAGTACCACAACTGCTGCCATAAATTTGTGGATCAAATGTGGTACCAGCTGGAGTACTACTGTGTCCTTATTTTATTTAAATGTAGGGAACAAATGAAATGTAATATAAAGTTCATGCCCCTACTCTATAATACAGGGAGTGCCATTAAAAATGTACACATCTCCATTCTGAGCAGACAAGAACATACAGAAAGCGCATGATCTTACTGAAAAGATAAACAGCTGGATTTACTTGCTTCCATTAACCAATGACCCACTTGTCAAACATAAGCTGTAGATTTAAAAGAGCGATTACACGAAGCCTCTTATATTAGACAAAAAAAATCCCAGCTACGAAATCAGAC
Source organism: Aptenodytes forsteri (assembly GCF_000699145.1). Classification (NCBI taxonomy): domain Eukaryota; kingdom Metazoa; phylum Chordata; class Aves; order Sphenisciformes; family Spheniscidae; genus Aptenodytes; species Aptenodytes forsteri. The sequence goes on from NW_008796043.1 coordinate 1,138,487, forward strand.
CAAGTCTGAAAATACTTGAGCGCAGTCAATATTGTGTTTTTATACAGACACAAGACGAGGACCAGTTATTCTTTTTAAAACATACAATATAGCGTAAGGGTGTTTCCTATATCGCTGTTCAGAAGGTGTTTATCCCATGCAGCCCGCTCACGTCATTAGCGGTGAGCCAAATCCAGGCCTCGTATAAGAGGATGAAGCTCTAATGGAAGCCACTGCATAAACCTTAATGTGGGGGCACTGCCAGCTTTCTTCTATGAGGAACAGGTATTCATAGAGAAGTAAAACTGGCGCTCCCCACACTAAACGGTAACCATGACATGTACCTGGCCTATCTAATCACTCAGAGAGGACTTTTTAACAGGGGCTGCAGCTGTGCACACTTCGGTGGCAGATCTCCAGCTGAGGCTCTTAAGGCTCGAGCCAGCTGCCATCGACTTTGCCCGTGTGTAAACGCCTCCCACCACATGCCTGTTTCTGTGCCTACTCCAGGCTCAGGCAGGAACAAACAAATTACACCATTTAGGCTTGAGTGCAAGCCCTGAGTTAACAACAGGAAGCGTATCAAGGGCAACAAACTACTAGGTTCCAAGACACTAAAAACCTCTAATTTTGCCACCTTGTATTGTAACGCAACAGCAGTGCACACAACAGTGGCCTTCCTACACTCTACCTAAGGCTAAACAAGTCTCTAAGAAGACATTATAAGCAACATTTTTACTGGAAGGACAAATTAAATGCATGTTGCTTCCACCTGACCTCATTAGCATGCTGTGCACTGCCAGCGACTCACACTTTACTGTGACTCAGTATATAGGGCGATTTTCTGGAAGCTGCAGATCATGGAGCAACTTAATTATATAAGAATCTCAGCAGTCAGCTAACGAAAACCAAAGTTTCCAGCCCCAGTGATTGCAGAAAAATATTGGAAAATGCTGATACTTGGATTAAGAAAAAAATGAAACAAAAACCCCAAAACCACAAAAGCCAGCAACAACCAAAAAACCCTCCTTAAAAATAAGTGCAATATTTGAATTAGCTCTTTTAAGCCTTTCTTTACTCTTGGGCTCCTCGCAGGCATGGTGGGTTTCTGGGAGCCTGTCCATCCCCTGGATTTTACCTTGCTGCCAGAGGCCCTGAGCACCACAGCGCAGCATCCCAGCGCCTGATGTGCAGGTACAGACTTTAGCAGCAGCATCGGAGAGGAGGCCAGGTAAGCCATGCAGCGCCTGACCACACCACAGAACGGGCACATGTGTACTTCACAGAAGAAAGTACAGATGGGAACACGGTCATGGCACTCTGAGCTCCACGTGCCTCCCACCACACCCACAACAGCATTTTGGTTGCAGCTCAGTTCTTTGTCACGTTCCTCAGCAGCACTTGGGGGTCACCACTGTGTGCAGTCACCACTGTGCCAGCCCCAGCTTCTCTTCCCATCTTCCTTTTACACTCCTCCATCTGCCTTCCTTTCTCCACCTCTCCTCCCTTTGCCTTTCCTTCCCTAGATGAAATCTAGAGCTACTCACTACTTTGCTGTTAGCACCTTCTGGACGTTAAAGTGATCAGCAAGTGATCACACTTGCAGTCAGTATTGCAAACAGACTAGCAAGACACAGACTACTAGAAAAAGATCCTGTTTTCCTAACAGATCCAACCTGACAGCAGACTCAAGATGACTGCACAGAATCAATGTAGGTCCTGCACACATTTGCAAGATCATATTTATAAAATCTAGAAACTGCTTTGAAAAATGACAGAGTTATTTTTATAGCATCTGGATGCACTACAAATACTTGACATATCTGACAAAGATTAATATTTTTTAAGGTCCTTAAAAAAAAAAAAAGGATTTTTTTTTGCTGCTGGAGCAAAACTCAAATCATTACTTGAATTATCCTTTAATAAACATTCTCCAACTTTTAAATGAAGCACCATTGATAGGCAAAATGCAGAAGGCAACAAAAGACGATTAGAAATAAGGATATAATTCTTTTTTTATATTATTGTATATTGTCATGGCTTCAACAGTCATGGCACAAAGTAGCAACATTTTGTAACCTCTAAACAGTCATATTGTGTATAAAATGAAAAAAAGGCTTCTGTAACATTTTGAGCACAAAAGGTACAAGTGGCATGAAAACAGTGTCTTTTCCTCATTACAGTAGAAAATGAGGTTTCTATTTAATAAAACCTCCAACCACAAGGCTATGTGTTTTTGTAACTGTGAATGTATGTCAGTGCTGTTGACAGCTTCTGTGTTGGAAAGGCTCTCATTATTAACTCTGAACAAAACCACACGCTATCTTTTTGAAAAGCGAAGTTACGTTCCTGATGAGTCAGCCGCTTTGCTGTGCTCCTGTGGGATAATTTTTGGTATTGGGCACTGAAAAAATAAATATCACCCCAAAGTTCAGAATATTTTCAGACAGCACCATAAAAGGCTATCCAAGCTACCCAGTTCCTAAATTAAGAAGGGAACGGGGCTGATGAGCGCGCAGCCATAAACAAACATTCCACTTCGGTTAACTTTGCTCTCTTAGGTTCAGGATTTAGGTCTCCAGTTTTCTCATGTTGGATCAAAACCAGCTATAAAGCAGCTGTGTCCTGTGCAGGACTGACTCCTAAGCAGATGTCCTCCACTGCATTTTGGTGGACCTCGTGGTGTTTCCAAAGAATGAAAATGCTTTCGAAGCACTCTGCTCAGCCCAGAAGTTCACCTGTTTCATACTTCTTCAGTCTTTTGGCTGAAGGTACAATGCAGCCCTTAGGGAAGTCAGGTCTCCTTTGGTGGACATTATGGGGACCAGTTTGGGGAAACAAGCAGTGGGGAACTGAGTGGGAAACAAAGCGCACTGATCTAGTAGTAGTATTTTATTCTGCACCAGTGCTGGTGCTGGGAGCTAGGGAGAAAGGAGAGGAAACCCTTCTTTAGTCTGCCCGGTTTAAGTAACTTTAGCATGAATGATCAGAGAACATTTGTTTCTGTGCAGGGAAGAGAAAAGCTCATACAGGCCTTTTTGTTCAGATCTCCCCTGAACACGTCATGAATTAGTAGTTCATCATGCAAACATACTTTACATACGTGTATATACATATTTTTAATATATTTGCTTTCTCTTACCCTATCTCAAAATTACTGAAATCTAACAGGTAATTCCTGAGCTAATGTTCCAGCAGAAACCGGACTTGCTTTCTAACGTTAGGGCGTATTGTAAATGTTTTAGTGATAATACATCAAGCAAGGAATTGTAACTGCCAAAAGCCCCCTTATCTACATCTCGCACACGAGAGCGCCTGATGTGAGAACTGTAAAATTCCTTGGATGTTCCAACATCCATTCCTCACGTTGTTGTCCATATAACTTAACTCCATGAAAAAATACACCCATTTGTCAGGCTCAAAGGCACTGAAACCCGACTGGAAGGTTTCCCAAGCGAAAACTAGACTAGCGTGTTACATGGATTTGGCTTTTGCAATTGTAATAGCTCAGCTAATTCTCTAGCAATATAATGAATCTCTGGTATTAGAAGGCTGATAGCTAGATCTTTATTCTGACATATAATAGGCCATAAGGACTAAGGGATTTGGAGAGGAAAGGCTACACAGTAAGCAGCAATCTGGGGGGAATATGCTGGAAGGCTGGCTGTTGCTTCACGGAGAGGGTTACTCATTGCAGGAAATCTGCACGTGTCAGATAAGTTTCTATTAGACAGGTAGGATGCAGTCTGCTTTTACAAATGTCCATTTGGTGGCTGCGCACTATCTCAATACTCGCAGTCTTCTTCAGATTTCCTGTTGTTTCAAAGTGCTTGTGACAATGCCGGTATAACCACAGTGACAAAGCTTGACTTTGAGCAGCGGCACCTACTCCGTGCAAGAGTAGAAAGCGATAGATGAAACCCACCCGTGGCCCAGCACAGGGCATTGCCCCGCTGCACTTCCATCTGCAACACCTTCACAGGAAGGAGCGCGTCCGCAGAGGGAGGACTCTACATTTTCCTAGTTTTTGCTCTCAGATGCCTCCTGTAGGCTAGGGCTATTGCTTCATCCTCAAGGCATACAAGCCTCTTTCAGCTCTAAATTATAGACTGTTCTTCTCCTGAGAATCTCCAGGTACACTTGAGCCCTGCATATCTTCTAATTGCTGTGAAAGTAACTCTTCTCTTGCAACCTGATGAATCTGAACTCTGTGGCTCCTCGTTTAACTCTCCCTCTCCCAGTGTCAGTCTCTTCTCCTTACCTGCGCCTGTGCCAGCGAACACAGGCAATTCTTGTATTTCCCATAGAACTTACTCTGAATAAGTTCTCGTGTCGTCATGCATCTAGAGAAATCTTTCTCCAAACATATTTAAGTTTTTTTCAGGGCATTAAATAACTTGAGCAAATCCCTAGTTTCACTGTGAAACAAGTCTTCAAAATAGCTCAAACCTTTTTACTTTTAACTACAAAGCACAAAAAGTATCACTGCAAACTGAGATACCTCCTACATCCAAAGTTAGCATGTATACACTGTAACAGCTTTTCAAGCATTAGCAGAAATGCGGTGGTATGTTTTAAAATGAAAGTTCTTCATTACACAGCCCTAGCATCACTTCAGTGCTACACACGTTTTCAGTACTAGATATGAAGAAAGGAACCCCACACTGTATTGCAAACCACTAATGCTGCAGCACATTCCTTGCCAAGGGAAAAGGCACGTATGGTATTCAGCACAGTACGGTCAGCACGGTCAGCACTGTCAATAGCGAATCTGTTCAAATAGGAGGTTCATTACCGGGTATCCTATGCTCCATTTTGGCAACAGTGAAGATTTCTTGTTTAATAGCCCAGATGCAGCAGCAATGATACAAGGGGAGCAAGCGATGGCAACCGCAGGAAGACCAGGTCTGTTCCAGGCGCATCCTTTCCGAAGGCTTTCTAAACATTGCCACCTTGTGGGCCTCCTATCTCCTGGTATCATTGATCTCTCCGCTCTTCCCAGGTGACTCGCCTCGTGGATTTCACAGATACCAAGCTGGAGGCTGGATGTCTTAAATTTAACGTCCAGCTCTGGTGGGATGCGATTTAAACTCCCGTAATTGGGGATTAGAAAAGGGACAGCACCTTACAAATTCTGTCTGACATTAATTACTAACCCTGTACAGTGGTGTTTCATGTAGTTTGCTCTTTTTCCACTTAAAGTTATGAAGGCAGCACTAATAACGTGCAGAAGAGCTAACATTTAACAAAACAAAAGCAAGAATACAATTTCTCAAAGCTCCCAAACACAAGGGGAGAGAGAAGTTATATTCATTGTCCACCTTTAGTTTTCCTTTTTTTTTTTTTTATTCCTTTCTGCCAGCATTTCCTTCTTACTCCAGTCAAAAAAAGAAATTATTTCCAAAAAGTCTCTGGCACCTAGTTTAGCTTTCATCAGTTGTTTCATGAATGAATAATTCCTGATGACTTGAATCTATTAATTACACTGTCAAAGATGTTGCAAAGGAATATCACTTATTATTGATACCAAACTTATCCAGCTACTGCCTTACAGATATCAAACACAAGTTCTTGGGTACTTTCTCAGTCGCTAGCACTGTAACAAACACATACAAACATACTTACTTTGAGCATCCAAACACTTTCCCTGGTTGCCGGCTTGAACTATTCCTTGCAGCAATTTGGTACTGGAAAGAAAACATGAAAACCTTTAGTTCAACAAGCAAACAAGAAAAAAAAAAAAAGACTCACTGAATGGTCTTTGTCTGTATCGGTTGGGCAGTGATGCAATAGCCGTATGCTAAAAATGAAACAAGAGGAGAAGTCCTTCATTACAATACCCTAATTCAGCTGCGTTCACAATGGTTCAGTGTCTAACACATCTGCACAACAATTAGATGTCCCTCTGATATAGTAGCAAATCTATGAGGTCCCTTATGCAGTGCTACATTCAGAGTTTATTCATAATTGCCAGGCACATGGCTGTTTCTTCATCTGACCAGGCTTCTTCAGAGCACAGGCAATCAGTTATGACCGTTATGTCATGCAACTGGGGCCTTGCTGCACTTGCCGAAACAGCTTTTCAGAGAAAAAAAAAAAAATCTACCATTGAGAAACATGTGAACTGATATCCAGCAACTACATTTTTGCCAATACAACACAAAAACACTGGCAATCCTTTGAAGTGTCTCACTTTAGCAATGAAGTCATGATGCTGCCCACTTGTAGCAGCCACATTAAGGCCCGTTCCCTTCTGTGTTCCTAGATGTGATTGCCTACAATTGCTAGATTTGTCCTCACACCCATTCTCTCAAGTGCTACATTACAGGCTACAGAAATACAAGCAGGAGCAGCCATATATGGGTTTCAGTTTGTGCCATGAATTACATACTAGGGTTACGTGGCTAAGTTTCTTAATTTGCCTTCTCAGTCAGCAGGAAATATAATTCCTAGCAGGTAAATAATGGTTTACAGTCAGACCAGGGCTCTGATTATTGCTTGTTTTGCATTCCTAGTCAAATAGTTGAGACAGCCCAGTAGGGAGGGGTATTCCAAAGGCATCTATCTCTGCATAACAGTACGAAACTACACCAAACAGGATCCCAGCGGGGCTTGGATTGAATCAGGACTGAGGGGTGCAAGAAGCTCTCACAGGTGAATTTATATTCATCATAAACCCTGTTTTAAGAGGAGGAAAGCAAAGAAATTCTCACTCCAATTCATTATCATCTGGGAAAGGTAAACAGACCTTTAAAGATGGCTTGCCTAAAGGACTGGATCCCAGCTCCAGGAGCTGTGACTCATCCTGGCAGAGAACTTAGGAAGGCTGCTAGCAGACTGGAAGGCTGAAGCTACCTTAAAGCCAAACCAGAATGGGAATTAGCTATTAGACATGTTATTGTTTCATTTCTTTGAATCTCTCCAAGCCTCTTAAGCTTTGCTTTTCAATGTGCTTTTTTTTCCCCCCCTCCATTTGTTTAATGTGGAAAGTGATTCCAGCACAGCTGACAAACCTCAGGCATCCTATTGGCAAAGGAACAGCAAATCCATCATGGTATGTTGGCTTTTGCTCAAGTAGACCCCCCTGAACTTAAGCTGGGATCTAACAGTGCTACTCCAGTAACTTGTAAGGATGGGACTCAAAGACTACGGTTAGAAGAAGTAATATGTCGCATCAGAAGGTGTTGACCAGAACTTCTAACAGGCAACAGCAGTGGAGAGACACAGTGATTCCCTTAGAAATGCAAGAATTAATTTGCTCATGGAACATTTTCTACACTATACTTTCTGAAGAGACTGATATTTATGGCATATTTGAAGACAGAGAACTATTTCATTGTCTTCACTAAGTAGACCTCAGTTTGAGAGTGATTTGAAAGCCACCACCACACTGAACTTCATTCCTATAGTCTTAAAAAAAACCAAAACAAAAAAACCACAGAAGTCCTCATAGCAGAGGTTCCTAAAACTCGAAAACTGATGATGATGATGTACCTCTTTGGTTTGACTTGTACTTACATCTCAGCAACAGCTCCTGACTTTTTGCCTGCAAACAGGTACTATCTGAGCTACAGGGAGCAGTGCGAGGCTATGGCCAGATGAGATAATTGGCACTTGCTTGCTGCTGTGTGCAGTAGCACTGCCAGGTCTCCACCTGCTCCGTAAGCCATGCCAACACCTCGACCTGTACTTCTGGCTTGAGATGCTGGAGCAGCACCTAGGCAAGGGAGTGGTAGGAAACACCGCATCATTAAGGTGGAATTTAATTTAGGTGGACACAGGAATGCAGTAGAGGTCCTAGTTAGTGGGTGTAAGGAAGGTAACAATGGGGAGCTGGAGTCCTCTTTGGAAGGGTGGAGGGATAAAACTGTGCAAGGAAAACAAGGGGGAGGAAAGGATGCCATGTTTCCTCCCACTACATGCCAGGCCATGCACAGCTCTCAGCTGCAGACACCGGCATCCTATCACCGCTCTACATAAACCAGCGAGCACAATTCAATTCCTCAGAATTCCCCAACACACAGAGGCTGCACTGATTTTAAAATAGGTTCCCATCTCCTAAAGAGCCACCTACACAGACATCTAAAGAACTCACTCCTTCCACGCTGGTAAACATAGGAAAAAGGTCAAGGGGTAAAAAGCAAGAGGATGAGGATCTAGAGGATCTGGAAAATGGAAAAGACCTTAAAACAGGGAAAAAAAAATATTTCTTTAACAACAATTTAAAGAGGAATCTCAGAAAATCCCACATAGCGAAACAGGTAAGAAAAAAGGATTATGCATTTTTCAAGACAGGAAATTATGATTTGTTTGATGTTTTAAAGTTACACATAGCTGCAAGTTCCCTGTATTATACTATCTGTTCCCCTGATGGGGCGATTGTGTTGGGGGAAGCAGACCAATATTTACTAGAAAATGTTATTAACAGGATTGGGCAGATTTTACTAATAGCCAATGACTATTCACACAGTGCATTCAGTTATCCCCCTCCTACAGTCCACTCCTGCAACAACTCGTGTCACCCTGCCGGAGCAACAGTCAGGAGGCCAAGCCCAGCCGGGGGGGTCGGACCAGTGGGCCACTGTTTCCAGTTTGGTGTTCAAAAAGTCCCTCAGGGGGTTCCTTGCTTCGCCAGGCTACAGCCCTGTAGCCTACACTTGCCACTTTCTCAGATGCAGTTGAGTTACACAACCTGCCATTGAACCTAATGTGTGCTGGTGATGGCCTTGGATGGGTTTGGCAGACTCTTGCTGTTTGGAGTTTATGGGATCTTGGGATGTTCAGCAGACCACTGTTCTTCAGGGTTTATCTAGTCTTGGGAGGCTTTCACCTGCTCCCTCTCAGTGCATGCTTTTCCTCCCCGTGAACTTGTTTTCTGGTAGCTATTGCTACATTCACAAACTTAGTTACCTGTTGAACCCATTCACACAAAGTGACACAGAAGGGGCTTCTATGACAATATCCCTTGAAATGCTGTAAAACATTGATTTAATTCTGAATGAATACTGCCCGAAAAAAGAAAAAACCCAAACAAAACAAAGATTGGGCAAGAGGGATATTAGAAAGCAAGCTGAAAGGCGAGCAGCTAAGTGAAAAAAGACAGTAAAGCAAAGGCAATCTGCAGAAAACAAGATACAACAGCTTCTAGAAGCACATCGTATAGTCATACTACAAAAAGTAGTACCCATAGCTGTTAGTTTGAAGGACCAAGGAGGAAAAGTTAGGACAGAATGTTATTAAGATGATTTAAATCAAATGCCTTCTAGTACATTTGACAACATATTTTCAAAACTTTGTGCAGGGAGCTCTATGTCCCGAGTGAGTGCAGAGCCCTGTCTTCTGCTACTGTGTCTCAGTGGTCTGAATGCTTTCTACCATACTGCACAGATCTTTTTTCCTCCGCCCCGCCAAGGGCTGGGAACGTGATGTTGCATGAAAACAATTTGTAATATAGGCTGACAGTCACCTATTATTGCTTGAAATATCCTCAGCAGTTATAGAAAACAACTTCAAAACCAACTTATTTTTAGCAACTGAAAGAATTCAAGCAAACCCGTCGTGGCTGCTATCCAGGCATTTACTGAGTGGAGAATAGCTTGAAAAATTACAGAAATGGACAAACTCAGAGTGTAAATCAGAAAACAGTGTATATCACTATTTACATATGCTTTCCTGTTGAAAAGATGAACTGAAAGATTAAAGCTTCCAGCGTCAAAGGAAAGAACTGCTGTTTTTATGAGCTGTGCATGAATCACAAAAAACAAAACAAAAACCCCCATACACTTAACAGTTGGGCAGATTTCTCAACTTACTGTTAACTAACAGCCCAACCCTATGCTGTCTCACTGTCCCTGGGTAAGTCCTATGCAGAGCCCGGCCCTGAGTGTGTGCAGCTGTATATGGAAGGCACAAAGACACAGACTCAAAGCAAAGAAATCAAGTAAGAGAGCTGAGTTTAATACTATCTCCAACTCCAAACCTGTGAGAAATGCCCTAGTTTGACCCGGAGTGCTTCACAAGGAAGGCAGTCCCAGAAGACACGCTATGATGCTATCAAGCACACGACAGAGCTTCCCACCTCTTTTGCTCTTGCCATTTCAAACACGGCTTTGTCCCTGTGATTTCTGATTCTCTGCCAGTGCTCTGATTTCAAGTCATCTATTGGCATGAAAAAGGTCCTAGAGACTTCTTATAAAACTCTGTTCCCTCCCTCTCATTTACAAAGCAACCAATCTTTTTTTGGTCATTTACATATAAAGTAAATCCAAGCATGTCCTACTTAACAACTCAGTAGGAAAGAACATGCATCCTTTCTCAGGAAGACTTCTTCTAACCCTGCTTGGGAAGCCACTAGATTTTTCTCCCCATAGAGCAGCAAACCAACTTCTGTCATTTCTGTTGTCCTCTCCTGTCCCTCCTCAACCTTTTGTAAACTGGAGTTTCCAAGATGCAAGTGCCTTGGAGATAATGCTGGGTTCAAAGCTCCAGCCAGCTGCAGTGTCACACCTACCTTTGTGTGGCAGCCTACCTGCCCTCCTCCTATTAACGAATACCTTCCCTGCCTTCCTGCCCAGTAACTTTGAGATGTAGTAATTATCTTCCAACTTGAAAAGGGTATAACAGAGCTCAGTTCATGTGATTTTAGTTAGTTATTGTGACAGATTTGGCAAACTTTTTTTTTTGGCATTAGGTGGCAGACCTAATAGGATGAACAGATGAGAATGTGTATTTATCATTCTTTGTATTTAGCAGCAGGCTGCCACATTACATTTAGCTCCATTTCAATCAAAAAAAGTTTCTCTCTGCTCCTTTTTGAGAAAACAATCTTCCTTCAATTATTTGAGGCATCCTTTTGTTTAAACTTTAGTTCAGAGTCACTGATGTCTGCATTTCAATTTCTATCACACTAACTAAAAATCTGTTCTACTTGTATTGTCAGAAGCCAACATCTGTTGGCTTCTACATCTAATACATTCACCAATTTTGTTCAGCACCTGTCTGTGGTTTGCACATTTGACTGCAGTTTACTATTGATGTACTTCTGTACGTACTAATGTATTATGCATTTTGATGTGTTTTTCTGGTAGGCATTATACCATCTTACAGAATGCACTTGGTTTAAGAATAACTAGAGTTGATCGGGTGTCTGCTTTGTTTCATACACGAGAATCACTTAACACATTTCTTTTTAATACTTTCCTCTTTATAAACATAAAGTTATGCTGCGGTGATGCATATGTTTTATAGTGAGGCAAGAAAAGCCAGCACTGACTAAGGTTTCACATTATGAAGAATTTGGCAATAATATTGCCTTAAGGCATTCCAGCCTTAACTGTTCGCTCCTTATTTATATCTCTGGGCTGCCCCTCAGTTTTTCTGGAACAATTCTGAATCCAATCCACTCTGAAGCAGACGCAGAAAGGGATCTAATTTCAAAGTTACCTTTTTTTGCAGATTTAAAAAAATAAACCTGGGGCAGTTCCCTATTTCAGGACACAACATGGCCCCGTGAACAGCTGGGTTGGCACAACTGGGAGGGCAGGAACTCACTGGCTGGTATTGCTGACCAGAAACAGGTCCAGGGAACAACTCCACTGAGTGGGCTGGAATATTAAGCTTTAAAAGCAGACATGAACTCCTCTTCAAATATAGCCTGGAGACTGGTAGGTACACAGAGCTATGTGAGAACACATATCAGCTTTTCCCTCTTCAATATGAAAGGAGTAAAAGGCACATGGAGGTCAGCTAGCAGCAACTGCTTCAGTCCAGGTCAACCCACCACAAGTTTCCAGTACATTTATCATTTCCTGTGCCCAGCTTTAGGCTTCATTTTGTGGCTGAATTTTTATAGGCTAATCAGCAACTTACAATTACAAAGAATATTCAAGGAAAAAGCATTAAGGTATACATTCAGATGTTAAAACCCCAAAACCTGTGTCTGTGTTTTGACCTGAGACATATTTTCTGAAGTTCTTTCAAGACAGCAAAACCTGAAGTTTAACACGAGAAGTCCTGATGGCATAATAATATGATAAATTACCCAGGTTGACATTCTTTGAAAACAAGCCTACTGAACAAGCACGGTAGGAAGACCTCAAAGATAACTTCCATAGAAGTGTTATACAGGCAGCTACAGCAACTGCAGGACTCAGAACTGCTTCAGGGATCTAAAATGTACCAGCTTCAGGGCCAGCAAAATATTTAGAAGAATGAGTTGGTTTAAGAGCTTTAAAAGACAGATGTTTAAACTCAAGAAGTAACTTAAATTTAAATGGCACCCTTCACTGTAACCCTTACACTTCTAGATATGCCTGAGAAAAATGCAGGTAGCTCAGTTAGGGTGCCTGAGATTAGATGGGCTGAATCCCCCTCTATTGTGGGATTAGTTTTTCAGATCTCTCTTTACAGTGAGTGAAGAAAATTAAGCATATCAGAGAGTATTCAGCAAAAATCAGTTAGGTGGCCACATAGAGGGGGTAAATGCTCCTACCAGCCCTATGTTCTAACACACTGCTCTGCTATGAGCATACAGCCATGCCTGCAAGTTGTCTAGTTTACTGACCGGTGATCTTTGCCAAGTTACAGAATTCAGTAGCTTTCTTTAAAAAGTAAAAATAATCTCTGAAACAGTGCAACATTCACTACCTATGCCTATTCAAGGTCAGGTTGGACGGGGCTCTGAGCAACCTGATCTACTTGAAGATGTCCCTGCCCACAGCAGGGGGGTTGGACTAGATGACCTTTAAAGGTCCTAATTCCAACCCTATGATTTCAGACCAGGAAAGAGGCAAGGACAGGCCTGGAAAGCAAGTAGGCAAATTCTTGCCTCTGGGAGGGAATGACCTTGCTGGGTGCCAGCTAGCTGGAGAACAACTTCAGAGAAAAAAGACCTGGGGGTCTTGGTGGACAAGAAGTTGGAAAAGACTGAGCAGTACGCCCTTGCAGTAGAGAAGGACAACCCTACACTGGGCTGGGTTTGCAGATCGAGGGCAGTAATTATTCCCCTTTATTCAGGGCTTGCGAAAGTGAAGTACCTGTGTACCGGGGAGCCACAAACCAGTGATAAACATACTGGAGCTCAGTCTACTATACCAAGATGGTTAAGGAGCTGGAGCAGATGATGCAGGAGAGGCTGAGAGAGTTGGGTTTGTCCAGTCTGAAGAAGAGAAGGCTTAGGGTGTGGGGGGATGTATCGTTGCAGCCCACAGCCACCTAAGGGGAGGGTGTAAAGAAGATGGAGCCAGGATCTTCTCAAAGGCACACATTGACATTGCAAGAGGCAACAGACAAGTTTCAACAGGGCAAATCCTGATTACATGTTAGGAAAAGTGTTTTCATCATAAGGGTGGTTGAACATTGGGTTCAGTGAGGCTGGGAAGTCTGAATGTCTTTGAGACATTCAGAGCTCAACAAATTCCTGAGCAACCTGATCTGTTTGGGATGGCTTTGAACAGGGTTTGGACAAGATGATCTCTTTCAACCTGTATCATCCAATGATTCTGTGTAAAAGTATCATAACTGCAGGCTGCTCGTTGCCTGCTTGCCTCACCCAGGAAAGAGAGCCCTAGTTAGGGTATTGGACTGCCATCTCACCCCTTTTAACAGTTCTGGCATGTCTTTCTCTGCCTCAAGTTCCTGAACAGGAAAATGGGATTAACTCAAGGATGTAAAGATAGATTCCATTATCTATGGCAATGGTAAAAACAGTTAAAGTCTTGTATCTTGATTTTTATTTCAGTCCTTAAGAATCTAAATATATAATACCTAAATATAATACATAACATCCAATATATAAACCTAAAAACCAAAGTTTTGCTCTTTACAGCACTGGTAAAACAGATAGAGAGTTCTTGGACTCCTCTCATGTTAGCAGAATGGATTACTTGCAGTCAATTACAGATGTACAAACCTACGAAGGCTGTAAGGCTATATAGTTTGTGGAAATGTCCTCTGAACCTCTGATTAGCTAAGGTGCTCACATGACAGCTGAAGATACATTGAAGGGTGTAGCATCACTTCATTTGTAGTGCACAGATCACCACATGTGCTCTGAGTCATAAACCAAAAGCCAAAAAAGTTTGTTTTCCTCCCTCATTTTCACCTAATCAATCCCAACCATCCAGTTTTCCTAGGTGGCATGTAAGAGTCACTTTTCCAGAGATCCACAGTGTGACAGTCATCCCTGGGTGCCAGTCTCTGCTGAAAGGACTATGTTAATCTTTTACATTACTTAATCAGTGGAAAAAAAAGTGGTCAGGTGGTCCCAATGACATAATCACAGCCAGGTGGTCATGAAACTCTCTGGAGGAGCATGTTTTAAGCCTTCTCCAAGCTGCTGAGGGGCAGATCCCCTTTAGTGTCTCAAGTTTTGAGTCAGTCCTTCAACTATCCTCATCTACAAGGTGGAGGAATTGCTTCACACTCTTCTGCACGTATTTTGACTGAAAGCAGTCAGCGATTGCTGCGTTTGGCACAGGCAACGTGATCTGGGTATGCTGATAGGATTGGATCCCTTGGGAGAGTAGGCAGAGAAATGCTATTTGGTATTTATTCATGTTTCAAAACAGTGAGTGCTGATTTGCTTACCCTACCCAGGTGGCAGTAGCTCTGATCACTAAAAGAACCAGATCTTCACTGACAAATATAATGCTACCTATATTCTCAGTAAGGATCAGAAGCCTGCATTTGTAAGAGGTCTATCAGAAACTGGGGGCAACCTTGCATCCTGCCTGCAAAATTGGAAAGCTAAAATGCACTGAAGCTTGAGGACACTGGCATTGTGGTACTGACCCCACACAAGTAATTAGTGCTAAAATTGCAAAACCTGTATATTTGACAAAGGAAGCACAGAGCCAACTAAGCTTTTAGGATCTTGAGGTTTTATAGAGCTGGAAACTAGAAATGGGTCTCTATATTAAGGGAAATGAAGAGTGTCATTGAAGGGTTCGTCAGAGCAGGACTGTATTTGAAAACTGCATAAATACCTTTTCCTCCTTCAGTTACAATAACATTGCCACCTGATCACAGCTTGTGAACTTCAAGTTGAAGGAAAACATTCCAGTCTGCGAGATAAGAGTGACAGCTTGTTATCTCATTTAGGTACTCCATGATACTACACAATTAAAGCAAGTCATATGGGAGGGGGTTCAAAAGGTTAGCTGTCAAACTTCAACCCCTCAAGTTAACATTGCTTTGTTCTGAAAGGATAGCTTGTATTTGAAGTCTATCAAATCAGAAGTTTCTGGGCTGCATTTTTGAGCTGCAGTGTTTCCTCCAAGAGGCTGCAGTGCAAAGCTCTCTCAACTATTGTTTCTTTATGTTGTTCTGCAGACAAGAGCCACAGAACACAACGGACCAGTCCACTAACTTGAAGGCACATGCATCACCGCTGCTCATTAGCAAAAAGCTAACTGGGAAGTTTCCAAGTTATTCTACAGTATCAGATTGAATTCAAACTTCCACAACATTCTGCTCTGGAAAGTTTTTCCTTCAGCACACTGCCTGTAAGTACTGACTTGGAGGAGCACTAAACCAATTTTAGTAGTATACACAATTCAAGTGTAGATACTTCTTCACTGCCTTTCCCAGACACTTACATTTTCTGTTTGCTGTCCAAACTAAGCAAGGAAAGTCACCACTTAACTGGAGAAACGGATACTTTGGATTGATTTGCCATTTACATGCACACTATTTCCCTTATAGTTGACTAAACTTTTATACTGGCCAATTTTTCACATCTAGAAGACAAAGTCTGTTAGCTTAGATTGGGATGCAAAACTCTGGCAATTTTGGTGTTTGTTTTTTTGTTTTTGTTTCCCTCTTTCATAAACCTGCCAGTACAGCAAATCCTGTGCAGAAGACCCAGTCTTACTGTTTCTTCTCAGGCATGTGCAATCTGCCTTAGACAACCTAGCCCCTGTTAACATTGCTAGACAAGCTTTCTTCAAACTGTGGCACTTTCTGTAGTGGCAGCTTCCTAGTAGCTGTTTTTCTTTGGAGTGACCGGAGTGTCCTTCAGCTGAGTCTGAAAGAGTGCTTGGCACACCTCCTGTCTTGCATAAACTCACTTGCTCTCTTTGCATCCAGGGCTCCCACGGTGGCAACTATCAGATATTTTCATGCACAACTGCTTTAATGAGCAGTGCTAGATATAAAATACATGTGCAAAAGGTGAACATGCATTTTGGGGCTCTAAATAAAACTTTTGCAAATGAAATTCTTATTTCCCAAGCATACACTCATTTAACAAAGCCCTTCTCTTTTCAGCAAGATTAGTCAGCTATTGGAAGTCCCCGTGACAAGATATTACTGAACTGAACATGCCCAAGGTGAATCAAGGTAGTAACTTGTGGAACAAATGAGCAGCCAGATAGCATCCGCAGCTGAAGCATCCAACATCAGCTGAAAGCAGGTCTCTTTCTCACAATCCAATGAGCAATTTATGTATGCTCGTGGTATAAGTCCAATTTTTCTCCCTTTTTGGTAGTCAGCTTGCTTGTTAACTCACGTAGCAAAAATGCAAGATTCAACCTACGCTTTCCCATAAGATTGATTTCCCTGCAGGGCTTGTCTCAGACTCTGCTGCACTCCGCTGCGACTCTCTTACGCCCTTCCATTCCTGGTCAAAACATGCCACACCTTCCACATGAGTCAACAGAGCAGGGCAGCATCTCCCGCAGCAAGCTGGGAAGCAGCTGAGGGGAGAGCCCTGCTATCCTTCTGCAAACACAGTCCTTCACTTCAGCATTGGGTAGGATGCTCAGAGAAATGCAGTCTTGGTCAAAAATATTATCAGGAGATTGCAACAAGCTGCACTTGAGCTTGAATTAACCAGGTCAGGCAAGGTCAATTCTGGTGAAATATTCACAGGGACAAATTCTAATTCACACAGATATTTAGTTAGCGTACGCAAGACAGCTGGAAGTCTTTGCAACGCTCTCAAATGACACCATTTGGCACCTTATCAAACTAAATGCCTTTTGCCTGTCGAGAGCACGAGCACATCATTTTACTTCAGTGTTATTTTGTTCTCCCTCAGTGCAATGTGTCCATTTTGAGAAACTGCTATATCCAGAGAAGACTGTCAGGGTTCAGCTTTCCTACTCCTTTTTGATGACAAATTGATGTTGAAGTTTAATTTCCAGAATATGAAAATGATCAAGATAATATATTTTGACATACAATATGTGTAAAGAATAATACAACTGAAGCTGTCTCAACTTTAACCAAGTGACACGATGTTACGCTGGAAAGTGCACTATTTTTAATCCCAGAAATACTCCTGCTTTCCTTAGTCAGTAGAGATGCTTACAACCTTTTCTTGTTTGAAGTGCTGTGTTCTTTCCCCTACTATTCCACGCAGGAAAACAGGACATGCAAGCCAGCGTAACAGTTTTCTGACACTAAGAACTCAAATTCAGGAACACAAGTTGCTGCTTCTTTTAGAGTCGATTTGTTAATTTGGAATAAAGCCACACATTTTGGCAGTCCACATCCCAGAAGAGGTGGGCCTGTCTCTGCTTGATACCAATGGAAAGGCATCCGGTAGCACGGCGAGAGAATCCAACTCAAAGAGTTTTTATGTTTATACACACACAGAGCGCTATTTATTTGACTGTTGTGGGGCTTAGCTGTGGGTGCATGCCATGGAGCGAGCTGGGAGTGAAACCCCTCTGCTGTCAATGTGACGCACAAGCGGACAACAAGAGATGCCCGAGCAAAGTACTGGGCTCGTGCCAGGGACTTGAACCAAAAGGCAAACCCAGCAAGAAGTGAAAATAAACTCTCCTGGGGACAGCACAGAATTTCTTCAACTTCAGAAGCCAAAAAATGAGAGAACTAGAAGAGATAGGAGGGAAGGACCCTACTGCACAGGATACATCGGGCATAGAAGGTATATATTATTAAAAAGCTTTAATCTCACCTACCAGATCTCTCTCCTGTTGGTAAGTGCTTTTTCTTCTAACATGTATTTTTATGTTCTAATAAAAGGAGCTTTGTGGGCTGGAAGCCTCTAACTCTGTAACAGAAAAGAGCGGGTGGTTCCCCCATGAAGCTCAGGCCAGCTCCAGGCCCCGCTGCAGCACTCTGCAAGCGCACAGGCTGATATCCAGCTCCCATCAATTACTTCTGAGCAGGCTTGCCAGCACCTTCCAGGACCAGCCTGTATGCTTAGGGCTATGAGAAAGGCAGAATACCATTCAGTTTTACCTCAGGCATCGCTCTGAGCAAACTTTTTCCTGCAATTTCAAGTTTTGGAAGCGAGTTATCAAATGTAAACAGTCATCATGAAAAAAATACATGGAAAAACACCATACTGCACAGCAGGACATATACAGGAAGTAACTCAGAGGCCCTATACCCCGTACCACTAATCTTAGTTGATTTAAATGGATGCATTTAGGCTACTGCATAACATACACATTTCATTTATGTCTTATTGTGTATTACTGAATTCAATAAAACCTGGAATAAGATCTTCATGGTCAAAGAGCAGAAGGCAGCACTTGGAATTTCTTGCGGTAGTGCACAGTGAATGCAGTAACAAAGCAGCATCAACTCCTCTGTGCCACATTGTTTTAATGGACAGAACTGTACCAGTAGCTACGCGTTCCTTTCAAAGGAAGACAAGAGATATCACTGCCATCGGTCAGACAAACGTTTCTTGTTGGTCCATTCCACAGCTACATAATAAGTTCCCTGTCATTTGACAAGCCCATCGTAGGATTTCTCTATCTGGTTTTCTAACGTGACCTCGTTGCCTGTAGTCCCTGCATTCCAGTGAAAGATTATTGCTGCAGCAGAGACGATACATCATCCTAAAGTCATATGCGGGATGCTAATCACATCCTTTACCTGATGTGGCCTTCAAGCATCTTACAAACACACCTCAAAAGCATTGTCTCAGGCCAAGTGACATCTGACTGGCAGTTATAGTTCTTTCTCAGTTTGTTATTTAGATCTCGGTTATCTAAGGAGAGTTTTCATTGTATACTGCATCCTTTGCAACTCCCCTTCCAGGTTGCACAAAGGAGCTGAACTACAGGCTTCCTCCTTGTGATGGAAATTGTTGCCTATACGCATGATTGTCAGGTGGACAAAAACTGAAAAAACTCAAGTCTACAAGACTCATTGTTTAAACTCAGCAACTTGGTTTGAGTCAAACTAAACTAGGGCAGCAAAAGCCAGCTGACCCTTTCCTCTTACAGCACTGCCCTGAGAAAAAATATTATTTAAGGAAATCCAGTCATGTTAAAGAAACTGCGGTTATTTTAGGATCTGTAAAACCATTCTGATTTCAGGATTCCACAATCTAAATAAACGACAGCTGAACAGGAGAATCCATAGTGGTGTGCTGCTGATTCATAAAGCAGTAAGGCATCCAGCTAAGCAGGGTCAGCTTGGGTCTTCTCAGTGGTACAGGTAAAACTGACTTTGGCTGACCCAGGAACGTAGAGAAAAATGCATTTCTGTCCTCATCCAGGAGTCAGAAAACTCACCTTCTTGGTGGTAGCAGAAGACATGATGGGAAACAAGGAGAGACACCGAAGACTCTGCAGGGCCAGCAAGGTTTAAAGGCTGGGCCAAGACTCAGAAGCTGCCGTTGTGACGGGGCCTCTCTCCTCCCACTCTGCCCTCCCCATCCTCCTGGGAACCTCCCTCCTCCCCTTGGACCCTCTCAGGCCACCCACGCCAGCCCCTTCTCCACGACCACCCCTGCACCCACCCCAGCTGAACCTGCAAGCCACCCCACGTCCCTCCCCCAGCTCAGCTCTGAACACACTTGTGTTGCCATGCATGAATTAGGGAGGGAGAATCCAGAACAGGACTTAATTTTAGCATCCACCCAAATAAGTTGAAGTTTTGTGCTTGAATCTTCTGATAGCAAAAGTACTGAAATGTGAAGGGACTAACAGAATACCACGTCAGAGTAACCCAGCTGTCAGTGTCAGTCTTCATACACCACCTCAAAGAAATAAGTTACTAAGAGATTGTCATTGGCCATCTGCCTCTTAATTACTCAGCTCGCCACCAAGAAGTCATCTCTGTGGACTTTCTGCATTTAGTACATACGTGGCTCCAAAAATCAAATCAGGAGAGGAAGATGGCACCCTAAGGCTTGTAGTTTGGCTACTCAAAAGTAGCCTTTTGAAGATTTATCTAAATTTATCAAATATAATAAGTAATCAGCCATAGGACAGTCGGTGTCCCTTGACTCGTTTGTGTTGAATAGCAGGTCAGTGTCAGAATTACCCTGGATAAGTATTTTATTCCATAAATATTGCTTTTCAAGTCACAAAATGACAGAACTCACTCTAATCCCTGCTTAGAGGGGTGACCAAATTTACAAATACATTAAGCTATGTAGCGATGTCAAAAAGTAAGTAACTCTACATTACCCACTGGAAAAAGCTCAAACTTTCTCCCTGACTCAGAAAACCTCTCCAAAAGTATCCAAGAGCAGAGACATCTAAGATTCTCTGCCAGTATTGACAGTATTTTCCTCTTCCTTCATCTCTCCCATTTACTGTATTAATACAAAAAAAGATAACAGCAAATATTTTTTCACAGTTTGATCTACACCAGGCACTTAAAATAAATGCAATGCACTTAAAAATACCTATGAACAATCTAACTGCAGCATGTCAACCACCCGGAAGAATGGCAGCAGATAAAGCCAAGGGGACTCCCTTGCAGGAGATGGCTATGCTGTCCGACAAGACTCCTCTCACCGCAGTCCAGCACAGCCACAATTTGTTACATATCAGTAAAAACACATGGTAAAAAGCAGAAATGACCACACTGCTCAAGTTAAGCATCCTACAAGTTTAATATTGACAGGAAAAGCTCCAAAGAAAAACCACAGCATTATCAAGGTGGAAAACGTGTCTATTCAAATGCAAGATGCATTTATTTTCTCATGTCTACTAATCACACAAAGTCAAAATGCTCTGACAGCCTCTCCAACTTACATCATACCATTTTGCCCAAGAGGCCATCAGCCAGCTTTTTGCCAGCTACATTAATTCACAGTTTTGCTTACAGCTTGAAAAAGAGAACCCATCAACACCACCAGTTTTGTGGAAACCATTACTTTGGTTATTTTTGTAGCACATGGTAGTTATACTAGTATACTCTGGAGAACAACTAGTAGAGTAGTGACCCTCAAATACTTCCCATATTTTGGGCGCAATGAATAACAAAAATATTAGTGACTTCTACTCCCTCTTAATTGAAGGCTCACAAGGGAAAACTTATTACTCTCCTCCAATCTAGTTATGTACAGATAATGTAATTGGAGGAAAAAGTTAACTTTTAAGGCATTTGTCTCTGGTTGCTTATTAAGTTTTCAAAGAAGTCTGGACTTTCGTCCATTTTCCCAGACGCCTGAAAGGAGCTCCTAAAAAGTATTTTCGGGGTTCATTCCCCTCTCTCCAATTCCTTACAATTCTGTTTCACCATCACACCAGCAATAAGCCCAGAGCTAGGCAACCAGTGTAATAAGATAGGTATTTTTCATGCTGACCAGCATTCTTGACACATCCATGCTACACACCCTACATTGTTGTGATCACTTTTTGATACAACGCATTTGACTTCAGTTGATGATTACGAAAGATTTCACCCGGTCATCTTGTAAACTGATACAGACCTGTCTACGGAATTATTGTACCACCGTGAACACCTGTGTTCAATAGCAAACAAACCTTTACAGCACCTAATCTCATTGAGGGACATCCACAGTAACTCACGAGACCTCTGCTGAACAGAGTAACTTACAAGCAATTATTTGCCTGTATACATAAGGAAACTGTGATACGCTATAAACCAAAAATTATGGGAGGATTACTGGGTGTATCAAAAAGTCATGACGAAGTCACAGCAATTGTGCAATAAAGCATAGCATATCTTTTATTTGTATGCTGGAGAAATTAATATTGGTGTGACTTACGAAGAGCAGCACAATTACAACAACCACATTAACCCTAGTGTTGTGGAGAGGTGGTGCAAATTAGCCCTCAAAGTCATCAGTCTTGAAAGCCTGACCACCCTATGACAAATGGCAACCTCTCCAAACTCTAATAAGGTTTGGGGATTTTTTTCTCCATTTCAGTTAGTGTTACAGCAATACAAAACTACAGAGAACAGAACTCCAATTATACATGGCAGAGAAAATATAGACCTTTGAAGCTACAGTAATACTCAGCTCTCCCCACAGAAATATTATGTGTAAAAATGAACTAAAGTAGTAAAGCAGACTCCATGACTTACCTTACCTTGATGTTTCAAAGATTCATTTAGAGGAGCATCCCCACCTTTATGAGGCCTGGAAATAGTAGGAATTTTTTTTTTTTTTAAAGATAAAACCCTGTTAAATAAAACCACCAGTTGTCACAGACTGGTAGAAAAGAGCTTCCTCTAGAAAACTTCCTTTTATAAACCTCACCATGGGTGTGGCTAAATGACTAGCTCCACCCTTCATGCCATTTAGAAACCCAGAGAGCCTACAAAAAACTTCTCTGGAGCAAGACAATAATTTTGTCAACTTGTCGTATGCTCTGTTTAAAAAAAAGTAGATAACTAGTTGATAGTTTCACAAGCTAATGGGAAATATGTAGATAAATAAAATTAAAGTTGTCTCTAATATTTGCAGTTCCTGCAACATGGTCTACAAACATTTAGTGGGTGAGCTTCCTTGGTTGTTCGCTTTTTAAAAGCGCTGCTGTAACAACTTGAGGGAAATCTAACAGCTTTAGTGTTTATTTGTATGAGAGATGCATTATATTGAAAACCAACACATCTATGGACTTGCAGCAATTGCCACTTGCATCACCTCTTGATGAGCCTCCACCACCAGCGAAGGCTCCTGTTTTCATCACTTACATCATGAAGATGATGCAAGATCAAAGCCCTTTGCATGCCTCATTAAATCACACACATGCCCTCACTGTGGAGGGACTGCCACCAATAAAAACTAGAATCTGTTCTTTTGTCCTCTAACTACTCTACATATTAAAAAAAAAAAAAAAGAAACTTTCTTTTTTCTCGAGGTCCCATTCAAGAGGATGGGGAGATGGACTAGGGTGTTGCCACTACGGCAATATTGCCTGCAGAGTTACGTATTGCCTCGGTGTGTAATGCAAACACATCTAGATGTCCGCACTCTTGTTTCTTACTCAAGTTTTTGTAGTATCCCAACTGATAGTTTTTGTGTTTAAGAATGCAAGTGTAAGAGGAACTATAAGCATAGTGCTTAAGTTTTTTTTTTTCACTGAATAGTTGAGGTTATCCTGGCACTCCTGCAGGAGCTTGGGTGTGAAATCGGAGTTCTTGAGGTGTTTGGCAGGAGCTCAACTATGCTTCTATCATCTGGGTTTGCTTTCAAGGGAGTGATTAGGAAATTATGTTCTTGTTAACAAGATCTGTGCAAGTAATGGCTATTATGCCCAACATTTCCTGTATTTAAGCTGAAGTGATTGTTCCATCTTGATATGAAGAGTTGAGGTATTTCCTTGAGAATTAGTGATTTGGGCCAAATCTTAACTTTAAAAAGTATTACAAGAAGAACATTCATCCCTTTGCACAGTACCAGGCCATTTCTGTCTGAAAATGCTAACTGGTCTTTAAAATATATGTATCCATGTGGAACTTCTGGTATAAAATTAGAATATAAGCTTAATGCTGCCTGTGCTCCTCTTCCCCCACCTCTCAGAGTGTCAGATGGAGGAAAAAAGCCGCCTTCATTGCAACAAGAAATTTTGCTTAATAAACCACAGCATTCACTTTTCATTGCTTCTGTACCTCTGAGGCAAGATAAAGCATCTTTTACTTTAAAATCCATATTTAAAGGGCAGATACCCATGTCCCTTTCTGTGGCTGAAAGTCTGTAATCTCATGCTCTACCGTACGTGAATGCAAAAATTCTGCAACGCTCTCCAAGGGCAATAAAATCACTTCACCCTTTAAAGAAAGTCCGATGATTCTGGGAAAAAGATAACATCTTGGCAAGTTCACAAATTAAACATAGCATGCAAGAGTAAAGAAAGCAGTTCTATTTAAATGCAGAGTTGGGAGAAATAGAGACAAGCTCATTTTCTTTCCTACCACTGTGAGGTCCTCTAGCAGAGGTGTGTACCGTGGGCAGGCTTCCTCTCTATCCGCTTCAGCGACGACTGACAAAACAGGCCAGCTCTGACATCCTTGGCCGAGTTCTCACTTCTTTGGAATTGATGTCCCCTAGGAATCCACAGGTGTGGGTGAAAGGAGAAGGAATGTCACAGGTGGTGGGCAAGACCAGAAATCAGGATACGAGTACTAGCGTGTTGTGCTCAGCGCAGCCAACTCTGTACTGATGCACTTCCTAGGCTGGGGCTTGAAACCATGCTCTGTTTAGAAATACAGGACTGGGAAGATACCAGAGACGATGCTTTAACTTTTAAAGGATCTGCTGTTTTAGCTGGTAGTAGCTGTACCCCAATACTAAAGCATGAAACGGTGAAACTGAGTGTGGTCTCATCTGTAGCAGCTAGCAAATAAAATCAGGAGAGAAAATGCTCAGCGCCTGGGATTCACTCCTAATAAACCCTGCACATGGAAAATAAATAAACAAATCTTATTTTCTGAATACCACCAACACCTCTTACAACTATAAGGGCACACCTGCACTGCCTGCCAGAACTACTTTATTACTGTCCTACCGGCAAACACAGCATTAGGCAGCTGTAAGAGCAATCACACTTTTTGCCATTATATCCACAGGAAATTGCTAAAGCTTAGTTGACCAGGTCATATTTTAGCAGCCAAAACTAGGAGAGGTGAGCGCACAGCTGCAAGCAAGGGGCGAGTAGGTTAGTCCTCACTGAGAAGGCACTTCAGTCATACCCATCTCTATTGATGTCATCTTGCTTTTGCCAGCTGCTACCATGCGAAGGCAAGCCGTAAAAACACATTTGCTTTCCTGAGCAAGGACGGGTGCAAGAGCTTCTCAAAATCGCTCATACTTAGCAAGGCATCCTTGTTTAAAGTGCAGAATTAACCTGACTGGTGATACTTCAGGTCCAGGGGAAAATTTAGACTGAGTTTTAGTCCCATTTTGTTCCACGGTCCCCTCCCTCTTCACGGCCGCCTGGATCAAAAGCTCTTGGTTTGATAAAGCAGCGTGTTCAACCCCTGAACGCATAACTGCTTCTCACTCCTCTTGGTAAGGCACAGCATTTTCTGGCTCCGCTGCACGGCTGGGGTAAGGCTAACCTGAAAATCTCCGCTGTACCCCTTCCCCGGTGCCTTGCCTTTCCCACTGAACCCATGATCAGGCTGGAAAACGAGAGTTAGCTGTCAAACAGCAACCAAAACCCTGCCTGGTAGAAGCCGGGTTTAAAGAGTCAGTGTCAACGCGTCACGGCCAGTCACAAGCAGAAACCCACGTCAGCAAGGTACACGCGACAGCTGAAAGGCGGTCTCTGTGGCGCAATCGGTTAGCGCGTTCGGCTGTTAACCGAAAGGTTGGTGGTTCGAGCCCACCCAGAGACGAGTTGCTCCCTCACCTCCCCCCCTCCCTACGGCAGGGAGGTTGGAGTGAAAATGACCTTTAAGAGGTCCCTTCCAACCCAAACCATTCCATAAAAAGAGGAAGCTATCCTCCCGTGAGCAAAGGCAGAGGAAGGAAAAAAGCAAACTGATGAAATTGCTGCCAATTTTGTGGTGAAGTCAGAACGCAGCTAAGGGGAAGGGACACGCACCACACCAGAGATAAAGAATGTGAAAAAGTCCTCGTAAGAGGGACTGCATGAGAAAGAAAGAGGAGCGGCAGCAGTGAATGGGTGCAGGGTTCTTTCCAGGCACAAAAACAACAACCCCAAAGTGGCTGAAAGCCCAGACCTTTTGTTTTCTTAACAGAGTTTTTTGTCATCTGGAATTATTCAATCTGCACTTCGAAAGTCTTCCAAGAGACAGCCAACCTAGAGCTGCTGTTCAAAGCTTCAGCAAATGCAGTTTTCTTCTGACATTCCCCAGACTGTTTTCAGCTGCACCTTGCAACCCCTGCTTCCCCTACAGAAATGTATATTCCTAGCAAATTTCCTGTGGCTTCCTAATGAGGCGTAAAGATGTTCACAACCAATTGCCAATGTCTAGTCTCTTGTATCTCTAAATTTCCTGCTTTTTTTGTAAATATTTCTCATGATTATTATTGACACCAAAGCTCATGAGGGAGTTAAAGGGTTAATGGAGTTGAAAGAAGTAGAATAGAACTGACTATAAGCAGTTACTGCAAGTACTAATGGCTGAGAACTTGAGCTGCAGGAAAAAGATGTAGAAGTTTGCAGAAAAAAATAAATGAACAGCTGTAAGGCTTATTCTGTATATGTTGCACGCTTTATTTATCTCAGGGTTTTTAAACATCCGATTGTTTGGTAATAACTAAATTATTTAGCTTTACAGCAGACCTGCAGACTAACCTGACAAAGTAGAAGAGAGCTGCGTGAGCGGGACGTCCTGCCCTGGCCACTAACCGCTCCAGGGAAACCCCAAAGCACAGGATGCTGTATGAGCATCAAATGCCAAGGCAAGTTATTTGCTCTGTTGGTGTAGCCTACTAGCTGAGTTTAAGCAGTAATCCTGATAAGATAGGAGCTCTCTCCTGCATCTGTGATTAGCTTAATCACAAACAGAAGTCACCTGTTCTCCTTTTGTGTGTATAGGTCTATTAATACTAACAATGTGCTCATGCCATCTGCCAATGAGCTATTTCCAATTTTACAAAGCAAAGCAGACAGTATTTGCAGATGTTTGGAAATGTATTTATTTGGCCATCAAATCCACAAGACCAAAACATTGCCAAACAATATTTGCATTTGCAGGTACCCCTGCAAGACAATGTCTTCTGAGCTAATATCAGACATGAAGAACTCAAGAGACTGATGGAAATTGTGAGAGTTATTCATCTATTGCTTCGGTTTTGCCTCTTATTCTGGGTCTTTGCCTCTGACTTGCAAATATTCTTGGATTCAGAATCATAAGCTCGTCAAGGGATGCCGCATTCCCAGCAGAGATGAGTCATGAGATCCAAGGTTAGTTTCAAGTGCCATATTGCAATGAAGCTTCAAGAATGAGTTTACTCATTCTTGCATTTCTACTTAGTCCGAATATTGTAAAGCCAAACAAAATGTATTGTTTTCCTTTGATAAAACTTGACATGCTTCGCTTGCAGTGTGATTCAAACTGTCTGAAGAGATTGTTACTACTATATATTCAACCCAGTATTAATTGGAACATAAAATGGTTACCAGATCAAAGCCTATTTTAATAAAATTCCTCTGGAAGGAGTAGCCTGAAAACATATTTGGCCATTTCACATTAGATGTTGCACAACCAAACCATGCGGTGAAATGGGAGATGGATTTTTTCCTTGCTGGCTTCAACAATTCTATTAAGATTTACTAGATTAGAACAACTTAGGTGTCCAAAGCTTACAGCTGATAGACCTGCATGTTATATCCTTCCTCCCTTCTCACCTGTCAAATCTATGCAGGATTTGTATTTTCCGGCAACTTGTTATTTTTATGTGGTTTGGCATTGGTAATTAGATCAACCTGAAAGTTTGTCATTTATGTGTACGGTAGATTACCCAGTGTTAGGACCCTACTAATTTTATCCCTTCAGGAAAAAAAGAGTAAATCTGAGTAAATGATATACTCAATATCTGAAATTGCCTTGCTGAAGAAATACTACTGGCTTCTTCATAGAAGGTGGAGAAGTAACATGGTGAGCCATTCTCAGAAGAGACCGGGTTAAAGATTAGGTTCCTGTAAAGACTTAGAACTGTTCCTAAACTTTAAATAGGATAAATTTGGAATCTGGGGTCATTCAAGGTTCACTGGAATGAAGCTGGATGAATGCAAAACTCCTCAGCACAAGAAGCAGGAGCTTCTGGGACTGAGGCGGCGTTCAGCCAGGATCATCAAGGCTCTCCCCACAAACTTTGCCATGTTTTCATCTTCTCTACCACCCCTCCTCCTCTTCTTCACCACCATCAGGCATCTTTATCAGGCCACTGTGGAGCACTGTCCCCTCTTTAGGGCAGCAGCTGCTGATCAGATTTGAGCATACTTTCCCCACCTGAAGCCCTGCTCTTGCCATAGGAACTCTGTTAGACAGCAGCGTTGCTTTCCTTCAGCCTTTTTAAAACACTTTTTGGACACGGCCATAATAAAAGTAGTGCAGGGCAGCCCTGCTGCTGGCTGCCGACGCTGGGCAGTGCTCCTAGAACAGGCCTGTGCCTTAATCCTGCCTGTCCTGCGACTGCGCGCCGGGGCTACGGTTCAGCTCATCAGGGACAAATGCAACCTGAAACCGTTCTGAGATCCAACTGTATCTTTAGATAACAATATGATAAATCCTTGTCCAGACAGCTTTCCTAGAGCATTCTTGTTTTCTGGATCCTTTCCCTGCAGTTCAGGTTTTGCATTCTCCTCTCCCCTCTCTTTAGCCCTGCTGCCAGTCACTTTTTCTCTCACCTGACTTTCCCAAATGCAGAAGATGAGTCACTGCTTCCTTACAGTCCATGAAATGTCCTTTCAAACCCCTTGAAAAAAACACCTTGTTTGAGGCTCTTTCCTCACCCACCTTTCCTGCAGACAGACTAAACCCCATCGTTTCTCTTGCTGCCCTTAGAGCACCCATTGCTCTGTCAGAGTTCAGTCTTTAAGTTCACTGCTCCTAGAGATGGGCATCATAGAGACCGTCAGCGGGGAGGATCCGCAGCCACCCCATGACAAAAAGGATGCAAAAGCCGTACGTGGATTTCCCCAGATCACCTCACCTTTTCATCAGTGAGAAATCAAGCCCTGCTGAAGCTGAAAGAATTTCGCATTGGCAGTTGTAGCTATCCTCAAAGGAGCTAAGCCAAAACACTGACTTTTATATACATAGACACATACATATACATGCATAAAAATAAATAAATTATATAAGTAAAGGTGCTGAAAGGCTCAGGATCTCATTTAAACCTCACCCAACAACAACACATGTGCCATCATGCAACGGTTGGTCTTTGGGCCCCCAGTGACTCAGAGCAATGCTATCGACACGCTCCCCACCGAGGCTTCCTGCACCAGCGGCAGTTCTCCCTCCTGTGCCTCATGCAAACAGCGGCCCAGCCCAAGTCTGCCTGAGACAACAGCTTACGGTTTTTAACATGATATAGTATCACTCTCCAGAGGTGCCTGAGGGAAAAATGCATTCCACTCACCTAATTGTGTTAGTCTGATGTTTCTCCCTCTTCTGGAATTAAGCTATTTTTTAAAAACTTGAGGTTTCAGCGTTGCAAGGTTTAAGAGAAGAAGGGCCAGCATAAAAGCTATTTTAAGGTGAATTTGAATGACACGTTTTAGCAAAAGTTTTAGTAGTTTTGAAGGCCCCCAAATGTTTTTTCAAAGATTAACCAATGATGAATTCTTGTGATTATCCATTTAGGGGTGGGGTGCGGTGGGGTGGGTGGATGGAGGGGGTGTCGTTTGTTTTTTAACTCCTCCAAATATCTCACTGGCATTTGGATGAATGGTCAAAAAATAACACAGAACAATGACAAACTAGCCAGAAGAGACAATAATAAATAGTTGAAAACACTTGTACTTGTAAGAGCTGAAAGAAACTTGATTTGAGGTTTTTATTGTCAGAGAGAGGACTTAGATTTAGAATATCAGACGACTAAAACTAAATCAGGCCATTACAAATGAAATCGCAGGGCTGAAATAACTATTCCAGCGCCAGACTACCAGTCGGCATTGTCAATGCCTAGGTTATTTCCAACGCACTTTAGAAAGACTCCATGTCCTTCCAAGTAAGCTTCCCTTGTGGAGAGGAAGCTTCTCCTGCCTGAGGAGCAAAAGCGACGGCATGAGAGTCCCCGCTCCTTCTCAGGGGAAGAGATACGCTACAGGAAGACTTAACCTTGAAGAACAGGTACCTGGTAAGCGGCCAGTTGCCAAAAGTTTTAAATAAGCAGAAGACACCCCAAATGACCAAACCATATTCAGCACCAGATGTTCTGATATAGTCTGATAGGGCAACTGGCCAACTTACACCAACCTGCCATGGCACACCCCACAAAGTGAGGTCACAGAAAAATATCCGTATTTTCCTGTCTCTGAAACATCTCCAAAAGGCATAGGTATCTCATAGACACCAAGCCCCCAAGACGTTAACTGCCCTGTGTGCTGCTGTCCCCGACTCCCTGCCTCTCCTACTAAGCTGATCCTTTTCTCCTTATGAAGCTGAAGAGGCTCATGGATTCTGTAAGGTTGAATTGGAGGTAAACTGAAAGAAACCACACTTGCCCTTAAGAAAAGTCAAATTTATTAACTGCTAGTCATTTCTGAAGTCCTTGGTTGTATTTAAATAGATTATATAGCATCTCAGTCAGCTTTCTCTACTAGGGACAGTATGAAACTTCACTCTCCCAGCAGCAGTACCATAAATCTTGAGTGTTTTAGGAAGCTACGGAGCTTCCCCTAACTCAAACACTGCACACACAGGATACGGCGGTAGGTGAGTTAAGGGGTCATAACCCTCCTGTCCTCCGCCTTGGGGATGATTTTCACTGCAAGGGCTTTACTAACAAGCAGCCACTGAATCTCAGAGGACGACCCCTGTGTGAGATAAAGACATTTTGTGCTCTTTGTACCTTCTCACTGGTTGGGTGAAGGCCCGCCCCACACATCCAGTTAATGTGAGTAAAGACATCAACAAGGATTGAAGCAGGAGTCCCTGTATCTCAGGGAAAAGAGACGGAGCGAGCGTGCGTACACCAAGGATTTGGAGAGCATTCGGCCCGTGACCTGGGCATCCTGACATGACAGTGCGTACAGTTGCTCGTACAGCCATTGAATAATAAATATCTCAAGATGCCCTTCAGATGGTTCTTCTAAATACTTAGCACTTTGTTGAAGCAATCAGAACCCTGACGAAAAGATTTACCCTGTGACACTGTTCCTGTAGAAGTTTTTACACAGTTCACTTGACTTCAAAAGACAGCATCATTTAAAAGAGCAAGTGCATCTCGCAAAATAACCTTTAAGCTGTACGATGCTTTGTGTGAAATACTGTTCTGCTATTCCACTTCTAAAACGTCATCTCTGTCTCAGTGTTTATCTCCTCTTAAAACATAGCAAAATTGCTGCAGTATTTCTTGTAAAAAGTTTTCACCTTCTTTACCACTCTAGATTTCTTGCTATGTTAAGTTATGAGCTTATACTGTTAGCCTCATTTCATTTGCTACACAGTTTGGGGCGACACATAAAAAGCAAATACCCCTTTGGGAAGCAAGTAAAGTACAAAAAGGACTGTAACTCACTCACCATAGAAAGCACCAGAGGGTGGTTTGGATTATCAGAAGAAGCTGTTTAGAATGAAAAACTACTGGTAATTTCCCCCCCACCCCAACCTCACACGCGCCACCACTGCATAGGAAGCTCGCAGCTTCAGGTAGCATTAATATCCCCCCCGTACTGCTGCATCCTTCCTCGCAGGAGCTGGCATGCTCGGTCAGTGAATGCAGCATGCTGATTCATCAGGCTTTTAGGTGCATTCTCTGGAATGGGATGTATTCATCACGCAGCTTCCCTGCCACGCAGCATGCCCAGCGAAAGCTCCTTTCAAGTCTCCGTTACCAGAAGCTGTTTCGGATGCTCGCAACTCAGTGGCGATGGGCAAACGGATTATATATCAAAGGATTTTAAATTCATGCGGTAGCAAGCGCCTTCCTGCTTTTGACACAACGCGTTGCAGAGCCAGCCAACAACTCTTCTGTTTCTCAACTGTTCACGTCGACAAAACAAACACATAAACATGCTTCTCAGTCCTTAAGCCCGCTAAATACTAATTACTCTCCGGTGATGCTACTCATTGTAATACTCCTGAGATTTTTCTGGCTCAATCGCCACAGGACAGCGGACTCGGTTCGAGTCAAGAGGTTGTTTTAGCACCGTCACAGCGCTAAAATTTCACTTCCTTTTTTATGAAGAGTGAGCAGTAACCGCTTCGCTCCCTTCCCAAACTACTTTCGGACCCACAGGCAGGGGAAA
>NW_008796043.1:1171299-1204925 GCF_000699145.1 Aptenodytes forsteri
CGAGGGCTGTCGGATGGCGCTGGGGCTGGGAAGCGGCTCCAGCATCGCCCCTCTTGGCCGGCTTCCTCCCCGAATCCCCACACCTCGGCTCCGCAGCCCTGTTGGAACCGCCCGAGGGGCACAGCGCAAGATGCCGCTCTGCAGGAGGAGATGCTGATTTCCACAGGCTCTCAGAAATCGTCCCCTGCATCAAAATCATCCCACCTGCTCTTGAAAACTGAGCTAGCCGAGGAAGCTGTCGGGGCCCTATCTTTAGTTCTTTGCTCCGCAGATGGACTGTTAGTCAAGTCCTGCCCACGTGGAGTCTAGAGCTTTATGTTTTTAAGCTCTGTGTCATGTAGCCATAAATGCTGAGGTGAGGTGATCTCTGCGTAGGATGTTTTTTTCCTATTTTTGTAATGGTAACCATCAACTAGGGCTTGGAGAAAAAAAGAAATGGTGCAGAGCCTTCCCTCCCTTTTAATGCAACCCAATATTTCCCCCCGGGCGTTATGTTAGGGCATGTTTAAATGAAGACAAAATTAAATATGGGGGGCGGAAATCCCCAAAGCTATGAAATAAATAACTTGAATTTGCTGTAACCCCGTTATTTTAGACATGGGAAAGCATTATGCATGTTAGAGGAAATAGTGCTGTTCCCTTCTGAGCAGCTCTGTGTGAAGGAGCAGGGCTGAGATCCAGCTTCTTCTCCAATGTTTATGGGACCTCTCCTGCTGCATAGATTATGGGATCCCATGTCCCTAGGGATGCACGGACCCCATATAGACCCGGCACAGCAGCTCTGCTGTCCCAATTAACTGATGGAAAGGGTGGCCTGAAGATAGAGATGGGGGAAACCCATAGGGTCTCCAACCCTTCCCACTGCTAGGAAGAGAGACAACCCCCCGCCTTGGGAGCGGGTTAGGGCCGAAGATGAGGCGCAGAGGTGTTCACCACCACCGAGTGGGTTGGGACCAGCTGCTCTGAAGGGTGCAGAGTAGGGCTCATGGCGGTTGGACATTTCATGGTATAAGAGCAATGACAGCGCCATGCTGCTGGCCCCGCGCTGCACTGCCGATGAGATGGTGCTAAAACTGTGAAACTGGGCCTGGAGGTCAAGTATGCTCGTGAGCCCTGCTGCTTTCCACAGGTCACAGACATCTCTTGAAGGGGAAAAAGTCCCAAATATGAGTGTTCTCATGTAATGCAGAGTGGCCAACCCCTCAAAAACCTGCCACTCAAAGCCAAAGGAATTTTCTGGCTTTTTTGGTAGTGTCTGAAAACTCCTAAAATTCATCCTAATCCTGTCACTTCATGTCATAGTGACAATGAACGTATTTTTGTGCCCACAGAACAATTTGAGGATTTTACTGCATCTGCAGGCTGCATTTACCAGAGTTTGAAGATCAGAAGATATGCTATTTTTGTATGGTCTTCTCTGGAACGCCGCACAGCAGTGTTTGAGGTGCTGGTGGATGATTTTGCCACCAGTGTGTGCCTGAGCGGCGCAGGAATTGTTATCTTCATTGTGCAGAAGGGAGGCTGCAGAGCAGAGAGACAGAGTCCAGCTAAAAAACATCCCCTCATGTTCGAGCATGTCCAGTCTAAATGCCCACAAGGCGATCTGCTGTCTCAGGAGACCTGTGGTCTGGAGATTTAGCTGCAGGTCACCGCTGGCTGGTCGCTCTCTCCTGCTTGAGGCTCCCAGCATTGTAGGTGAGAGGTGCGTTGGGTCTCAGCTATGGCCAGGTGCTCCCACGTCCATCACCACTGGTCGTGGTGGGAAGCGTGGCTCACCCTGTGCCCTGTACACCACAGCACACCATGGCTGTGATTTCCTAAGCTGAAACAGCCCAATCTGATGGATATCATCTCCCAGAGCCTTCAGGTATCGAATGCCCACAAATGAGGTCTTTTAAAACTAGAGAGACTCATGCTGAGGTCCATGGAAGGTCTGGGCTGGGGATCTATTGATCATCTACAGTACGCGAAGCCTGTCCTCTCTGTAGACATCCTGACATGTGTTTCCTTCCCTCAGACACTTCCCATGTTTCCATTCTACTCCAACACCAGCACCAGCGTAAGGACCACTGCTGCAAACAGCCACTTTCTGTTATAGTCCCTCTGCAGTGGATTTTGTTTTCCCCCAATGGAGAGGAGTTTGGGTCACACACGGTCCCTAGCATCACAGGGTGCCTGGATGAGGCTAATGATCCGTTTATGGCCGGTTAAACTAAACTGTTTGGTTTTGTGTGACTCATTTGCCATGTTCCACCAATGATGCTGGAGGTAGCAGCTGGCAGCGGGGTGGGCTGGCAAACTGGCTTTACCTACCAAAACTGTTTCAACATGAACATTTGTCTCATCTCTAAAACTGGATGCTTGCTGGTTATTTCTTAACAAAACTTGCTCTGCAGCTCACATACGGATTCCTGTTTAGCAAGTGAAAAACCAGAAGATGACTCCAAGTTGACAAAGGAAAGGGCAAAGCAACACAGTTGTGTCCTAGCTTTCCCTCAAACACAGTAAGGGAGGTACTTACAGACGCAGCTGTGACCCGGTCAGGGCTGCCCTGGCACAGAAAAGGCTGTCGAATAATCTGCCCTGCAGAGCCTTAGGGAAGCGCATCCATCTTCAGCCACACTTTCCTTGCAGGGAGAAACGATGACTTTTAGTTTTTTAAGAGGTCTTTACGCTTGATTTTTAATCGTTGATGGAAGAATTGCAGTTAGGTTACAGGATATAATCTCAGTATAATTTATTACCAAAGGCTTTTCCCTGAACTCCTTTGACCCTGCAACCTCCTTGATGTTAATCCAGTGCAGGGTCACGGCTGAGGAGGGAATATGGCCCTTTCACTTTCATTCTTCATAGCTGTAATTAATTATCTGCATCATCTTCATCAGTGAGTGCAGTTAAAGAAAGGAGGAACAAAAGGGACATCAATCTCTCTAATGCATAACTGATTTAGATGCTCTTCTGTCAGCGTTTGGATCTTGTCCATCACACAAATCCATAGGAAAAGCAAATGTGTGGCTGATTCTTCTAGCGAAGACATACACTAAAGCATCCATGTAAATACATCTATCTGAAGAGAAAACTTAGCATTCCCGCTTGCAGATGCTTCTCTGTTTCTTCATTTACTACTTCATTAACTACAGGAAGGGATTCCTGACTAGTGACTGTTTTTCACAGTAGCCAAAAATGTGCAATATATTTCCCATTAAAACAAATGGAAAGAGTTCAAACTAACAGACCCTATTATAATATATAGCAGCAGCCTTTGTTTACGGAACATATAAAAACCGAATTTGTCTCAGGATAAGAAATAGCACTTCCTAAATGTCACAATTAGACAGGTTAAACTGTTGTTTTGTAGAACCTGTGGGAAGAAAGTGTTTTGTTTTATTTTCCCTAGACACAATTTCTATCTTAGCTGAAATAAAGCTTTTCAGTCTTTTTTTTTTTTCCTTTCCTGACCAACCGTCCTCCCAAACCACAGGCTTCCCACAAAATATTGCATTTGGTCAAACCTTACAATTTGATATCCAGAAACATCGGAGGAAATCCTCAGAAAACCGTAATCTCTTACTGTTACTAATTTCTCTACTTGCTTTGTTGATATATTTATATTTTTTTTACCTTTTAACCCGAGTGCCCCCAATGTGCCTGGAACTCTGACCTCAGACCCCTTCCCACCCGGGAGGCACTGTGCAGTCAACAGGAGGTGACTATGCCCAGCACCCACAAAAGTTACTCTGGAACCCAATAATAAGGTAAATTACCAGCT
The DNA here is from genome assembly GCF_000699145.1 of Aptenodytes forsteri. NCBI lineage: Eukaryota > Metazoa > Chordata > Aves > Sphenisciformes > Spheniscidae > Aptenodytes > Aptenodytes forsteri. Next base: position 1,175,069 of record NW_008796043.1, read on the forward strand.
CCAGCTTAACATACAGTCCACCATCATGTTACGAGTGCGCAGCCTTACACGCCGCGGTGTCCCACAGGGCGCAGTACGTTGAAGACCACGGGGTCTCATTTTTGTACACAGCGCCTCTGCTACCTCTCTCTTACAGTAGCTGCGGTGAGCAGAGCAGAGCACGGGGATGGAAGGAGGCTTGAGAAAGCTGTATTTTGTGTGGTGTCGACACGGTAATCTGATAGATACGTTGTACGGTATTTTTACGGCAGGTCTTTTCCCTGCCAAAGCCTTGAGAAAACAAACCCCAAATTCATTAGTGGATTATTAAACTGTTTGGTTGGATACACGCAGCCTATTTTACATGGTGTCTGTGGAACAGAAGTGATATAATATATCAGCTGTCATTCTTAATATTTTATAATGAGGTATATAAATTGTCAGGGGGGTAAGTCTGAAAAGTCCTACTCAAGGGCATCGCCTTCTGTGTTCTGTTGCTCAAAGGCAGGCTTGAATAGAGCAATTCCTGGCTCATACAAGATACGATCATTTGCTTCTGTTGCTGTCCTAATACATTATTTCTAGTTAGACCAAAGCAAGACTTTTTGGCACAGTCCTCCCCTCGCTCATTTTACCTAACTTGCTTGCCTCAGGGAAGGACAGCGTTAAGTGGTAATTGCCTCAGCCCAGTCCTAGCATTAAAAATTAGGTTCTTAGCAGTATTTACATATTTGCCCACTCTACCAGCATCCCTGGAGAGCAATCCCTCTTATCTAACCTTGCTGTGGCCCTGATACACCCTATCACTGGAATGAATGAATGAGTTTTAAGAGTGCATTTAATTTAAGGGGTACTATTATGAGGTTAGACCCAAGTATGGCCTTTTCAAATGGTTCTCTCCAGGGGGGAGTTTTTCTAACTCTGAAATAGTCAGATAGTGGTTAGAAATGTATTCATTTAAAGGGAATTGGCAACGTTTGAGAAAAATAGATGCTACACCCAAGTTCTTTACCAGGGGTTATGCAATGGTACCTGTTAACCGAGGTCCTTTTCAGGAAATCTCCTAAGTGTGCACCTCGTAACAGGCCCACATCTAAATGTTCTTATGACTAGGATGCTTTCTTGAATGTATGCCAAATCCCTAATTTCCAATGGGATGCCCAAGTCCATCTTGGACAACCTCTTCTGATTTGCCTTTGACCTTCAAGTTTCAGGATTTGGGAGTATTCTCTTTCATTAGATGGAAGAAGTTTTCATCAGTGAGAGCCTGGCTAATTAAGTTGCTTTTCTGCTGAAATTGTGATGTTAAATCTTTCAGGGTCTGTGAAGCGTGAGAGCTGTTTGCGAGGCCAGTGGCTGCTTTCCCAATGCCAGGGGGATTTCTAGATTGGACAAGTTGGGAAAGAAGCAAACCCCTCAAGGTTAATTTAATCTTTGCCATCAACAGCAGAGAAATATTAGCTAGCAGTCCAAACGAGCTGGCAACAGACTGTTGTTTTGAAGGTAGCTATAGGAGGTAGGTCTCCTTTTTGAGTGAAAGGAGACTGTAGCCCCACTGAGGATGGGGACAGTCCCCAGCTACTGGGACCTGCCAGATGATAATCAGAGGGAATAGACCAAGAAAGCGAGGAGCAGCGAGGCTGAAGATTTCCTTTCCTTGGAAACTTCACCTACACGGAGGTGGGATCGTAGTGATGTCTGTGGGACAGAAGCAGATGGCTGATGAGACACCGTCTGTGGCACCTAGCAGAGCAGACGGATAGTACCTAACCGAGTGTGAAGCTTGTCCCTGTACCCCTACGGCACCGTGGGAAGTGCCGTTCCTGAATAGCCTCAGGGAAAGCAGCAAAGGTCTGACAAAATGATTGCTAATGGCAATGTGCCATTGTATGAGGTCTCCTCACCCTCTACAGGTGGCCCCCAAACCATGTAAAATTCAGGAAATCTGCTTTGAAGGGCCAGACCTATCCTGATTACGACTGGAAGAAATTCTGTTCCCTGAGGGAATAATTAGGAAGCTGAGCTGAAACCTGTGTTGAACACACTTTCCCTTTACAGTTTTCCTTTGCAACCTGGACGGTCATTCTTCTTTGAAAACATTGTGCACATCTCTCTGCAACAGATGCTGGAAAGAGCCATGCCATTCTTCCCATGACTGTCAGGAACAGAAGCAATGAAATGAGGGGTAAAGTGAGGAACCATCTCATCTGAAAAAAAAACACATTTTTTTCTTCCCGTAAAGCCGAGATCACTTCGGGAATTCATAGCAGCAAGATCCATTGCCATACCCAGATGCAAAGTAGTGCACTTACCTAGTATCACGGATTAAAGTGATTCAGTTTATGGCATCTGACATTGTTTTTCCTAAATAAGGAAGCATGAGTAATTAGAAATCTCCTGTTTTAGTATTACCATAGAAACAAGCTATGTAAGAAGTACATGAACTGTGTGTACAGAGCCGGATCAGGTCTTATTGAATCTATAGGAATAAAACGAACAATGGTGGAAGAGTCCAGGGGACTGAATATCCCGGTCAGCAGAGCACTGAAAACCCCTAACATTGTTCACCCTGCCACCATGTGTTTCTTTGTTCTCGATGAAATTAATTCTGCGCACTACCCGTGTACGCACATTTGGCTTTGTCTCGTAATAGTGACTAACAGTAAGAGAACAAAAATTAACACATTTTTCCTGTCAGGCTGTAGATTTTCTATGAGTGGTTCACAAATGATTTTGCTATATAAAAGGTGAGTTTTTATTAAATGTTACTTTTGAAAATGTATATTCAAACCAGTAACTGATCCTCCGTTACAGTGGGTAATAAGGAAACTAATGACGAGTGACTAAACCTTTTCCCAGAGGACTGAACAATTTGCATAAGCAATGCCTACCTCCACAAGCCACTTTCTCTCCCACAAAGACAGTAAATTTTTAAGTTAAATGTCATATGTGAGGAACACTCATAAAAGAAAATGAGGAATACCAGACTCCTGAGCAAATACAGTCGTTGTTGAACTTAAAAAGCTCCCTGGTTGTCATTTACATAAAAATACAAATATTCATACCATCCTAATAGCACAAGAAAGAAGTGAAATAGAGGTCTGTATCATGACTGCTGATCAGAGTTACAGCTTCAGAGTTTGGCTGAAAACCCAGGCGTGCTGTTTATATAGGGCAGAAACTTGTGTAGAAGTACTGACAACACACATACCAGTGCAGTTAAAGTGATTTCAGTGAGGAAGTGACTGTATTTAAACAGGTAGTAGAGATCTTTGAAGAAAGATGGATTAGTATGAGATGGTAAATGCAGATCGGTTTATCTGGGATGTAAAGAAGTTCTTTTGAAACGCTGTCACAAATGCAGAAAAGCACAAGTCTGGAGAGTTACAAAGGGCAGATTCCAGTGGTTCTGGCCTTGCAGTGCCCCGCTGATGCTGAGAGAGCAGTTTCCCCTATCAGTCATGATAAGAAAATATATCCTGCATCCTTGCCCTGCCCCGTTGCCTCCTTTCTCTTCTGCACACCGCGTGCGCTTCACTATGAGTAAGTGCTGTGGGTAGCACAGCACTTCAGTAACTCTGGCAACAACATATTTAAATTGCATTTTGCAATGAGCTGAGTATTTTGGCAGCAGTTTAGCAAAGGGCATTATCCTTGGCACGGCTTTGGCTCTGCTTACAGGAGCAGGCAGTGGCTTTGCAGAGGGAAGTGGTGGTGAACCTGAGGGCCACACTACGTGTGTGCCGGGGAGGGGTTACGCTGGACGAGCTCTGGGCTGGTCCTGTGGACTGAAGGGCTTTAGCACCTGATGTTTGTTAAATGCATTTGTATTTGTAAATGCATTGCATCATCTGGTTTGGTTTCTTCCAAAATGAATCCAGTTTGTGGCTTCTGCACCTGCTGCACAGTGTGAAACAAAGCCCAGTGGGGACAATCAGGTGAGTCCCTGAAAAAAAAACACTTCTGATGTGAACTAAAACCTTCATGGCAACACATCTTTTACTGACTGGGGCTGAGTTCCCAACTTCTATTGACAGCAAAAGATGAGCAGAGCTTTTCAAATGAGCCGAGGAGAATCGCCATGCCCCACACCTGAAGAGTTTCAATGAGAACTAAGTTCCCAGAACCAAGAACTTAATTCCCAAAGTCTTGCTTAAGCTTACTTCAGAAATAATTAGTTGTCTAACATCCTGAAATCAAAGGAGACACCTAAATAACTCCAGAATTTTGTTAGTATTTGGCACACATAAATGTATTGGCCTGTATTCTCAAACAGCCTCCAATTTCTGATGTTGATAATAAGGAAAGTCAGATTATTCTTGTCTCTTAGAACCATCATTCTGGTTTTAATTATTTATTTGCAGGCAAAGAAATATGACTCCTTTTGTGGGATTGGTTGTTGGGCTGGTAGTTTGAAAGCAAGCATTGCTGTAGTAGACACACAATATACATCGTAGACTCAAACTAGGCAAGAACAAAAAAAATTACTATAGGAAACATTTTTTAATTATTGGGATGTGTTGCTTTTGACTTCTAATAAAGGACATTTTCTGCATGGAAGAGGAGAGTTGTCTGGGAGCAAAGCCAGGAGTAGCAGTGGTAGGAGGAAGAAAGAAGAGAAGTACACAGATATTTTTGTTACAAATTGTCCAGAAAGTGGCTGCTTGTAATGATTTAGTTACACAAATAGTACTCGCATTCTTTGCACTGCAGATGCCCTGATACTAATGAGGCTCCATGGAAAGATACACAATAAGGATAGCTATCGCTTTTTACTGCTCCATACGCTTTGGGGGAAGTAAATATCAAAAAAATAAAATAAAACCCTCTCAAATACTCCTCCCCATCCAACACTATTATGTTTTAAAAATTAGCTGTCCACAAAAAAAAGCTTCTTTCAGCTTCATGAGTTGCAGAGTAAATATTGTAAGGAAGATAAAATTTGTCCCGGCCTGAGTCGCTGCATTTGGGCTGGAGCGGGCTATCTGTCCTTTGCACACGCACAATCATGCTCCCTTTGTCCTCCAGCTCTCTATGTGTTTCAAACAGACAACAACCCAAGAGAGAAGTATAGGTCACATATATGTCCGTCATCATCAGGCCGCTCAGTGCACCTCGCGATTAAGAAGTGTCGCTGACACAGCAGCAAGACCCTGAAGGCAAAAGCGGGCTGGGATTGCATTGTGGGGCTGGGGTCCTCCCCTCTGCAGCTCAGATGGCCCCATGTCCCAAGGACAGTCACTTGCCAGCCCTGCCAGTGCCCTGGCTCACTGCCTCCGTGGTCCAACGGGGATGTAAGGGAGCAACATGAGCTTGCACATATTGCAAGGCACACCTCACTCTGCAATGCTGAGCTCTGGGTCTCTCTTTTCTGGTGCATGCAACGCCATTCTCCACCCATCCCACAAACGCCCAGGAGAACTGGAAACCGACTGAAGGGAAGTTGGCAGCTATGCCAACATGAGGAAGAAGAAGGAAACATTGTGTGCAATTTCAGGGGTTTGTGGCTTGCTTTCCACGGGGAGCACCTCTGGCATAGTGACCTGAGGACTGATCGCTACTCCTGGATATGAGAAGCATAACTCATGGAGCGTGTGTCCCACATCAGCCATGAGTTACAAAGCAGGTAACAGCTCTGGATAACACCTGCATGCATCTGACCTGTGGACACCCAATCAAGGTTCTGCAAGGCTCTCTTCTGTGTAGCTTCAATGCACTCCTTTCCGTGGTGCTAAATTAGCCCCGACTTTGCCACCGCCTGTACAGAATGAACACTCCTATGCAGTGACAGGTCTCTAGGTTGATTTAAATCAGTCACACAATCAGTTCTACCAAAACACTCAAAGCCCTTTTTAGTAACCGGACCTATTCCATGATAAATTTCAGCTTTTGGCATGGAAGAACTTCAGCTGTACAGGTATGCTGAAAAGTCATTAAAAACAGAAAAAAGAATCTGTATTTTTCCATTTTTCCTAGTTCTTACATTTGAATTGACATTGTCTACGCCAAGGTAGAACCAGAAATATTTCATTTAGAAGCTTGAAAATATTACCAAAGTTTGAGGAGTTGAAAGCAAAAATTGAGCCTGAAACCCTAGTTGGGCGATGAGTACAGGTTGACCTAAAATTGACATGTCAGACTGGAGTTTATAGTATTTTCATCATTTCCATACAACTTGAAATTTCTAAAGCAGGTGTAATGATTCAATACCAAGTGCATCTTTTTTAATTCATGGAAGTGAAGTTGCAAATGTGATTACAATGCTTGTACAGCACCATGTAAACTAGATTTTGTGTGTTCTCCTTTATTGCTAATGGGTCAGCAGTGCTGCTTTCACTATCAGTGTTGCTAACTCTTGCTACTTTATTGTGTTTCACATTATTATGCTATTTATCATTATGCCATTTTATATATATATCCATGGTGCATCTGGATCTGGTTTCTCTCCCCCACTTGCTGCTAAAAGAATATGATAGCAGAGGAAGAGTAACACAGAAAGGCAACCAGGCAGACCAAAGATGTGGCACCACTTCTGTTCAAGGACTGACAAATAGACCAGTGCTCTACAGCCAGGAGAAAGGACAATGAGAGGATATGACAGAGACCTCTATTAAGTCCTGAGCGGCACTGAAAAGGTCATTTGGGAGTGATTGTTTGCTCTTTCCCAGAACAAAGGAATTTGGGGTAAAACATCCAGGTTCTAGGTGGCAGACTGAGAACAGACGCAAGAACAAATGTGTTCTTCGCACAACAGGTACCTAAGCTGTGGATCTCATTGCCACAGGATGTTATGCATCTAAAGGGCTTAAAAGGGTTAAAATTAATTGAATACATCAATGGAAGAAAAATCCTCAGGGGCGAACACAAAGATGCCATCTCTGGTGCAGGCATTCCCTGAGCTGCAGTCACAGAAGGTTGGGAACTGTATTAAGAGAATGTCACTGCATTGCTGCCTATTTTTATATTCTTCCCAAAGTAGGTAATATTTGTTACTACCAGAGACAGGATCCTGGGCTGGCTGGACCTTGAATCTGATCCAACGTATCTGTTCTTGTCATCTTATATTAACTTTCAGTAAGAGAAAAAAAGGGGGACATTTTATTACTCAGGACTTTTAAACTTTGAAACCTCTATGTTCAGTTCCCAGAGTTGAGTAAAAAGAACTTAAATCTTATGGATATTAAATCAATATAATGTTTTTCGAGTGATTTGGGATTCCTGAATACCTGAGCTATATTGCATAGTAAACCAGAACTTTGATATGCCGAAAGAGTCCAAAATAGAGCATAGATAATAAACATATTCACAGCTGTTCTCTGATAATCTTCAAGTACAATGGATTGCACCATTGTTTTGGTGCAATGTCTGATTTTCAGATAAGACTCCGGCAGCATTATAAAACAGTAGTTCTTTCTCCACATGTATTTTTCTTAAAAAACACCAAAAATCAGCTGAAGCTCCTTGGCAGTTTTTTACAAATTGTTCAGGACCTCACTCTGCTAAGTGTCACATTTGTGATTTTATGTTATCAAGTGTAACTTCACATGACTGAAATTAAAAAATTCTAATTAAAAGATTAAGAATGTGATTTGTTCTACTGCGGTTCTGAATCCAAGAGAGAATCACTGAATGAAGTTGTTAATTTGAGCCACAGCATGATACTGTATGTAGTTTTATTTTTCCCCTCCTCTTTCATTTGAAGCTCTGATTAATAAGTCATATTCACGGGGGTCAGAAGGGAGAGAGAGAAAAAAAAGCGATTATTGCTCAGAATTGTCAGACTGTATAGGAAGCAGATTTAACCATCTCTTTGATTATCTCCCCTGGCCAGGATGAGATATGGTCTGCGGTTCATGGCTCATTCCTCATAACCAGTGAGGCAGAAATGCAATGTAATGAAAATTGATCTATAGAACATATTCGATTAGTGAAACATGAGCAAAGAAATTACTTCTGAAGAAAGTGAAAATTAAGAGCGTATACCAGCACAAGCAGACAGATAGACAGCAGACAGACAGGCATCATTTTTTCCTCCAGAAAAGTAGATGGGGTAAGTACTGGATGGTTTCACCAAGCAAAGAGTTCATTGCTTCACCTACCTCTAAATCTCACTATAGAGATTCAACTGTAGAAATAGAAAAGCAAAAATGAAACTCCCCAGTTTATGATCATGTTCTTTCACTAATTATCAGATGATGGCATTCTGGAAAAATGACGAGTGGCTTCACTGCTAAAGAAGACCTTGTTGCAGCAAAATATGTCTTCAGTTCTTTGTCTCTCCTTCAACTTCTGTCTGTGTAAGCCAAGGCACACCACTGATGTCCTCTTTCTTCCATGTTTTTTATTTGTAAAATGTGGGTAGTAGTACACTAGAATTCTGTGAGAATTAATTTAATACAATGAGTGCTTTGATTTCCTTGGGCAACAGGTTTATAACAGCATAAACATATGTTGGGGAAATAAATAATTCCCTCTTGTCTGATACGTGGATCTCCTACGTGGTCACTTGGATGTTCTCAGCAAAGTAATAACAAATGATCTTCCCATCTGTGCAGGCTCACTCGTATAGTGCGGAAGAAAAATAACTTCTGCTGTTTAGATGAGCAATGAGAGAACAGGGAGCAAATCAGGATAAGCAAACACTCAAGGCTAAAGCCATGTAGTATTCAAGAGCATGCATAGACTGAAACGTGTTCATATAGAACATTTATGGACTACTTTAAGAAGGGAAATCATAAACAACTGAACCTAGTTGTAGAGAAATCATGGAGAGAAAAGAGGTTAACTGTTTAGAATAAATTTTTCATTGCAACTAGCTCAAGGTATTTGTATGCATTATTTTGCAAGGAAAATATTTGTTGTTCCCTTTGGGTCTGCTAAGCCATCTCCAGGGATTTCCATTTTCCACGCTACCCCCTATTTCAGCATCTACATATGCTTACAGGTTTTCGCTATGATTGGTTTCTATGACTGTATTTTTCTGACAGACTTCTAATTGAAAGCAGCATGATAAACTGTAGGAAACCCTATCTCCATAGATCCACTATCGCTGCTGCAGAAAGTCAGTCTGTCTGCACAGCCTATTTTTGTGCTGTCCCTGAGCCACAACTGTGCCCCGCAGAGTCATAAATCAGAAGCGGAGGCTGCAGAGAAGCAGCCGGCGGTGTCTCTGCCGCCCAGCAGCGCGGGCGCACGCAGAGGCTGTGGCCTGTGCCGCAGGGGCTGTGCAGCACGGGACGCCGTGGCTGCTCCTCCGTGGCACTGCCCGTGGCACAGCCCCACCAGCCTCAGCGCTGGAAGCTGCTGAGCGTGAGACACAGTGGCCAGAGGGCAGGCAGCGATGGGGAAGGCGGTACGGTCTTCACCCCTTTCTGTGATTTGCAGGCATACATTTGCTCATTTTGCTCCTTTGTACTGAAGGTCAGAAGATTTCTTGCTCCCCAGTCCCAACAGTCATGCCAAAAGAGCAGAAAAGCAGCACACAGCAGAATGTGTGAACAAATCCTCCAGGATGGGCAGGCTCCAGACAACAAGTAGGCAGGTATAGCTCCCGAAGGGAGCTGCTCCCGCTCCATGTCAGGGTGAATTTGGTCCAAAGATCTCAGCCTTGGGCTGATGCTTCCTTTGTTTTCGTGTTCCCGTCCAACGAAAATCAGCTAGCAGCCACAGGATTAAAAGGCAGCCTAAGTCTCTTCATTTTTGTGTTGTGTTTTTCCCCTTCTCTCTCTAAAGAACAGGAACACCTGCCAACAACACATGGCGAGCGGGCTTGTCCATAGCCACGCCTGTGCTGGGATGGCCCCGTGTGTGATCTCGCAGCCGCTCTGCAGCTACAAGACCAGACTCCCCGTGATTTACGTTTGTTGCCAGTGAGATGTCAGTTCCTCCCGATATGCAGTTTGGTGGGAGACAGTAAAGAGCTAAAAATGCTGCAGTGGAAGAGATCCACTGGAAAACAGGTGTAAAATTGTGCACGTTTTCAGTCCCAGGACGCTGCAGAGGCATCCAAGGGAGTATTTTTTAAACCAAAGCACAGACTTGCGTTAATCCAACACCTGCCTGTACACAGCTAATGAAATCTGGTTGACGCTTCTGTCAGCTCTATGCTTGTGAGGTGACAGATGCTTGTTCCGTGTTTCATACGCCCATAGGTCTTGAGCTAACATTTGTGGAAGTCAGTGGAGGACCCTCCTCTGTCTTCAGTCATCTATGAACCAGGCCTGGAGAGACACCAGGTCTGAGATTACCTTACAGCATCTTGCCTTTGGAAAGACATGGATGTTTGGCAGGTTGTAATTGTTTCTTGCTGAAAAAATGAAGGCTGAAAGTATGCCAGTGTATTAATACACTGTATTATTTACAGACTTGCACTCTGGGCCAAGGTAAACACTCAGCAACTGAGTCACCTTGATCTGAACTTTTCTCTCTTGCTTTGAAATTTCACTTTATGTTCTCACGAAATCTACCACCACTGCTGTGTTTATTCAGTTTGCTGCGTGCCTCGGATTAACCTACAGTTCTGATTTTTCACAGTCAACGCAACTTCACTGACAAACGGGAGCTTCTACACCCAGCATTACTCATTCGCAGAAGAATGACTAGAAGAGCACTCAGAGGCCAAAGGAAGTGATGCCAGCCCTATTTTCTGATTTGCTTTTATTCAAAACGCTTCCATTGATTCTCTTCCACTTACAGAACTATTGTCTGGGAACTCTGCATGAACTAAAAATAAAAGCAGCAGAAGCATCCCCGCTTTCTGAAGGAAAGATGGTCTCATCCTAGCACATGGCCGTATTCAAAGTGCAGTGATATGCTTTCCTTTGCCACTAACGGGGTGTGGAGGGCAACTGGTCACAGTCTGGCTTTCTCATCAAAATCCCCCCAAATTCACATTGTGACTTAACCCCAGTTTTCCTTAAGGCTTGGATTCCCACTGTAGCAGGTACCTTGCAAGTGTGCATGTGGGGATCTTCTGTTTTACCCATCATTTTTGATCTGAGTGTCTTTCCTGATAATCCCTGCTGGACTTATTTGGCTGTATTTCTGTTGCAGAACCCAGAACCACTTCTAAAAGTTTGCAAACAGAGGACACAGTGGTAATGTGCAAAAATTTTCAGTTTGTTTTTAAAACCTAGTTTGAGCACCATGACATAAAGACTAAAGTGTAGGACAGCTGACAAAAGGACAAGGAACAAGATTAGAAGAGGAAAGGATGAAAAGAAAGATGACAGAGGTCCTTTAGATACTACATTGCATTAATTATACTTGAATTACATTGTAAAAAGAGAAAACAAAGTGAAATGCTCCATCTCAGTGATGGGCAGTTGGTGCACATGGAGATTTGGTGACATGCCCATAGCCACCCAGGAAACCTGCAGCAAATGTAGGAATAACCCTTGCCTGTAAGTACCTTGACTGTTCAAATGCTTTTAACTTGCTTAATACATCTTCTCAGTCCTCTGGGGATATGACTGTCGATCAGGATCGGCTCTGCCAGGGCTGTAGAGTCCATCAGTATGGCCAAGATTCTGAAAGCTATTAAAAAGTATAAATATCTTTGAGCATCTTGGCTAAGTTAGTAGTGGAAGGGAGAACAAGCAAAGAGGACTGGCTATGCTAATATTTGTGTTAAGTGTTTGAAAGGAAATAGGACATAAGGGGCTGCGTAAATATTTCTCTCTGCCTTATCAAATGTCTGCGAGCAGCCCCTTATGTCCTGGCCATCACTCCTGACTGGTTAGGTCCCAGGGTACCCTGTAACCAGCAGCAAGACCAGTACAGCAGCTTGGGGCAAGCTGGCAAACGCCTCCTCTTGTTCAAGTTGATAGCAAAACTCATTCAGCAGAGCTAAGATTTTTCCCAGGGTGTTTTCTCAAGGTTTTTCTTGAGTGCTTTGCTTTCACAGGTACATGTTTCTTCTGCCTTCAGTCTGGTACACAACTGGGGTAGAAAAGTAAAGTTTTAGCTTCAAAGACTTTTCTTACCTATTTCCATCACCAGTGGCTGGCTGTCACCGAGCAGAAGGAATGCATTTTTGTACTGTATGACCTGGATAGATTTTTCCTTACTGCTTATATTCTAATGTAGTACTTGAAAAAAAAAAAGAAGCATTCCAAAACCAGCACACTATTTTTTTTAAAAAATACAGAAAAAGAAAATGACATTAACATGATCTTTCAAAAGAGGATATATATTTGTCTGTGAACTTTATGTGCCAAAACTTCCATCTTTTTTACCAAAAACTTTACACCTCCTACGAGCTCGGAATGTCACCAGACCTAGAAATGCACAATGAAGCCATCCTCCCCACCACAGACAACTTTGTTCTGTGCATCATATGCAACAGTTAGGACTGTATATTTAAGACTGGTATAGTAAGCTGAACAAAAAGTAATTTAAGCTGAAATGGGTAAAAATGAGAAGTTGAGGTTCAGTGAGATATCTTCTCTGAAAATCAGGGCCATAATTTCCTTGAATTGAATACCTAGAATTAGTGAAAGTTTTGCATCCCTACTTCTTTACCTGTGAAACAGAGCTAATGCTGCTGGTTCACCTCTGTAGAGCACACCATGCAATAGTAAGTGCCACGGATTAGCTCAGATATAACAATTCCTAAAGATTAATCTATGCATTCATTTAAAAACATGCTAGCCTTTCCAGAGGCAGCCTCTGGTACGATAAGTGATTTTACTAGGAATCTAAACTATTAATGAAAACAACAACAACAATAAAAACACCCCAAAAAAGGGAAAACCCTTCTTAGTTTATGAACTAATAGTCTTTTGTTGTATCATTTGAATGTAAAGCTGTCAGTGCTTAGGGAACATGACCTCAAAACCAAAAGGAAGAAATAACTCCCAGGTCTTGCCAAAACCATTTCTCACAAAAGGCAGGCTAGGGAGGCCAGGAGGAGCTCTCTTAAAAAAAAAATCACTATTCCCAAACTGATCTGCCTTTTGTTTCTCCAGGAATAGATCTGGAAAGTCCAGCAGTAAGGGAAAACTCTGCTCTGTTTCCTTCTCCTGCTTGCTGAACGTCCCATTTACACACAGTTCAGAGTAACGCTGGGGGAGGGAGTGGATGGTTTTCTTTGCTAATTTTCCTCCCTAGGGTGGGTAATGATTTCTCAGAGCTAATACGTCCTGACGGATGCAGTCATACTAGTGCTCGCACTCTGCATCTTTGTTGGCCAGTCGGGGTCATGGTTTGGAAAGCTGATCTCTTAATCATTTTATCTGATGGATGTCGCCTACTATATATCAACAGTTGTTTGAGGTACCGATACTGACCTCTTCTGTTCTCACTGATGCAGGAGACGGACTTTCTGTGGGGCTCAGTCAGCCAGAGACCAGGGTGTATGAGGCAGCGCAGCTGTTTGACACTTGTCTTATAGATATAAAACTGCATTTGAATTTTTTTGGCACGTTGGCAATTGGCAGACACCAAAGCTCTGCATGGCACAAGTCCCATGTAGTATTGTACGTCACACCTTCTGTGGGACTTTGAACTTAATGAACTGTAAATCATAGGTAAGGGTTTACCATTCAATACTCTCAGCAGACATTGCATTGTGATAGATCAGAGCAGCTAAAAAGCAGTAAAAAGCCAACATTTTCCCAGAATCCAAGTGTTCCCTTTAAGTGAAATTATTCCCTGTAGTTATGAACTACATTAGTCTTTAAATTTATGTACTAATGTTATTAAAAACAACATAGACCGTGTACTAGGTACAAGTCAGTAGCTAGAAAAAGTATCTCTTGGCTCTTGCCCTATTCTATACCATGTTTAGTTTACAAATAGACTGTTCAAAACTGAGTGTATTTGCTGACCAAGAGACAGAAAGCAGAAAAAGGGGAATGACCAGAATGTAAAAACACCTTTTCTTTCATGTCAGAAACCGGCAGATGTCGAAAAGCCATCTGTAGTCTACAGAAATCATACCTTCCCATTTTCCTTCTTTGCCAGTTCAGTTTTACTCAAGAGTCTTGTCTTGAAGTAAGTTTTCACAAGGTGAGATACCTGTGGCCTTAAACTTAGTTTGCCTAGTAGGTAGTGGAGCCGCGACAACGTGTTGTCACAGGGAGCTGTGCCGGTCGGTCCCTCCTCCGAGAGGTGCCGGGCAGGCGCTTGCTGCAGCAGGGTGCATGGGGCAGCGGCTGTCTGGGTGATGCCTCCAAAAGTGCCTTTACCCAGAGCCTCTGCAAAGATCTCCCCCAGTGCTCCCTCCACCTGGGAGGTCCTTCTTGCTCCTGGGGCCACGGTGGAGCTCTCTTGCTCTCTGGCATGCTGGCATGGGACAGGGCCAGGAGCTGCGCAAGGAAGAGTAAGTGTCCGGGGGGAGGACGTGAGACAGGGCTGCGGTTGCTGCCTCGATTATCCCACTGCGGCACAAGTAGCCTCAGAAAGAAGATCCACAGAGAAGGAGGATCTAAAAAGAGGTGGATATGGCAGGATTTTTACGATCTATTAGCCTGAACAACGGTGGAGCTTGCTCTCTGGGATGCTGGCATGGGACAGGGCCAGGAGCTATGCAAGGCAGAAGTGTCCTGGGGAAGGACGTGAGACAGGGCTGCGGTTGCTGCCCTGATTATCCCACTGCGGCACAAGTAGCCTCAGAAAGAAGATCCACAGAGAAGGAGGATCTAAAAAGAGGTGGATATGGCAGGATTTTTACGATCTATTAGCCTGAACAGCTCCACGATGTGAAATTTTACCTTGCATTAGTGGACTTTTATATAAAAATTAAAGTAGTATTTAGTGCAGATAGGAAAGGATAAGAGTTTAGATCTGAGCTGTAGCCCCGAGGTCAATGATGTAGCAGGGGCTCCTAGGCTAAACCCGGACTGTTTGCTGCACTGTACGCTCTCTTTTTAGAAGCGTGAAAGTAGTGGAAACAGTGTCTGAGAACACGAGCCAGAAATACATCATTTACATTACTGAAGCAAATTAATACTGGGAGGTATTTTCCCCTTACAAATAGGCCTCAAGAGATTGATCTAATTAATTAGCTTTTGGCTGTACAAAACTGACCTTTCTGCCTCCAAGTCACCACAGCAGAGAGACGACTGAGTGCAAAGGGCGAAACAAATGGAGCCGTGTCAAGAGAGCGAAGCTGGGAGTACACACCGAGCCTGGGATTCGGGCCAAGGGCGTCTCCTCCTAGGACCCGTAATGATGGGGTGCAGGTGGCAACTCGGGTCCCTTGTGAGCACTCGGGGGAATGAAGCCTTAAAATAGTCCTAACAGCAGCTGATACAGCAAGGTGTGGCACGGTGCTCTCATTCGATAAAAATTGCTGTGCAAAGCATGCAAGTAGCTAAAGCATTTCTACTGTAATTCCACAAGAAATACAGAAATCGCTGCTTTGAATAGTTAAAATTGTAGTCTGGCTGAGAAAATGACTAACCCTTAAACCAGTCAAAAGGGAGAGGTTGCCCTTGCTGCAACGGCTTCGCCTGTTACTCCTTATTCTGGGGAAACAGGATCTGAGGCCGTCACTAATTATTAGTAGGTGCAGGGCAACCGCATTAACCTCAGTCGGCAATTAAGCACCACGCAGCCGCTCACTCACTTCCCCCCACCCGGTGGGATGGGGGAGAGAATTGGAAGAGCACAAGTTAGAAAAACTCGTGGGTTGAGATAAAAACAGTTTAATAATTGAAATAAAATGATAATAATAATATGATAATAATAATAATAATATAGAAGCGTGAAAGTAGTGGAAACAGTGTCTGAGAACACGAGCCAGAAATACATCATTTACATTACTGAAGCAAATTAATACTGGGAGGTATTTTCCCCTTACAAATAGGCCTCAAGAGATTGATCTAATTAATTAGCTTTTGGCTGTACAAAACTGACCTTTCTGCCTCCAAGTCACCACAGCAGAGAGACGACTGAGTGCAAAGGGCGAAACAAATGGAGCCGTGTCAAGAGAGCGAAGCTGGGAGTACACACCGAGCCTGGGATTCGGGCCAAGGGCGTCTCCTCCTAGGACCCGTAATGATGGGGTGCAGGTGGCAACTCGGGTCCCTTGTGAGCACTCGGGGGAATGAAGCCTTAAAATAGTCCTAACAGCAGCTGATACAGCAAGGTGTGGCACGGTGCTCTCATTCGATAAAAATTGCTGTGCAAAGCATGCAAGTAGCTAAAGCATTTCTACTGTAATTCCACAAGAAATACAGAAATCGCTGCTTTGAATAGTTAAAATTGTAGTCTGGCTGAGAAAATGACTAACCCTTAAACCAGTCAAAAGGGAGAGGTTGCCCTTGCTGCAACGGCTTCGCCTGTTACTCCTTATTCTGGGGAAACAGGATCTGAGGCCGTCACTAATTATTAGTAGGTGCAGGGCAACCGCATTATCCTTGCTGAAAGTACACTGGGAACATGTCTCAAGAGACTGTAGAGAGGACAGAAACATCAGGCTTTGGGGCTGTTTGGCTAAATTCAATTTGATGTGAGACCTGAAGGCTTTTCTGCTCTCCTTATCCACTGAGATCCCCAGGTCTGTGGGGCAAAGGGAGACGTCTCGCAGCAGGGCTGGTGCATGCCTGGCCACAGGTACCCTACGGCAGTGACGTTCAACCCCACGGATGAATGAAAAATCTCTTAATCTTTGTGATAAAGAGTAAGGATGAATTTACTTTATTTTGTGTATTATGAAAGACTATCATGACACCACCAGGAAAGGACCATGCAAAGTGGGGCACAAGTCTGGTTTCATGGTATGGTGATAACTCTTATTAATTTTGGTATCGCTGGATAGCCCATGCATTTACACCTATTACTAAGCAATTTTAATAGTTTCCATCATTGGTATAAAGCATGATCTAACTACTACTGAAATCAATTATCTGTAGTAGAGATGTCACCATCTTTGTCTCATTCTTTGGCTAAGCCTCAGTGAGAGCAGTATGATCTATGGTTCCTGGAGCTCTTAATCAACTAATGAACAAGAAATTTTCTTAATACTGCCTTCCCATCCCATTAATCAAGTTTTGCTTGTTGTTATTAATTGTTGTTATTAAAAAGCTTCTTTATTGCCTCCTGGAGGTAATGGGGCCACAGTCCTCAATTCATCAACACGTTTTACGGCTATTTCTGCTAGGAAACATTGCACAAGGACGCTGCACAGGGGAAGTGATGGGGAATGTCTGTGGCAAAGGACTAAGTGAAGAATGCAAGGGGATTTAGCTGTTGGGGCTATGAAGTATCCTGGCTCCTGACTGTACAGGCAGAGCCGGGAGGCACGTGGATAATTCAGGCATGTTCTCCTCAGCAGAGAAGAGTACAGACGTTGCTGACTGAACCAATTTCTGGAAATTGTGAATTTGGATTCAAGGGAGATTTAATGGGGTTTCTTTATGAGCTAAGCAAGGAGAAATATGACCAGAGCAGATGTATAAAAGCAATTTTGCCAAGTAAGTAAGAGGATGGCATAGCTGGCCAGTGAGTTGCACTGTGATCTTTGGCTGAGCTTCGCAAAGCGTGACGGCAACACATTACCTCCTGTGCAGAGGATCCGCGGCAGAAATGAAACCATTTACTTATGCATAGCTTAAAGTTTTACTCACTTACTCACCAGTTGGTATGTTATTCCGAAACAGTGGATAAAGTAATTTTGAAAGTCCTGATGGATGCCCAAACAAAATAAGCAGGTTTAGCAAGTGTACTGCAACAGCTTCACCAGGGCTAATACAGCTGTTAACAGACTGGGATAATGCTGTCAGCATGCTACCTCGTGTCTGTTAACATCCTCCAGCACTGCCCAGTCTCCCGAAATCCCCCTCTCCAGCAGCAATATATTTGTAGAACAACACTGAACAGTTTGGCGTTTGCTTGACTTGGGCAGTCCCCCAGGAATTAGAAAATCTTTGCAACAACATTGCTCCAGGCCGTGGCGCACAGCATATGTACAGCTCCACACCCTGCTTTCCAAGCAATCGAAAGCCAGGAGAAGGATGGATGTAAGTGCAGAGGGAGGAGGCGCCTCCCCTGCCCTCTCACACGGGTTCTTCAGTGGAGCAGCCAGAGCTGCTAGAATTAATGTATTCCAACTGTTATATTCTACAATTTATGTTTTGGCTTAATTTCTGTCCTGTGGTAATTATAAATAGAAACGGACAGATAAGAACACATTGGACTGCAACTCCATTTTGTTAGTTAGAGTTTTCTCTGTAAAGCCGAAATAAATCTGGAATGCAGAAGGCACATGAGTGTCCCCCATCGTCCCCCCAGCCATGTGCGCGCGTGCACATGTGCCCTCTCCCCCTTCCCTGCCTGAGTCCGATGTCTGTGGAGTTTTGGACTGATTGCATGTATTTAAATGCAGTTTATTAAAAAACTGTAATATATAATGTAATTGTAAAGCTCTCACTTCAGAACTAGTTAATGCTACTTCCTTCAACATTGCGCGTGTGTTCTTCTTTCCCTTTTAGCTATGCCAGTCTCTCTCTGAAAAGGAAATTTTCTCTTACAACTGTTTTTCATCTGAACCAATTTTAAATAGATAAAAAATTAAATTAAATAAATAATTAAAAATAATTTTTTAAAAAGCCATGATTTTTTCATATTAAAACTGTGTACATAATTGGACAGAGTTACTATACATGCCATTGAAACAGATTTTAATGGTGACCATCCATGACAAATGTTGTAAAGTGGTGTTGTTAATAGATAAAAAATTAAATTAAATAAATAATTAAAAATAATTTTTTAAAAAGCCATGATTTTTTCATATTAAAACTGTGTACATAATTGGACAGAGTTACTATACATGCCATTGAAACAGATTTTAATGGTGACCATGCACGACAAATGTTGTAAAGTGGTGTTGTGGGTCTTTGTAATCATTCCGTCTGGTGCATTTTAAAAGCTCAAATGCAATTTTTTGGAAAAGAAAAAACTGTCTCCAAAATTTTTTTCCTTGTGACCTCAGAACAGAGGTGAAGCCAGATCTGTTCTCCTCTGCTTTTGCAGGTGCTGATCGGGCTGGGAACCTCAGCTGTCACAGGTGATAATAAGTGCCACGGTCTATAAACTGACACAGAGGCACCATAAAATGTTAATTTATCACTGCATTAAAGCAGGTATTTGAGAAAATAAACAAATGAACAAAGGGCTTTTTCACATTTGCACCTATGCTCTTTTACACCAGTTTTGTGCTGGAAGGGACTGTAAGCTTGGACAAGTTTACATTCTCAGCCCCAAGAATTTACAGGCTGCCTGGAAGTTCCTCTCTTTCTTCATTGCTTAGTCTTGAGGCTCCTCTGAAGTTGTAATTTCTCCAACTTTCCAGCTACCTGAATTTTCAAGGCGAGGCAAGAGGTAAATCTCTCATGCAGAAAACAAAGACACTGTTGAGGAAGAAATACTTCAAAGCCATGGAAGTCAAGGCCTTCGCTGAACCACAGGAAGAGCAAAAGACATGGGAAAAAGCAATTAATCTTTTCTTTTTCAGAGGTCACAGTCCACGTCTTGTGAGCCTTGCTGAACTTCAACGTTAAGTTAAACTGCGGGACAGAGAAAGCAGTAGACCCTGCTGTGGGGAGGAAAGTTGTGGCTCAGGACCAGGTTTCCTAGAACCAGGGTGGAGAATGTCCTCCTGGAGAGCTCATCGGGGTGCGCTTCAGGCAGATATTTAGCCTCAAGCCGAAGACAGCACATGGACATGAGCACATCAAGCCTCCTTGTTGCTGGGAGGAAGCGGGACCCGCCACACAGGACTGGGGTTTCTGTCCCTGGGGTGTGAGGACGCAGCTCCGACTCTACCATGTCTCACTGGTGAGACGAGCCGGGCCAAAATGCAGGTCATGTGGATTGACTGGGGCCTGGAGGAGGACACTATGGAGCAGGGATGGGCCCGTGCTTGGAGACGTTGGAAAAGAAAAAACTCGTTAGGTTAGGAGAATGAAGGAGGAGAGGAGATGCAGCAGTGGCAGCAAGAATGATACTTTTTGGCCATAAATTGAAAATATAAGCCAACAGTGGGGTTTTAAGTATGACTTTATGCTTAAGGACAATGTTTTAAATGTCCCTGATGTCTTAATTTACTGTTTGCCACAAAAACTCAGGGAAATGCTTCAAAATCATTCCAAAGTGATTTTTATTCTTTCCTGGTCTCATTCACCACTGCTCATTAGTTCCCCTGTTTCCAGTGAGGACCTGAAGGGACACAGAGCAAATCATGGGACCAAGATTTCACACCAAGCCGTACAGTAGCTGGGGCTGCAGGGTGGAAGGAGAGGATGGCTGAAAATCGTGCTCCATGCCAGCAACTTGGCTCGCATCGTGCCAGGATTATTGTCTCTACATGCAGTGAAAAGGGCTGTTCAAAACCTCAAGCCTAATGTCATGCCAAAAATCTGTGCTTGTTGGCTTTTTTGTTTGTCATGAAAAATGTGACACGACTCTTCCATTCCTGCAATTATTTTCTACAGAAAAGTCCTTATCTGCAATAAATAAACCCCAGCCTTTTGAGTTCACTTCACTGCATATTTATTTTTCTTGAATTCTTCTAGTTTTACAACTTTGCTACTTAATTTCTGCTTTACTACAAGAAAAAGCCAGGATACAGCTGTTGGTGGAAATGCGGCAGACTTTTTTAGAAGACAGATGTGCTGAGGACTACCGTAAAGAAATACATACACGTTCCTGTCTTTCTGCATTTTCTATAGTTATTTGAATGGGTTTTGCATTTGCTCTCTAAAACTTCCATGGCTGTAGGTTTGTACTTTTTAAAAATCAACTATTTTTTTCCCTGTTTCACGTCTGTTGGATGTTACTTTTTAGATTCTTTAGAAATGTAAGGAAAAGCTGAAAAATTCTTCATACTCTACGGCCCAACAGACAGGTTTTGAAGATGAAGTCTTTCTCATACAATGCAGTCCTAAAAGAGGTCTTAAGTGTTCTTTATCTATCCTTCTATAGTTTGAAGGTATATCGGTTCTTGTAACTGTGAAAATAGGCATACAAATGAAGTTTCAACTATGACAGAGATTACTTCTTGCATGATTATGTTGTATCACCCCTATTTAGCAACAGATTTTCATGGACTGTAGGTTTTATGAGATTTCAGACCTTGCCCGACTTTGACTTCAGGCAGCAAATATAGAAGGAAAGGCATTGGAGGGAGCAAGGTAGCGACTAGGACTGGCCGGGGTGGGTATCTTTTTTAAGTTTCGCAGTGTGACTTCATTTATGAACACTGCCAACTTTCTGCTGAGAACAAGTGCTTCCAGAACAACAATTTTGCAGCTTTACAGGGGAAAGAAATCACACTTTCAATCAATGCTGGAGTTTTCAGAACACTTAAGATCTCTTTTAGGACTGCATTGTATGAGAAAGACTTCATCTTCAAAAACCTGTCTACTCTACCAAAAATACTTCATATACCTGCAATTTATTTATGCTAATGTAACCAGAAACAGAATGTGGTTATAATAAGGTGGAATGCCTTTAAAAAATAAAAGGCTTCTGTTCTGTTCTATGGCATCGCTCTTGCTAATAATTTCCAAATGAAATTTACATAACAATCTTTCTTTTCAGACTGCTGGTCCAACAAATCAAGCTGCAACACTTCTGGTTAAGTTTTGCTCTGCAAGTATTCTGGAACAGTAATTCAGCTGTCAGTTTTGGGGCTGTGGGAGCATAATTAGGTTTATGCAGCTAAAGACACGTCCACATGCCCCTGTAGGCAATTACATTAAGGGAAGTGCTGGGTTGGGCTAAACTTGCCAGAATTCAGCCCAGAAATTCCAGAGTAATCTTGAATATCTCTGTAGACATACAGTATATTGAAAATAAGTTTTCCTGGGGTTACAGCTATGGTATCACTAGATGGTAATGAAATGCATTCATAGGGCATAAAGAATAAATATTTTCATTACTACTGTGCCTTTCAAGAAAAGTTCTTTCTTGATCAGGGGAGCTGCACTAGTGCTGCTTCAATCGGATGAGGCCAATGGGCAAGCACATCTTTCGGATACTCCAAATAGCTACTGTTGATTCAGATCTTAAAAGTAAATCGGCCTGAAGCCCACCAGTTATGTCTACTGATACTTCATGTCGGCAGGTGAACATCCCTGTCACCTCATCTTTTTACACTTTCTTCGCATGTTTTTCCTCTTAGTCTAGATCACCCCTCCTCTGGAGGAGGAGAGACACCCGCCTGTGTTTGGTGTGGTGGGTCCCTGATTTCCATCGCGGCATCTGCATGCTCCAGAGATACAAAACCAAGGCCAAAGGGCTTGGTGGCCGCTGTGCAGTAAAATGAGGGCCCTCACACCAATGGGATCTCGCAAAAGCAGAGCTGTGAGCCAAGGAAAGGCAATTCCTGGGGTGCAGAGGGGTACCACCTCTGGCAGGGTATGGCCAGCATTGCCTTGAGGGGCTGGCATGAGGACACATGCAGCGCAGCTCTCGCCTTTGCGTGGTGGGGGACTGTTCATCCTCTTGTACAGTGAAAATGAGAAAAACCTGACCCACACAAACTGGGTAGGATAACCTCTTACCGCATCTGACTCACCCCACGCAGTCTGGAATGTCCCTTCTTATTTAATGTAACAAGAACAAACTCATCGGTGTACGCATGCATACGTCTGTCATGTCTGTGCCAGGGACTATACAGAGCTAGGCATATAAAGCTGGCTGAAGCAAGTAAGGGAAAGGCTTCCGCAGGGTATCTATGTTTCTAGGTCATCGTTAGACAATGAATGTCCACATGAGCACAACAAAATAAACACAGCAAACCAAATTTGAGTCCTCTTCTCTTCTGCATCCTTAAAAGAGCTTGTTTATTTCTCTAGCTCATAACTCCTAGAAACAAGCCCCTGAATTTTAAATGTAGATACCTAGGCAACAGGGCATGATGCAGATACTCAACAAAATTCAAGCCTTGCCTTTCCCAGGGTTTTTTTAATGTCTTGGCTTAAGTTGTGTTGGCGAAGTTCTATATTCAGAGGTGAGAGAATAAATATTCTTACTGTACAGACAGCCTACAGCAAAGGATAGGGGAAGGACCTGATACAAGGGTTCTTGCTTTTTGAATTATCACACAGCCCAGTGTGAAACCTCACCCCAGAATTAGGCTGGCTCATACTTTCTGGACAAGGCCACTAGCTTTTCTGTCTCATCTGTTGGGTGGCTGAAGACATGAACATTATTTCCATCTTGGAAAAGGTTTCAGCTGCCAGGGAAGACTCCCCATGGCTATTCATCACGTTTTATTAAAGGGTTGACCAGATGCAGTCCTGCTATCAACTCGAGAGCGCTGTTAGGGCAAACTTCTGCCCGCTGCACCTCAGCTGTACCTAACGGCCCAGCCGTGGCAGGAGCAAGCCCGCTGCGTCCTCACAGCAGAAAACCACCTGCAGCTCAGCAGCGTTAGCCGAGCAGCTGAGCTGTATCGCTACCAGCAGCGCAACACGCAAGGGGAATAACGAGTTGCTTCCCAAGGAAAGCAGTAGCTGGCCACTGAATAGCTACGAAAACAGTGATCTGGTTTTCATTTGGTTTTAGTCCTCTGGTTTTGCTCCCTTTAGGTTAAGTGATGGATCTCCAACTAAACTTAAGATGGTTTAATTTTTCTGCTTCCAGGCACCATCAGCCTCGGTAACCCCCACTTGCAGCCAAACCCCGTTACTTTTTCTGTTGATTATCACTTTACCAGACAAACAACCAATGCTAGAGCTGTGCAGATTTTGTATAACCTCTATAAACCCAGTTTTTAATTGGCGAACAGGTGTCTTTCTGCATACATTTCTCACAATCGCGACCTTAGGTTAGTGTTCTGCATTCCTCCTTCTTGCATTTATACATGAACTCAATTAATTTGTGAGACCTTAGATCCAAAACATAGCAGAAAATGTGTTTCTGCTGAAGCGTCCTCCAATAAGCGTGCGACTCAGAGCGAGCGATGAGAGGATTCCCTGGAAGCAGCGCTCCCTCGAGTACTAATTACCATCTGCAATAGCTCCAATATCAGCCTTTCAGCCGAAACAAACAGGGCTTGAACTCTTAGGTCTGCTGGGGGGACTAGGGACTACGAGGGGCTCTGGGCAAATGAGCTGAGAGCGAGAGCGCATTTATGGGTAGCAAATGTAAAACCAGCTCTGGAGAGCATGCGGTGCCATTTAAAAATACTAAAATACTACTTTGCTGCTTTGTAGAGAGGGCGATAGGGTGGCTTTTCAGAGCTGAGGTCTGTTGGGGGATTTCTAAGTTTAGCTGCACTTACATAATATATATGGTGATGAAAGCTGCTTCTTACAGAGCCTGTAAGCTCTTGCTTTTTCACATGAAGACAGACGTAAAAGAAGCGTGGAGACAAAAGTAGATCTTCAAGGCTTGCTAAGCACGATTCCTAGTGATAGCAGCAGTGTTATGTGCATAACATCGCTGGGGATTTAAGGCTACTGTCAGTGGCCTTAAAAAACAACAAAGCAAAAAAGAAAAAAAATCGAGTGTAATTGGATTAGGCAGCAGTGAGGGGTGCAGGAGGAGAGGTAAGCCTGCGGGGCCGGGGGGGGTACATTTTCGGTGAAACCAGGGAAGAGTTTTGGATGTCCAAAAGAAACTTTTTGGCCTGAGTGAGGCACTGCACCCAGGAGAAACTCCAGTCTGGGCCCCACGGCAGCTCCTGTGAGAAGTGGGACAGGAGGCCGGAGAGAGATGCTCACCGATGGTGAGAAAGATGCTTCCGAGGCAAGCAGCAGCCGCTCCCTGCCTTTGGGGGGGGTTTCAGGCACATCCCCTCTCACCCTGGTGTGAGACTGGAACGACAGCAAAAATACAAGGAGAAAGGTTCGTGTGCAGGCGAGGAGCAGCCTCCCATCCTGCAATCACACTGAGGTGCATGTGGTGGAGGGAGGAGGAGCAGGGAGGCTTTGTGCCCCAGGCTGGGTTGAGGGGAGGCTTTCAGAGATCTGGGGGATGCAAAGACCAAAGGTTAAGAAATGTATGTACACAGGCTCACGTCACCAAACTGGAAACGACTCTGACCCAGATTTTTTTTAGACAGGAATGTACTGAGAGGGCCCAAAACTGAACCCAGCAGTAATAAGAAAACCACTCAAAACAGGTACTCGCAGGGTGCCTCTTTTCTCAGAGAACATGCGGGCTGCACACAATGCTGGGCTGTAACAAGCAGAGGAGAAGAAACATTAACTGGGAGGCCTTTACGGCTGACAATTAGCATAACAAGCAGCAGGCCTAACACATCTGCCATCTGGCTACTGCTGAGTGTTGCGTCAAAAACGTAAGTTGTGAGGAGATTAATTTGCTAGTGCTAAATTATGTTGTATTAAATTGCAAACTACATTCTGCAACGTCGCATACCAATGACAAAATAAGCCGTGGCCTCCTCCATTTCCTTCCAAGACACAGAAAAGCAACTATTGTTTCACATTGCCTACCTTTTTAGTCTTTATTGTCTTCAAGCTGCATTGACCATCTTATCTCAAAGTTTGCATGATGTGGCTGCATGATTCCCCTGCTCCCCTCTGCACGTCCCCCAGCCCTGTCCTGGGAGTTTGCTTCCCCAAAACAGCCTTTTCTAGAAAGCTCCAGACTTGTGGGCCCTCAGAAAGGCTTACTCCGGTCTGGGACCTGTTCATCATTGGCTTGTATCTCTCTTGGGGGAACGGGAAGCCGGTGAGAGGTGCAACCTAATTCTGCCGCTTTGCCTTTTGCAGCCAAAGGCATGTTGGTGCTGTGCTGGCAGTGTGGGATAGCTGACCTAATCCACAGACAACTCAACCGGTGGCAATCACTCAGGAGAAAGCAAAGGGGAATCCTTAATCTGTGGATTATCTGGGGTTTTAGACAGGATGATCCTGAAGCACATGAAATTCTTCAGTGCATTTTTTCATTGTGGAACAATAGAGATTTCCCATCCCACTTAACCTATTTTTGCGATAGACTCGGCTTCGTATTCCTGCGATATTCTCTTAAAAGGTTTCACCTGGAACTAAGGGCTGCTTGCAAGGGAATACACAACTGCTGAGCAACAGGCCTCCCAAGGCAACTTTGGAAGAGCGGTCATAGATCCATGTGCTGCTGCAGGAAACTCCCAGGTGCTTTTAGAAACTCTCAGGTGCTTTCAGTCACCTAGTTCAGCACTGATGCAGCCAAGGTGCCAGCTTCCCTGATCGGAAGACCACTTATTTTATTAATTTTATTAATTTCATTATTTTTATTTCATGATTTTTATTTTATTTCTTTTTGCAAGTGAAACTAATTTATTTCTTCCTGTATGAGTCTATTTTCCTTGTGGGGAGCAGAAAGTAGCTCGAGTAACCAAGAGGCAAAGAGGAAAACAGCCTTTGCCTATAAATTAGTTTTCACTGGCTCCTTTGCTCCCCAAAGGCCATAGGCTGACTGTGGGTTAGGAAGAAATACAGCAATTTGGGATTATGCACGGATAAAAGAGAGTTATCCTCATGAGCTGATGATATGTCATCATATTTTACAATCCCGCGGATATGAATTTGGACTGGGATTGTGGAAGCAAAGTTCAGCAGATCTGGCAAATAATTTACAGTGTAAAATGATCATCTTTATTGAGGAACGTCACCATGTAGACAAGGGAATTAGGGCAAATACACCCTGGTGATTTATAGGTTACCACAGCAGTCAGCGTTGAAGAGGGAGGCAGCAGACTGGGTTTTATCTGCTTCCCAAGACACTGGGATATTTAACTATGTGGCAAGTATTAGAGGATGGTTTTGGTGTGCTGCTACTGCTTTCCTTCTAAGTGACCCCATCCCGGTGTAATTAATTGGCCAGTTAGCAACGCCATGTGTACAGCCGGGGACGTTTCGGCTGCGCTGAGCTGCCAGGGACACACTCTGCAATGGCCGGCTGCGGTCCGTCCGCTGGAAAGAGCTGCCACCGCGGGGCAGCAGCACACCCTCAAGAAGCTGCCCTGTGGAGGACCACCAGCACCACGGGCACAGAAAGCACAGCCGGGCATTGCCTCCCAGCTGTCTTCGCCATGCCTGGAGGTACTTCACCAGGACACAAACTTGTTGCTTTAAGTAAGAGCTCTTGCTTTGCAGCTCCGTGCTCCTTTAGGTTAGCAACCAGTTGTAATTACCAACACCCGATATGGAAAGACACCTTAAAAGTGTAATTGGAAAACTAAAGACATCATGTCCTTCTGCAACAAAAGATAACGTGACTGTATATGGCAAAGCCATTAAAATGCACCTCTTCCAAGGTTTTGCTCCTTCTAAGGAGCACAGTGGGTAAGCAAAATTACGGTATTGCAGACAGGGCTTTGGTTTAGGTTCCTCAGCACCAGGAAGAAACTGCTTGGGCCACTGGAACGCAGGCGCTGCTCTGTGCCATGCTCAAAGCGCTGGGGAAAGCGGTGGAAGGAGTGTGGGTGAAGCGAAGACTGCTTGCTGTGCCACGGGGAAACATATTCCTTTTCTAATGAAAAAACCCTGTGCTTCCGCTCCGTGGAACAGGACTTCTGAAACCAAAATAAGCCACAAACATGATGCTCCATAGATTACTTTTAAAAATCTTTTTAATGAAGAAATAATTCCATTCCAAAATATAGACACACAATTAAATAGTTTAATCACTTCAAAATATAACATGTCCCCAGTAGGTTCCAACACACACACACACAAAACAATACTTAACAGCAATACAAAAAACCCATACAATAGCAGTTCTGTTACAATACCAATGAATATCGTGACATCTTTAGTGTCTCTGTATCTGTCTCAAGTGGTGTCAAGTACAGTAGTTTTAAAAATGTCTTACAGTTAGTAGCCTCAAGATGTAACTCTTCATACTTTTTTTTTTTTTTTTTTTTTTTGGTTCAAAGGCAAAAATGCCCTTTTGTCTTCAGGACACAGTGGAGTGCTTGTTGTTCACAGCTCCGTCTGCTGAATTGAACCAACGTGATTACAGCAACCCGAGGTTGCAATATTTACAAGGTCTATCTACAGTAATTGCCAAGAACCAATAAGGATGGGAGAAGATGACTGAAAGTAAAGGCGGACACACTTATGATAAATTATGATGCAATGATGCAACAATTTGGCTCATGCATATAAGAAAATACGTATTATATCACAACAAAGGCCACACACCTTTTTATGCAGTTTAGTTAACATTACTACTTACAGACAACCCATTCTCCACCTTCGCTTTGGACATTCGAGGACCCTATACATCTTCACATCCCTGTCTCCCGATTCCAAACCACTGGTTTCCCTCCAGTGACAGTAAAACCACCCGGAGTTTTGACTGCTGTGGTGGGCCATTGGCAGTTAAGAAAAGGCCCACGCCAGGGACCTCTTCTGTAACTCTGTTTTAATGACCGCAAACCACAACCAAAATAATATTCAACAAGCAGACAAAGACCAGCTGGGCGAAAACGCAGCCAGCTTAGCAGTTGGAAAATGCTTAAAATAGATATTTGGAGAGCCAAGTAAGAGGTACTTCATCTCAGAGCTCCAGGGCGTAAGGGACCCAGAGCTCTGTTGGGCATCACCTTGTTGACACCAGCCTGAGAGAAAGGCGCTTGATCCGTCAACTTTTTTCCTTACTCCTAGTCCGGAAGCCCTTGCAATGGATTTATTCTATTGCATCTATTTTAAGCATAGCGATAATGAGCACGCAGACATTAAGATGATGGGAGGGATCTATTACTCTGGGTACAGTTAAACATGACATGGGTTGAATTAGTCAGCCATTGCACGTAGCTGTGTTCTAGCTTGTTTTATCTCTGTTCAGGAAATGCTTGTCTGGAATCCTGAGCTGACAACAACATCTACAGCTTCACTGGAGTAGCTTTAAACATGGAGTGCTAGGCACTAGTGGAGGCTCACCCATTCCTGAGAGGAGGTTGGAGGGGGCATCGGAGGATATGGTGCCTGCCTTGCCAGGACGGCACATACCCCAGGAGCAAAGACCAGTGATTGCAAAAATGAAAAGCTTACATGAAGATATCTGGGTGCCTTAGTATGCATTTGGATGTCTGAGACCAAGCCCAGATATGCAAGGAGATGCGGACAAGAGATCTGCAGACGCAATAATACAATATGAAAGTGAAAAATGGCAGCAGCTCTTTCATACAGATACTCATTCCCCAACACATAATGCCCAGGGAAACAGCCACGAGCCTAGAGAGTGCATGCAAACAAGTGGACTTACTGGGTCGAGCTACATAGCAATCTCACGTAAATACGGCAGCGCACATCCACGTCACCATGAAAGCGAGGACAGACAAACCATGTTAACCTGCTTCAGATGGGTATCTCATCACTTGCTGTAGGCAAACTGTGCTGGTGTGAAGTATCTGCATGAAACGCTACTGTTTTCAGGGCTGTTAGCGTCACTTCGGGTCAGCCAGATCCTGGAAGCCGTAACACGGTATTAGGGCAGTAAAATTGCGTTAGCGCAGAGGTCGTCCTGAGCTAACACACCGCGCTTCTCAGCAGAGCTGTGCAGCCAGCATGTAACATTGCACAGCGTTACTGCCCGGCTTCTGGTCTAGCTGTTCCTGGCCTGGCTCTGGTTCTCTGCACGGCAGTGCAATGTGCCTCACTGCCTCATCCAAAATGGCCAGGTAAATCCCCCTTCTCCTGAAATGCCTTTATACTCGAAAAATACTAAATCGGACAAAACTCCAATTCTGTAACTGTATGCCTGTCCTTTTGAAAAAATCCACCGCTTCTCTTGTGCTTTTCACTGATAGCTATTTCTCCATCCAGCTCCGAAAGAGTCTCACCACACATTTCCAAGAGTGCATGCAGAACATCTGGTGGCTGGCTAAGGCAATACACATTCGGAAATAAAAAGAAAACAGTTGCAAGCGCACTTTAAGCCTGTACATTTAAAGCTGAAGGCCTCGAAAATA
>NW_008796043.1:1205058-1238116 GCF_000699145.1 Aptenodytes forsteri
GGGAGGAGGAGGGGTGGGGAGATGGAAAGAGCCGGTTTGTCGAACACATGCTTACTAAAGCTAAAACATCAATGAAACAATACCATGGAGGATTATACATAACATCAGTCAGTTCAGGGATCTTATGGCACCTGTGGTTTATAAACAGCTTTAGCAACGAGTATTTCAAAACATAGTTCACAGTTTTAAGAAGATCTGTGCTGATTTAAAAACTAGATTCTATATCATTTGAATGTCACCTTTTGTATATGATATCTATTTGGAAAAAAATATTTACACTAACTTCTATGGCTGATTTGTTAGATTATTTTGAAAGAAACATTCCTAAGTTACACATTAGCCCTAAATTAAAGAGGTTTTTTATTATTATTATTATTATTATTAATTATATTATTATTATTTTAGTACATTTTGTATAAGTCTTAATTTAAAGACTTGCAAACAAATTGCAAATATAGTCTGGTACTTTGTTTTTTGGGCTACTAGATATATACACTCAGGAGTATAATAATTCAGTGTTAAATGCAAAATTGTAGCTTTTTATTTCTTCTGTGGAAAAAATGTACAGTGTATAGTAAACTGATCTACTAAAATCTCAATGTATTCAGAAATCAAATTTCTATCTATAAACAGTATTGTCATTGTAAACTGAACAGGTTCAATATCATGTGCAAAGGGTTTACGTGAGTTATTAATACCGCCATCCTTTGTAACAGCAGTACGTACGTCAGTCTGTTTTCTTCACCGGTAATGAGCCATGTTACAGAAGATGTAGCTAATGAAAGTTAGCTTTAAACAAAAGTCTTGTTGTCAAAAACACACATCTACAAACTACAACTCTTAGAACAAAAGTACTGTGCTACAGTCCTCAGAACTTAGTTATGTGATTTTTTTGTCAAGAGACGCTGCACCTCTTGGTTCCACTCTTCTGTGAAGTTCGCAGCCGAGTTTTCTTCATCATCTGTCCGAAAGCAGCTCTCCTCATCATCAGTTCTTACGTAGCTTTCGTTGTCTGTCTGACTGCAGCTTGCCTGTTGAGAAATGTTTGGGGAAGGTTTTTAAAAGGAGTGCTGGTTTAAGGTGCTGCACCCACACAGGCACAGCAAGTAAAGCCTCTGCCTGCTGCTTTATTGAGAGAAAAAAAGGAGGAGCTGGCCAATTCCTGTGGTTATCCCTGAAAAAGTTAAAAAAGTGAAAAGCCGTTCTACCTAGGTGAGCCATAGATATTTGAGCTGTGAACAGAAACTTGTAGGGCACTTGGGAAGTTGGAAACTCTTCCTACCACGGATGAGAAGACTGTTGCCTGCTCTGCTGTGGGACCCTGGGGTAACTGGGTCTGCACTAACACAGATTTGCAGATGTTCCCATTTTCCCTTCCATTCTACCCTTCCAGGTTGCTCTATAAAGAGATTATTGGTAGTGAAACCACGGACTATTCCGCTTGTGCACAGTGTTCAGTCACCCAGTTAAGAGTCACTCACCATCAGGAGCCGCCCCCTCACGTGTAAACGTCTCACCCTTAATTTACATGCTCAAGTATATTTCCCTATGTCTAAAAAGAAACGCAGTTACTTAAAAGGACGATTCTGGGTGCTATAGCTCGTAAACAGCCTAATCTGCTGGTGCACCAATTTCTCCTTGGTGCTCCTAAGTATCCTGAAGCATCATCAAGTATCTTAAATTCCTGTATCGGAGGCACCAAAGTTTTAGTTGGTAATGGAAAATGCTTGATAGATGACTGCTGCTCTTTCTCAGAACTATGTCAGGATCTACAGTCAGGTAATACTGCAAACTTCTTCTTTTGGCGTATTTATGGTAAAGACACTGTTTACACACTTGACTCTTTCAAAGTCAAGTACCTCAGACAGAAAACCAATTTGCATTACAAGAGATCTGATAATAACAGCATAAAAGACCAAACCCTACTGACATGAATTCTTTTCTACTCATTTCGGGCATAAAGCTGGTCTACAAGATGAGAGATGAATGCAAATTACTTCCGCAAAAAAGAGTTAAATTAAAGCTGATGAATGAAGAAAGGTCAGGGTTTAGCTTGCTTCTTCTCCTTCCTGACACCATTTGATTGTATTAATTATTCAAGCACAAACGCTTCCATCCGATTCCTTCATATCTAAGTGTGCCAAATGGTACGATGATCTTAATTTAGTATCTCCTTGTGTCAGGCAGTTACAAAGTCCTAGGATTAACATTTTGTTGACAAATGGAAAGGAGACCTGCACGGCAAGTCTAATGAGAGGTTCACAAAAAATTGCTGAGGTACATTTTAAACGAGTATTTTTAGAAAATCAGACATGCATCTGCACCGCTTAAGTCTGCAAACTAATTTGGAAATCATAGTAAAGCAACATTTTGCTCTTCACAATTCAGCCAAAAAACGCAAATGAAAGAGGTCAGTTCTCAGCTGCCTGAGACTGATTTTTATTGAACCAATTTCAGGGTTATGTAAATATAGGTGCATCTCATATTTCTTGATGGTATTATTACAAACCACGAGAGCAAAATAAGAGTGGCTTGTGAAACACTGGATGCATTAAGATGCATTGAAAGTACTGCTAAGTATTTGGGTTTGCTTTGAATTTTCTGGATAAATTACTTCTCTTTGGTGGAGTGCGGAGAGGTTATTCTGAATTCTCTCGAGGCTTCTTTCTGTTCCACAGTCAGCATTGGGATAGAGAGATTTTCATACAAGAAATAATGAGTACTAATGAACCTCACAGCTCTAAATTCATTGCAGCACTTTGGAAATGCCAGAATTAATTCCAAGTTAAGACTCATATGATTTGTCACGTTATAAAACTGTTTCTCGACCTTTTTTATAACTTAATCCATGGGTTCTTTTCTGTTACTTATCATTCGGCGATTTTCAAAAACCATCCCTATCACTTGTGTAATTTTAGAATTAAATTCACAAAACTAAAGCTGCTTCTTCCCAGTTAACTCGGTCACAGTTCTTTTACAGCTTTTTTACGCCTACATGCTAAGAAGAGGAGGACTTAAGGAGAAAAATAAAGAGGAAAACCAAACTCACCAGCTGAGTGAATATAGCAGACATTTTTGAAAATTACTGTGCTGTCAGCCTGCTGTTATTTTCAAATGGAACGGTCTACATAATGCTGGTTTTTATGTATGTGTTCAGAAAAAAACCCAAAAGAGACGCTGAATCATTTGATTGTGCTACTAGAGTATGACTTATGGGTGTGAGCAGTTCATCTAGTGCCTGTATCCTGCTTCTTCACCACTGCATCGCTGACTTCGGAGGAAGAGGTTGAAGAAACTGGGCTTGCTGAGGCTGGGGCAGAGGTGGCAAGGGAGGATCAGTTAGAAGCTATTTGAGGGGTAGTTACAAGGATAACGAAGCCAAAATTGTGTGCTGAAGCACACAAAAAGGACAAATTGCATTTTGGGAGGTTCAGGTTGGACATTAGGAAAAAATAAAACCATGAGGAGGGTGGCACTGTACTGGAGGGAGATGTCCAGAGAGGTGGTGAAGTTTCCATCTGTGGAGGTTTTAAAGTCTTTGCTAGACAAAGCCAAGGCTGACATGGTCTCATGTTGGAGCTAGACCTGCGTCAGACGGGAGGCTGGACCAGACGACCTCCCGAGGGTCCAACCAACCAACGCACCTACACCCCTGTGATCTCCTGAACTCCTGGATGAAGCCCATGTGAGGAATGAACCACAGTGCGTGAGCTTTAAATGCAGCCAGTCAACTCAACTAGCACTGTTCGGGGCCCTACAGCCAAAGAGAGGCCAGGGCACCGCTGGGAAATGTGACCTCAGGCAGTGGGCACAGCAAATCTGAAACCCACGCATCCGTTAACTGTGGGCTAGTAACCTGACTTGGGCCTGGGGCTACGGATCCTGCGTCCCGTCTTTCCCAAACAGTAAATGGCCAGGTCCATGTCTCAAAGGACTGGTAATGTCAATGGCCAGCGACATGCACACTATCTCTAAAATCTTGTTTCCTTCCCAGAAAAACACAGAGATGCAGGGCAGTTGTGTCTTCACAGCACTTAAACAAATCGTCTGTGCCCTTCGGCTTAACCAACAGCCCTTCTCACAGCGGCACGCTGGGCAGACTGGACTGACCACTCCATCTCCCTTGGTCCATGGGTTTTATTACCTGACATTTGGCAATATTCCTAATCTCTGCTGGTAAACATGAAAACAGAGTTTGGAGAAAAAGGGAAAAGATGAGAAAAACATGAAAGTGTTACTCAATGAGACTTCTGTCCTGGAAAAACAGTCAAGTTGAATAAATAATAATTTTTTAACAATGCATTCATATAAAAAAGTTGAAAGGATTTGGGGTCTTTGTGTTTGAAAAATTTCCACCTGTTTCAGTACAAACCATTCAGTCACTTTTGCAGTGGAAAATGTCACCCCTGGCCACCCAAAGCCCCAGACCCCACAATTTGTGTGATAAGGTTTAGAGCAAGTGAAAGGGTTTGGAGTGGGAATGGAACTGAGTGTTCAACTTAAATTATTACATGTTTTTGTCGACATAGAGAAAATGTGATCACAGTTAAAAAATCGAGAACGAAACCTCTAATAAAGAATCCTCCCGGTACTCCCTCTCAAGTGGATGCTTTAGGTCTGATTTTTGTTAGCTTTTCACACTTCCTTTTCTGTTATAATAATGCATATAAATGAATCAGACACGACCAACTAAAATGTTGCTATGCCAGCACTAAGAAAGCATTGCTTTAGAAAATCTAGGAAATTGTAGGTCTCGTGGGAACATGTCCATTGCACAAGTTGACAGCTCTTAGTTGAAAATGACAACTTTTTAACTACTTTCAGAGATGGAGGCTTTCTGCTCCCATTGGCCAACCCGGGCAAAAAAGCAACTGCTATCAGGGGAATAAAGGCAAAATAATGTCAAAAAGTTGCATGTTCACATAATTTCAAGATCTGCCTAGAGCCTGCTGAAAACAAGCTCAAATTCACTCTGTTACTCTATTAAAAAAAAAGTGGTATAAAAGTACATTTAACATAAAAAGTAAACTGAAAACATGATTAAATTATGTTTTATACATTACTGGAACCACTTGCTGTCTTGGGAATTTGTTATACTAGATATTATTTCAAAATCAATTCTAGAGAATTGTCCATAGCACTTTTAAAAATGCAAATGCAAATAGAATGCAAAAAGCCTTAGTCAAATGACATCAACATCACTTGTCCATGACTGATGCATGAGGAAATGAACAAAACTCTGTGGCTGGCCATCAGTGGCAATATCACTCAGAAGAAGCTGTAATAAACTGATCCCATTTTTCCCACCTTTTTTTAAATAAGCACAAATGTAATACTGTTGCGAGATAAGAAAGTTTGTTGGCTTTCTACTTCATATGGCCATCTAGGCAATATAATACTGACTGTATTTGTATAATAGTTGATTGAATAATATTATCTTAGAAGTAAAAGTCTTGATGCAATTAGTAAGCTTCAAGCAAGAACGCAACGTAAACAGCAAAAGCACTTCAGACATTGCGACCGGTATGAACAATTTTGGATTTAATTTTCCAAGGCTATGAAATATTAGTACCAAATAAAATGCACAAGATACTTTAATCTTCCATATTCACAAAAGAGTAAATCTTGAGAAGACTAATCCACGCTCAGCACGTGCAGATAAATATGTAAAATGTACATATTTATCACAATGTACCATAATACAGAGTTTGCTCTTGTGGATATAGGTGAAGTGCCAAGTTCACCGATTCTTATTGCTAACTTCTATAGGGCCAGGCTTTTACAACTGGTGGGAATGTTTCAGTCTTTGGTACTGGCTGAAGTGCTCCCCTGGGAGCCAAAAAGAGTTTCACTATGGAATTAACCAGAGCACAGTGCTTTAAAAAATTTCTTTTTGACAGGGTTTCAAAAGGTTTCAAAAGCATCCGGGAGATGAGATAGTAGCTCAGTCTCAGATCTCTGCTAATTTGAGACAGGATGCATGTTTTCAAGAAAGCTAGGCTGTATGGCAGTATGCGTTTCTCCACATCACTACGTTAACACTGCTTCCTAACAAAAAAGGAAACCTTAAGTGGGATTGCCTGAGCTTTATAA
Source organism: Aptenodytes forsteri (assembly GCF_000699145.1). Lineage (NCBI taxonomy): Eukaryota > Metazoa > Chordata > Aves > Sphenisciformes > Spheniscidae > Aptenodytes > Aptenodytes forsteri. The sequence goes on from NW_008796043.1 coordinate 1,211,152, forward strand.
TTCTAATGAAAAGGATTTTTTCCCACTTAATATTGCAAATAATAGTTTGTCTGAATGCTACTACCCTTTAAAGTCATAGTTATTAATAATTGTAATTAAGTTCAGTTATATATAACATTTCCACTATATACAGTTATACACACATACATTGTTGTTGAAAGCTCTATTTTCCTTTTCATGTGACCTCATCTATAACTGACAACTGCAACAAAATAGAAGAAAACTTATTTTTCTGGCCATCAATGTTTAGGAAAATCTACACAGCTCATGTTTTTAACAAGGCTACTGAGAAAATGAATGTAACCTGAGGGGCAGTGTTAGGAGAATTTTTATGAGCAGCTATTTGCTGTTTATAGTACTCTGGGTATTGCTGTTTATTTGCTTTTCACATCCATTTATTCTGCTTTAGCTGCCAGAGACACTGAGACAGATGCTTCAGAAATACCTAACAGCTTTTAACACTGAAGACTGGCAGCTGCTTTCACAAGGTCCACACTTTAACATCCAAATTCTACTGTCATCAGAAGTTGCAAACCCCTTGAATCAGGGTCAAATTTTGCCATCAAAATTGCCATATAAATAAGGAGGTCTAGCATAAAAGATGGCATACAAAATCTAGCAATGCAAATTCCTGCTAAAGTTGGCCCAGGCTACTTCACTGGTTTTGCTTATCTGAACATGACCCTGCTCCCAACTTGAAGTGGCCATTTGATAGTTGACCTTTGGTTGCCTTTAGTTCTGGCTTTGAGGAAGAGACTTAGTTTGCAGACCAGAGTCAGACCCCTATTTTGATTTCTCCTCCCTTTCTGGCTCTGTTACCCCATGGTTCAGGGTCACAGTAGGATGGCCAGCACTGTCTCACTGCCATCTTCATAGCAGGGAACCGCACTCTCCTAGGAAGTCAGAAATGCAGAGTCCGCAGCTTCAGATGAGGCAAGAAGGAAATGTGTGGTCTCCTATTTCCTGGGCAAATGTTCAGAATAACAGGCTACTTCATAAAAATAGCCATTGTCTGTGTTCCTGAAGAAAAACACAATTGCTGAACTTGGCATTAAACTCAGTGCTGCAACTGTGAGGTTGGCACGTGTAAGGAACATGACCTGAATATGGGCCAGCAGGGAATTTATAGACCTTCTTGCCTTATCTCTGAATTGCCAGACTCTAGCTAGTAGCTGAGTACTTTGCACTTTGGATTGGGGCATTCTGAACTTCCACAACACATCTGAGGACACCTCTATGGTTAAGCAGCTGGTGAATTGCTTTCTTTAATGTTTGCCTAACTGCTGTTTCACGCACTAGAGTAGATGTTCTGGTCTCACCAGAAATGATTTATTTCAGTTAAGACTAAAACATTGTAAGGAATTGAACTCAGGTCTCCTGGAATGTAATCCGATTCCTTATCTTCTGGATAAGGTTTCTCTGTACTGGCTAATATATTTGTCACCATCCCTGGGGATGAAAAGCCCACGTTCTCACTCTTACGGTCCACAAAGGAGGAAGATAAAAAGGGTGGCGGCTTAACAGGAATCCTCAGGACTAGGACCATATTTCAAACAGTTTATTAGAAATTATTTAGAGACATTCCTCGGCATCCTAACACAGGTTAAAAGAAGAAAGAAACAGCATCTTCACATACACTCAGGCAGCACAAGGTGCATTGCAACTGAAATAGACATTATGAGGATTCATTCCAAACATTCTTCTAAATTATGATACTTACTTGAGAGGAGAGAGAGAAGGATATTGCACTCAACTTTGCAAACTGACCTGTAGATAACAAAGGATAGAAAACAAGAAGATGACAAATTAAGCCAGTGAGCAGCCAGGCAGTGTATTATTCTGAAGAAAGCCATGCACAAGCCTAGAAATAAAGGAGCAATTATGGACCCAGAAAATAAACCAAATGAAAAGTGTCTTACACAACACATCCAGCAAAAGACTGTAACAAGGACACAACTGGTAGCAGATGTGGGAGGATAAGCACTGTTAGCATTTACACTTGTGCACTAAATGTGTTTTTTTCTGGTACAGATACTTGTTATTTACAACATGCTTCAAAAAAAGAGAGAGAAAGAAGCCTCCTTTGAGGTTCCCTGTCCCAGATTTCCTTGTGTATCTTGGGTTTTCTGCTCATACTTTAATACTAATTTAGAGTTTAGCTTGAAAATCTTGCTTGGAGACAAGGTGACACGAAATAACAAGAGTGGGTTTTGACCAACCATATTCCATGCTACACAACATCTACACGTTTTTCTAAATGTGCTGCTTTTACACAAAGTGAGACATTTAATAACATAAAAATGGTTACCATATTGTTACTGAGGTTACCATTCTGTAACCTTAGTAGGAGTTCCTCCTCGCAGATTTTTTTTCAGCTGACAATTGCATTACGATAGCTAGAGCCACCAGCTTTTTTTGGCTATCCAGATGAATGCAGTGTACATGTGAGTACAAATAGTAAAAAAGCCTGTAATAAATTCCAATGGTTGGATGCAAAATGAGAATAGTTGACCTGGCTGCTGTTCAATAGGATACCCTAAACAGAAATTTCCCAATTTTCCTTTGTTTTGGCAAGTAGAAAGGAAGTTGTGTCTTTATCTTTAAAGACTACTCAGTGATACTAGTAGAAAAAGGAGTAGAACAGCAAAATACCACAAATAACTGCAAAGTGCAGCGAACGAGCCAAAGCCAAAGCACATGTCTCAGGATCAATACGTGACACTACCCAACCATCTCCTAATCATCCTAGTGGTCCCTACTAACTTAATACCTATTCTTGCTTGCTTTAAACACGTTCCCTAATCGAAAGGGCATCAGCCATACTGGGAAGGACTTATCACGCATTGCATGCTTTGGGTCTGTGGTTATCAACTAAAAATAGTTTCTATTTACAAGTCACTACTGTCAAATCATTGCCTGATAGGAGCTGACAATCTCACAGACAGTAAAGTACATCATGAAATTTCTTTTGGAAAAATGCTATTAAACAGAACTTGTCTAGAATGAGGACTTTCTGTTCCCTCAGTGAATATATTTTTGAAAGAAAAAAGCCTTTCTCTTTTTCTGTTTTTTTTTTTTCCCCCAGTGGAAACAAATTGTGTAAAACAACGGGGAACAAAGTTTACCCGGGTGTAGTCTTGGCTGACCTAAATTCAAAAGGAGTTTTATTCTGACATCGGTAGGGAGATTTCCTCCCCTTCTTCTGGGAAGACAGTAGAAAAGCTCTATTTTGACTGAAGCAAGAGTAACACCCAGTTCTATTGAGCGACATGTATAACTTCTACTACACAACGAATGCCCTTATTTTGCAGTGCACATGCGCACTCAATTTTGTGCCTGTACAAAATCCTGTTGTAACTTGTGAAACTCATCTAACACTGTTGCCTTATATTGCACTTCCATACTGTAATCAAGTACAGTCAAATTGGTCTATCGTTCCTTCTAGAGAAAATGGAATTTTTGCCAGCAATAATAACATTTGTTATTTGATGCTTGACAGCTGTCACCATTGAGGTACTCCTTCTTTACAACTGACAATTACTTTCCATTACATCAGCAGTAGCTGCTCATCCTGTTCAGAAGTTTAAAGGCTGTCATTTTTGTCATTTCCTATCTTGGATTAAAAATTGTGACAAAAAACCCCATGTCACCCACTGTTGCCTTAGTAGATAGTCTGTAACAATTCTGCTCTGTGTCCTTAAAGACCTTTGCAATGAAATGACTTTTGGCAGGCGACCATGGGCATGTAGCAGACCTAGGTAAACAAAACAAAAACAAGATGCTCACATCAACCTCAAAACTACCTGCAATTTTGGTATGAGTCTATGAACTTTTACAAGACTAACTTATTCTAGCAGCTTTACAGAAAAGAAGACCAAAAGAGCAGCCATTCTCCATTAGATCACGAGCCTGTCAGTCCCAGATTCTTGTCTCCAAAGTGACTGGCAGAGGATACTGGAGAAAAACTACCAGAAAAAAAGGCTAGATTTTGTTAGCTCCCAGCAATCAGCAGTTTAAAGAATTCCTACCCAGAAGGTGCTTTTGAACCTCATTTCCACACACCTGATCTCTCAGTACCTGCTTAATCCTTTTTTTTTAGCCCATTTATACTTTTGGTCTCTGTTATATTCTGTAGTGGCGAGTTCCAAATTTTAATTGATCACCATGTGGGAAAGTAGTTATTTTTGCTTGCTTCAGCTCTGCTCCCAAATAACTGAACTGGGTGTGCCCAACTACTGACATTACTACCAACATTATAAGAAGTAATGAATTTTATATTAGGATGATCCAAGTCAGAATAACTTAAAAACTGGCGATAGTCCATTACACCATGTAGAAGCGGAGACCATTACGCAGACAGGACAGGATATCTACAGAATTCCAGCTCCCCCTGGCAAATTTGCTTTACTCAAACTCTTAAACAAATGCCCTTTGAAAACTTCCTCAGGGGGTGTTTAATGACAAATCCCCAGGCTTCTCTATACCAGATGCTTGTTGAATATTTGGTCCTCTGGGATACAGTTCATTTCAGACCCTTTCCTCTCCTTCCAGATTCTGACAAGGACAGTAACACACAGACTGCACTTGAGCTTCAGTTCACACTGGAGAAACCATTATGAATGTTTTTTGCTACTGGAGAAAAAAAAAATAATCTAAATATAGCAAGAACTCAGCTTGACACCACCAACCAGCCTCTATGGTACAGGGGAATGAGGTCTAAGTGACTTGGTAGGCACCGGCAGAGAACAAGCTCAGAGGCAATTCTGTCCCACCTGATGCCCTGGTAAGCTTAAGGACTGCTGTTGTGTGCCTCAGGCAGTGTGGTCTTCCTGGATATGCACGAAGGCTACGTGCATGTGTGTCTGTGGAAGAGAACAGCAGCAGTTTTTGGAATGTGGCTGCTCTAGTAAATGAGAAGAGATCATGCCCCAGGGCCCAGGACAGGTTAAGAAGGGCACTGGGCAGCTATGGCGTATTATTGTTTCTCACTTATGGAGATGTATGGGCAGCTGGTGTCCTTCTCCCACCTGGTATGCCTCATCCTGCAGCTTCTGCTTCAGGTACTCCTCCATTTTCAGTTCATTCTCCAGCTGGCGGACAGAGTCATTCTCATAATTTTCATCATCTGCTCTGACATAGGGGTCTCCATCTTCTGTAACCCTAAAAACAATTATTAATAAATAGCCTCCTGAGATGAATGACATTCAGAGTCAATAAAACTTCCCTTTATTGTAAGCTATGAGGAGAGCGGGATACTTTTAGTCCAACCACATGCTCCATTGGTTAGTATTTTCCTGGTAGTGGAAAACACTTCTGCTATTTCCCTTCTCCAGAGGTCTGGTATTGATGAAGTAGACCAAAGGGCATATTCTGCTTAAGGCATTTTGGGGGTACAGCCCTATGGAAATGAGTAACAAAAGTTCTCAATAACTTGATAAAAAGAGGTTGAACTAAAAATAACTGGAAAGATGCTTATTGTCTTTGATAGGAAGATTCAGGTTCTAAAAATAAATCCGTTTGTTGATCAATTGAGTTGGTCAATAAAAAGCATTCTGTCTTTTCCATTTAAAAACTTCTCTTTTTCCAGTGGGCTCCAACAGGCCCCTCAGTCTGGATAAGCAGGGAATCATAGGATCATAGAATCATTAAGGTTGGAAGAGACCTCTAAGATCATCGAGTCCAACCGTCAACCCAACACCACCATGCCCACTAAACCATGTCCCTAAGCGCCTCATCTACACGTCTTTTAAATACGTCCAGGGATGGGGACTCAACCAATAAGACTGCAGGGCATAGTAGGGAGCACAGCTGTCCCACAGCCTCCATGCCGCCCGTGTGTACCAGACTGGAGTCTGGTACAGTAAGACAGCTCACTCCTGAAGACATCCGAAGTTCTGGCCTTTATCGTTTGCAGAGCTTACTACTATCTAACCATGAAGCTGTCCTCACTTGGATTTAGACTTTTTTTTTGGTAATCAAGTAGTTGAGAGGGAGAGAAACTATTACATGCTGCATATTGTTTTCAACAGAAAAAGAATGAGATTAAGAAGGCGAATCAAGCAGGTACCCACATGTCACTGCGGATGGAGCCGGTGGCAGCAGCGCTGTGGATGTACCCTGGCTTCCGGGCATGGATCTGCGCGAGGAAAGCCTTCTCAGACGTTGGGGACGGAACAAGGTCGTCAAAATGGGTCCGTCCAAATTCAGAATCCACATTGCTTTCTGTCTCGCTGCCCACTTCTGTGAAACAAAAGGTGACACGTGGTTCCATTTAACTTTCACGAGAGTAAGTATACTTGCCTATTTCTCTAAGCCTTTCTCTGCCTTTCCAACTTAGATTGCCACCTCCTTATTAGCGAATAACAGTATATTATTCTACATATATCTGCAGAGCTAATAGTTCTCTTCTTGTGGTGGGACAGAATAGTGAAGCTTTTGCTTATCTCAGTTACTAGGTAGGACATTTTTATGAGAATACTACAGACTGCATTTTACAACAGGTCCTATATGTTCTATGCTTTTAGAATGAAATTTCTAAAGAGCGAAATCACACAACTGCATTTTACAACAGATCCTATATGTTCTATACTGAATGAAATTTCTAAAGAGCGAAATCACACTCCACGTGGAGTCAAGAAACTTCTCAAAATTTCCACTGTATCCAGCTACACCTCTATGTCCACGGCTTTCAGAATGGCTGTATTCCTGAAGCTGTTATTTAGGGATTTTTTTTCTAAAAGCATAAAAAGCTTTGAAGACACATTGCACTGCTTTTTTGTTGGTTTATATTTTCCTACTTCCCATTTTTTCAAATATATGTGAAATGTCAGTGTGGTGACTATCCACCCTCGTTAGCCTCACTCACCAGAATTTAGTTCTTTTACCAAAGAAGACATGGTGTTGGTGATTGAATCTGCTGCCACCAGCAAATCATTTCTTAAGTTTCGTCTTGCACCTGAAGCAAGAGACAGACAAAACACAGTGTTACTATTCTTCACAAGACATATGTTTTCCTATTGAAAGCAGTTTTAACCTTGTTGAAAGCTGCCATTGTGATAATTCAGGGTATCAAAGTCCTTACGAGGGACACGTGCAGAAGAGTTCTTTGCAGAATGGCCTCATTTACTTATGCTGTATGCAAGAGCAGAAGCCTACCCTCATGCTTCATTTAATCACAATGCCAGATATGTGGAGATTATTCATTGCCATCAAGCTTGCATTTGTGTGGTGACACCAGCAGACCAGGCCTGGAACATTAAATCCAGCGTGAACTCATTTACAATGTCTGTGGGGGAGGAGGGAAGAAATGAAGTGTTTTCTCTAAGTTCCCACAGCTCTGTTTAATGACACCATTATTGCCAGGTATTTGCCAGATAATTATGGCAAATGTTGAAGAAACATACTTGACCTCATCAAGACTGATACGGATTTTTCTTCTCCGCTGCCTCTCAGCCTCTCCTGTAGCTCAAGGACTTTCTCGTATATTCCATAATTTGCTTTCCCTCTCTCTCTTTTTTTTTTTTTAATAAAGGAAGCACTATTGCCTCTCTAAACAGCCCCAGGCTGCTTTTAAACTCTTTCTAATAATGGATCTAGAAGTGCTTCCCTGCTGAACCTGGCAATATTCCCTTAACCACCAATCATGAAAGATTCTTGTGAGCTGCATGAAATACTCCTTCCCTAGGAGCAGGCTGTGTGTAACGTGTGCTTAACTCCCCCAAATCCCAAACATAGCTCCTATTGTAGCTGAATAATCAATATATCCCACAGAATCTCTAATCTTCCAGACTGGATTATTCACAGGAATTGGCAGGATTTGACTGTTGTAGATTCTTTAAAACTGGCTGAATGTAAAACAATACATTTAAAAAAGTTTCCCAAATCCTAAAGAGGTTTTTTTAATATATCCATTAGCAAATGGTTACTGGAATGTAAATTAAAGAGAGGGCATCTCTCTCTTACACACACACAGCCAGCCACTCCCTCTCTACTCTTCTCAATTTTGTATCATCTCTGAACTATTGCAAACACTATGAAAGAGAAAAAAACCACAAGAGAAACCGTGCTTTAACCATGGCCTGTCTGCATTATGTATATATAGGATCTCTGTTGGTGCAGCACAGAATGGAGCCGTAAAATCTCAGCCCACTCCCCCCCCCCAAAGTCTTGTGTCAAGATGTGACAGAACGACTGGCTTCAAGTTCTTTGGGTTTGACCTTCCCATCTAGAGAATATGGTTAATAATGACATAAAGCTAGATATTTATCAAATGCAGCAGTTTTTAAATGCGATCGCTTCCCTTTTTATATTGCTTTTTATCTTGAACAGAACATATTTATATACTTAAAAAGCATTTGCCTGAGGCAGCCTTAGCATTATTTATGGATATTTTCTTGTCGCCACTACATTATTTCTCCTACTCCTAGCTCTGGAAGAAGCTGTCCTATAACAGCATAGGGGTTAGTGGTCCACATTTTTGCCTGTCTCAATTTTTTTCACAGCAGAAAGAAGGAAAATATACCTTGCCTGTTTCTTTTGCCACAGAAAATGAGATATCTGAATTATGCCTATGTTCAATACACGAATTGACTAGCACTTTAGTAGAAAGTTCTTGATTGCATTATAGATTCAACCTTGTCTTAAGATACACACACAGACACAATTCCCATGAAAATCAAGGGGAAGGGTGCATGAGAGGGCATGAGAGAGAACAAACACGCTTCCACCGTAGCAGAGGAACTCCAGAGCTCCACTTACATTTGATTTGTACTAGGGAAACAGGGAAAAAAAATATTCAAATAAAAGAACTGCAGTGATGTAAATATTTTAGGAGAGAGCAGATTAGAAAAAGAAGGAATATTTCTTCATTTAGATGACATAGACTATTTACTTTCTTTAGTATTCAACATAATCATTTAATCTGTGGCCTTAGAAATTCAAAACAGTTTAACATTTACTGTTACTTGACAAAAGAGTGGAAAGAGGAGTGAGAAACACGGTGCAGCCTACCGCGGTTTTGTGGAAACACAAAGGAAGGGACTGGACTTCCTTCGTCTGGAAGTCACCTGGACTTCCAGACTTGATTCCTGTCTAGTCTAGCGGGACCCTTCTCAGAGGCCCAAAGCAAAAGGACAAGGGACAACAGTCACAAGTTGCATCAAGGGATGTTCCAATCAGATACAAGGACAAAAAATTTACACAGTAAGCATGGTCAAACACTGGAACAGAGGCTGTGGAAAATGTGTACCAGGAGCCATCCAGAACTCAACTGGTTAAGGTCCTGAACGGTCTGATCTCGCTTTGAAGCCCCCTTTCTTGGAGCCAGAGGACTTGGTGACTTACAAGAGTCCTTTCCACCTGAACTAATTCTATGATTGTATCATCTGTTCCTAGCAAATTCTTTATTTAAAAGCAAACATGCTGACAATGCCTTGTGGAGGTCAATAGCAGTTCTTCTTCTTCTGGTTAACACAGCACTGATAACTGGTCTGACCATCTTGCATCAAAATTCCCTCTTACCACAAAATCCATTAATTGACATCATTGTCCAGTTTCTGCTTATCTGCTCGCTTTGGCAGCAAAGTCTCATGGCTGACAAAGTTGATTTTCAATGGCAAAACAGTTGTTGCAGATTTTTTCTTTTTGGTTTTGTTTCATTGCATGCAACTCAGAAGCTCAAGTTCGTTTAGTCATTAACCACAAGAAATAACGATTCTTCAAATAGTCTCTGAGTACCTCAGGCAAGCTAGTAATAAGACTTACTTTGTGCAAAGGCTTCCTGCACATCTCCTCCCACCCCGGTCAGAGAGTCCTGAGGTGCGTGGGTTGGGGTGGAGCAGGCAGAGGCAGACCTGATGGGCATTGGAATCGGTCGGCTGATAGTGTGGCTGGGTGAGGAACGCGGGGAGCCTGCACCTTGGGTCTGCAAAACAGTCACAAGGGGTTAAACAGGTCTTTGCAAGAGCCCTCACCTGCTGTCCTTGTAACCCTTCCCTCAGCTTAAAGGCATCATGCTGTTTGTAGATCAGTTGGGTGATGTTAATTTTGCTAAAACAAATATACTGAAGTCAGTTGTTAACAGACAGCAAGGCTTCCATGTAGAAAAATATTAAGTAGGAAAATATGAGTCAAGATCTGACTTCCTTTAAGCATGGGAAAACGCCAGACAGCTAAATTAAAAAAAATCCAAGTTAATAAGCACCAAAGTATAGACCTTCTCTCTGCCCTCTTCCCTCTCTCACCCCTCCCCGTTACCACGCATGTTTGATAAAACATAACCCATTCAGACTGTGAGAAGGGGAAAGATGCTGGCACCGACGTGGCTTTCAGCCTGGGCGAGGGACTGAAACAGCCCCTTTCATCAGAGCGCTGCTGTGAGAGCTGATCACAGCCCTGCCCTCCGCCTCCCTGCAGGAGAAGTTCACGGTACCTGCAACCTCTCAGTCACATAAAGTCTGACACTTGCAATAAATAGTACAGCTTTATGCTTCTTATTTGGAGCTAGAGAACTATTTTAAGCCACGATTAAATCATACACTATTAAATTGTTCGCTCTACAGGATATACTCAGGCACTCCCAAAACACCGTGGGGATAGGGCAATATAAATTCCTGCTATGGGTTCAGCTGCTGGAAGTGAAAATGTTTTAACACCAGTCATATAAAATGCCATGCTGTTAGCACCTCATAGTTAGTATCACTTAGCTGAAATTGAAGCAGACTTTACAAAATAGTCATTTATTTTTACATTTTACAAATGCAGCTGGGTGAGTGATACCAAGAGACACAGTGGCCTTCTCCTCCACTGTTTCAAAACCCCTGCGAACATTTATCCATGTAAGGAAAAACAAATGCTGGAGCCCACACCAAACTGCACACGGCTTTTGACTGAAAACCTGTGTTTGGTAGATGCCAAGGATGGAGGTGGCTTGAGTGCTGCTAAATTACATTTTACAAACGCAGCTGGGTGAGTGATACCAAGAGACACAGTGGCCTTCTCCTCCACTGTTTCAAAACCCCTGCGAACATTTATCCATGTAAGGAAAAACAAATGCTGGAGCCCACACCAAACTGCACACGGCTTTTGACTGAAAACCTGTGTTTGGTAGATGCCAAGGATGGAGGTGGCTTGAGTGCTGCTAAAGGGGAACAGCAACACGTGCCCCTGGTTGTTTACAGTGAAAAGTAACCCTAGGGCTGGTTTTTCCCTCACCCTGGGTTTATTTTGAGAATTCAGAAGGATTTCTTAACTCTTTCCATTTCTTTTGACTCCTGTAGTGGCTGCCACTGTAGCCCTGATATGGTTTGGCAAATATGTTCTAAAAAAGACAATAGCAGCCCATTGCAGGAGGAGTGCAGCATTGCCCTTGAGATTTTTAGAAAACCCTGTCCCAGACCATAAATAATGTATCAGAACACTAAGCTATTTGTTCTTTTCTCCTATCACCCCTTTTTAAGAGACATTATCACCAGAGAAACATCAAGGGCAAATGAGGTTTATGAGGAATAAGCACGTTACTGATGGGAGAACGGAGGATTTAATACTTATAATTTCTTTAATGATCAGTTTTAGAACATTTAAATGATGGATGAAAGGGAAGTGGAATATATAAGGGCCAGATGCTCTCCTGTTTCTGGAATCATCTGTACCCACTGCAGCAGAAATGCAGATCTCTAGTCCTCCAGAGGCAGGGCACAGAGCAACCTGGAGGTGCTCCAAGGTCCTTGGAGGTCGCACCCCCTGCACATCAGGCAGGGGATCTGGGAGCTACAGCTATCTCCTTTCATGCCCCGATGGGGGATGTTTCATCCTCTGTGAAACAAATTTGTGAAAGAATTTCTGGTTCCCAGCTCCCTCTTTTGCTTGCCCTTTTTCTTCAGCTCCCCTTTGCCTTTGATCTCAGTTCTGGGGAACAACAACAGTGGGAACTTTCAGAGAAGATGAGAAAAAAATGGACAAAATTTGCTTCCTATAGTCAAGTCATATTTAAGGAATGAACTTCAGAATAGGCATTTTATTTACTAAAAATAACAGATGCCTGCCAGTACTTCTTTGCTGGAATTTTCCCACAAGAGAAATGTAAAAGCTGCTGCACACCAGCGCTTTCCCTTGTGTCTGCTTTGCAGCTATGACTGAGATCTTGTGTTTATGATAAACAGTGCTCTCTTATCTGTAGCTTTCAGTGTTGGAACAAACTGTTTGGGAAGCACAGGGAGATGAAGCATTTGGAGTCCCCTGTGCAGCAAAAAACTCCTCTGTTTTTTTACTATTTGGGCAGTATCAGACAGAACTGATGAACAGCAAGTTGAAACAGGAGGATATTAGGGAATTGCTGATTTCAGAGAGGTGAACATTTTCATTCTATTTTACTCATCTAGATCCACCTCAGCCCAAGTTTGTGGGAATGGAGTGCTATTAGGATAGGATTCCTGCTTAGTGGTTGTCAGGAGAAACGTGGTTTTCACAGGCTAGAGCTAACGGCCTGAAACCTGCTAAGATAGTCAGTAGTGCCTTCTTAGTAATCTCAGCAGAGAAATCGAGCACCGAATTGCTCCCAAACCTCGGCAGCCCCACCAGCTGAGGCCTAAGGCATGCTGAAAGGGGAGCTACCACAGCCACCGCAGATATGTGGATGGCTTCAGCTTTTATGCTGTACTTGGTTGCAGCTAGCAATATTCTCGTGCCTTTTAGGAAAACTGCGATGTATTTTATTTAATCCACCATCCCTAGTCAACCTGCTATGGATTTTAAGTTAACCCTTGCTAGGCAGGAAAAGATTTCCCACTGTCAACTGTCATGCGTGCTTAGGATAAAAGGCTTGAAATGAAAACTGGCTTTACAGGAGCTTTAGCCCATTGCTCCCTCTGCCGGAACTGAACTGGGATGACATATGAGGAAAGCCTGTCTCACAGCCTCATCAAACGACGCGGATGTGAAGAACTCATTACCCTTTCTCAAGGAAGGGCAGGAGAGAAATAGAAAGTTCATAAGCATTAGATGAATTGCCAGGCTGCTCATTCCAATTGAACTCCTCCAGAAATTAATTTAATCCTGTTTCTCTCAACAGATCATGAAATGGCATAGTGTAATGGGGATCATTTAATGGAAATCGTGAGAGTAGTTCCCTAGCGTCATCACCTGGTATTCAGCAAGGCTATTACTCTCGGAAGAAAAAAATCATATCTCATAATAGCCTGAAAATGTGCTTTCACTTACACTGTCCAGTGAACATTTTGTACGGTAGGGAAACTCTTGTCGTGTTGGAAACCTCTCTTTTGTGAATGGAAGTTCTTTTAATACTGTTATGCAGAATCAAAAAGACGGCCCTTACACAGAGGTGATGTTTGGTCAGATTTTTTTGTTTGGTGCAACAGATTGATGGTCTACAAAAATTAGCCAAAATGTTAGTTTTATGAAGGTGAGTATGACCTACAAACTCTGCATGCTCTACCATAGACAGAACACATCAGACTTGTGACTACTTCTGCTGATGAAAGCAAGAGGAAGCATGTTTTATTAAAATGAAACGTTTTTACTGGACTCATAAACCCGACTGCTGTCTAAAAAGTGCCTTTTTTTTAGCCTACTATCTTTCCAAGATCCATTTCAATACTAAAAAGCTCCAAAACAATTAAATCTTCTAAAATTTACCATTAGTAATATAAATACTTGCCCTTTTTGATCTAGGTTGTAGAAGCCATTTAGAAACTACATTATTTTCCTGAAGACTCATGGGACTGTTAGCATTGATGCCGACTTTAAAAGATGTGCACACAATGCCCTGACTTTTTCTGGATAAAGTGGGATTTCAAACTCATTGTCCTGGCCTAATTTAAACTCAGTTATATTTTTTCTTAAAGTTCCAAAATTCTCATTAGATTTTCAAAATGTTATCTACGGTAGAAGTGTTCTTTAGTTCATATTCTAGGTTGGTTTCACTACATCTGGGTGGTGGTTTCCAGATCTTACGTGTTCTTGTTTAGAGAAGTGAGAAAAAGATCAAGACTCCTTGTAGCCATGACTCACTTTCTAGAGGGCTAAGATGTTTAACTGAAAATTGCTCCACGATACTTGAAAATAACGTGTGAAAGAATTGCAAAATATTAATATTTTGGTCAAAAGAACACGCACACATTTCAAGCAAAGGAAGTAAAATAAATCACAGGAACACAATCACAGTTAGGAGTTAGTGAGGCCTCCAAGAAGGAGGTAACTTACTACCTGTTTCAGTTCTTCTTCCTAAAGAAAAAGAGGATCAGCACATGAGATTAGCCAGGACGTAAGTGAAGAACAGAAAACAAAGCCAAATTTGGAGTACAGGGTTAAAGCTACAGTCGAGATGGTTGAAGGTATGTGACCAGGTTATGGTCCCACCTCTGCACACTTTGAAACACCAGAACAGTGCAAAGCGTGCAGAAAGCTACTATCATTTCCTACCCCAAATTCTCTTTGTCCAGGCAGTGCAATGACAGCAGGCAGCCCTGACTGCTAGTTGTAGCACTGCAGCATTTCATAGGTAGAGCAAAAGGTATCCTGTCTACTCCCAGCTCCCAAAAATCTGCTGGCTACTCGGTGGGCTCTGCTGCTTAGGTGCCACCAATTCCTGCATCGTGGCTGCAGAAGCCTGTGCCTGAGGAGATGCAAATGACATAAGGGGTCAAACTCATCCTTTGATGCAAATACATGTTGCCAAATGGATTTCAGTGAAATTCTTTCTGCTTTTATCAGAGCCATATTTGACCCATGTTGCGCTGAATTTCCACGCGCTCACTTTATCTGGCATGGCCAACAACAAAACAGACTCTTATGCTATTCAGAGCACTTTCTTCCAATGTGAATTTCTGGCATCATCTGTCCTGAGGCACATCAGGTAAAATAGTGCTGGACTCTGCAAATAAAGACACATTTTCCATCTCACCCTAGTCTGTCTTAAAAATGCACATGCTTTTTGATATCTCCATTTTTAACCGAGATCCTTTGTTGAGGCATGTTTCATCTGTTTAATAAGGGCTTGTTTCTGTATTTTTGAAAATGAACAAGTGTTGTTGGGAAAGCATCTCTAAGATCAGAGAGTTAGATGCGGTTGTCAAATGGCACGTATGACAGAACTAGCAACCGAACAGGCAAAGTTAAAGGAACTAGTAAAAACAATTCTGTATACTGTCAGCTGGAGTAGAGAATAGTATACAGTGCTGAGCTGTTTTTCTCACAGTTATTAGTTATCACGTTTTACATGTCGTTTTGTTTCTTTTCCCATTCTTTTGTTTTGTATTTGATGTGCTCAACAGAGAAAACTCTAAAACCAGCTGAAACTGGACCAGAAAATATTTTGTGTTTGGACATTGCCAAATGGCCGATCCAGAAATTGCTAGCCTGAAATCCAGAGATGCGGCCAAATCCTTCTGCTAAAGAGCAAAACAGGACTGTATTGCATCATGCTGCAATATTATTTAAAGGATTGTATTAATTCTTCAATAGCTAGAATCACAGAATCATAGAATAGTTTGGGTTGGAAGGGACCTCTAAAGGTCATCTAGTCCAACCCTCCTGCTGTGGGCAGGGACATCTTCAACTAGACCAGGTTGCTCAGAGCCCCGTCCAACCTGACCTTGAACGTTTCCAGGGATGGGGCAGCCACCACCTGGACCTCTAAAGGTCATCTAGTCCAACCCTCCTGCTGTGGGCAGGGACATCTTCAACTAGACCAGGTTGCGCTCAGAGCCGTCCAACCTGACCTTGAACGTTTCCAGGGATGGGGCAGCCACCACCTCTCTGGGCAACCTGTTCCAAGCCTGTCTCTAATGTTCCATCCACTTAGCAGTAGGTGACAATGACGATGCAGTGTTACTGCAGGAACAACATCATCTGAGCACCATTTGAAACCCCTGAATTGAAAGACCAAGGCAAAAAATAGAAAGGGAAGGAAACAAAGCCAAATTTTACAGGTGGAAATAGTCAAGTTCTGCAGAATTCTGTGGTTATATCTCCTCCCTCTCCTCTCTTGCTTCACTCTGCCTGTTCTCCTTGGGAGTATCAGGTGGAGCTCCTTACCTTCAGCAGTTTCATGAGGCCTTCTAACTGAACCATAAGCTCCCTCCGGCTTTCCTGGAGAGCAGACATCCTCTGTTCCAGCTCATCCTTCCGCTGCCTGAGAAACAAGCAGATCCGATCAGAGCTTACCCCTCACAGCATCAGCAGCTTTTAACTGCATCGTTTCCCCAGCCCGACTATGAGGTATATGCCTATAGACCGCAGGAAAGCAAACACACTGTATGAGTTCAGCACAGTGCTTAGAGTTCGGTCATACTGAGAATATGGGGGATGAATATGGGACTGAATATAGTGATTAGGAAAAAGACAGACATTGACACACACCCTTCTCCAAAGAACAAATGAGGTTCAAACAAATTTGTGTTATATTCCCTTGTGGGAATGCCTGGCAGTTTTTGTCTTTGGACCTCTCTAGTCAATAACCTCACTAGCTGTCAGGAGAAATTAAAGTCATGCCCTCAAGGACAGGAAATTACAGCAGGAGCACTGAACAGAGCGAGATATGAGAGAAGCTAAGAGACTTCAGAAATTCAGCCAGAAAACCACAGCGATCTGCTTTTGTTTCTATTTTTTTCTGAAAGCAAGAGTAAGACTATCATATAGTGGAGATATAACTGCCTGAAAATAGCTCTTTGGACTCGGAGACCAGTGCTGGTCCTGTGACAGTGTGAACACTGAGCCACTCCAAGTGTGACAGCCAGTTTGTGTCCACGTAAATGGGAACAGCTTTGATTCTGCACAGCTCCACTGCACAGGACGGGGGTTCAGCACTTGCACATATTCAATCACTAAATTGTGTGAGAGGTCCCCACATAAATACAAAATAAAATTGTTGCCTCCTGGAAGCTATGACGTAATTAACAACATCATTACTGTTGTTTCATTATTAAACATACATATTAAACATATATATTAGGTATATTTTATACACTACTGTGTTGCAAATAACATAAACCCACTATGTCATTAGCCTTGTACTACCTACAAAATATTACAATTTAATCCTAAATGGAAAAGCACCAGTGCCAACAAGACTAAGTACATTTCCTATATTTAGGGAAATACGAAACACTGATTTTGAGCCTTCTCTGTAAGTGAGCAGTTACTGATATAAGCAACACTGATTTCTACAGGATTGCTCATGTGTGCTCTCTCCCACCTATATAATAGGATCATATAGTAACACTGCCAGGTTGTATTTACTCTTCTGGAGGATTAATCTATTTTCTGCTACAAATTGCCTGTGCTGGCTTTTCTGTTCCAGGCATGTAAGGGTTGGAAACGCTGTGAATTGTACAAAGGCAACTGAGTTTAAGAAACTGCTAATAGAAATAAGATACCCTTCCCATGTAATTCAAAGTGGCAGGTCCTAGCACAGACCTCTGCTGGGTTTTAGATTCATTCTACGGGGAAAGAGGATCTAAGCAGCGTGCAATGTACAGACCGCTCCTCTGACTTTTTTCTCCCGCTGTACTCCAGAGCAAGTTCTTGGAAGTAATGGGCTTTCCAACCTGTCTCCAAGACAGCACTGGTAATGTGAAGGAATGCTGTGTTCAGAACCTCATTTCAGCGAATCTGTAACACTACAGCAGCTAGTGAAAGATGCTGGGACAGGTACCCACAACGTAATTTACAGATTCCAGCATTTCTTAATATTATATGAACTAAATTGCCCTACTGCCCTAATTGCTTCAAGCCCCAAAAATCTGTAGGGTAACACGTGTACATCAGTGCTGTTGTTCTGAGTCCTGCTTTTTTATATTGTGACATCTTAAGTGTCTAGGAATTTGAGGTGGTGTCGAAATTCCACAGTAAATCAGAAGCCAATCTTTTGCCTTTCAAATGGTGAACACTTTAGAAGGTGAGCAAAGCAGTACAGACCCACAGATTAAAAGTTATTTTCTGACTCTGACACTGCATATTAAATCAGAAAAGATATCATAATTGAGGAACTCAGCATCACTGCCCTAGGAACATCCCGTGTCAGGAAATTCAAATAAGGGTATTATGCTTTTAATATGTGTAGCAAAATTGAAAAGAGGGAAAAATTAAGTAGTCAGCCTGCTAACACTGCACAATCATTTGATTTTTTTTTTAAGGATAATGAATTTTATTTGTCAACTACATAGAAAGCTAATCTCCTAAACCTGCTTAAAATAGACTTTAGGCTTGATGCGCAGGAGCTACATTATTGGTATACTTTATGTAGTGCACACATTTTCATCACAGTCAGTTTTATATGTCTCACAGAATGTCACTTGCCTGTAGATATCTAGAAGTAATTACATACTAAAATCAGTCAGAGAAATGAAGAAGCTTATTTGTCTTCAGATTAGAAAGCAATTGTAATTATTTGTGAAATAGAAAAATATTTTAGTCTGGAAAACTCAATAATAAAATTATACCGTATTTGTAAAGAAAAAATTTAGCACAATTTCTTACAGTAATTTCCTTTGGTTATGAATCAAACCACTAAAATATTACTTGTGTGAGGAGCAGCTAAGTGGCCAAAAATGTCTTTAGTCTTCTCATGAGAGAACTGCTCTATGGGGGGGGTGGTAAAATTTAATCTGGCATTGTTTCACTAGAAAGAAAGTGTTTACACTCTATTCTCTATTCACATGAAGTGTTTTGAATAGTTCTTATTGGATTCTCTGTCTGGCTCTCACAACATGAACTTCAGGACTTGCAGGGAGCCTACGGATCTGGGCCAATGATAATTGTTCTTCAATGTGATATACATGGCAATTAGTAAATCCATGTAGAGTATCCTAATTAACATGCAGACACATCCATATCAATGTTTTTAGCTTGGTGGGATAATTGGAGAAATGATCCTCTAAATGTTCAGCTGCCGCAGATGACATTACTCCTCTGTCATTCCAGGATCATTCTGCAGCCTGGTTTTGCACCGTGAAGAGAGCTGACCTCTCCTTAGAGCTCAACACATGAGGGAAATTTCCAAAAATTAACATCTAATTCTAGCTGTATTTTCATGTAGCTCTGTATTTACTTTAGCATAAACGAGAAGTCTTTGTAGAAGCATTTGTTCTGACGGAACGGCATTTTCCCCCATATAATTAATGGCATTTGGAAAGGGCTGTGGGGACCTATTCCAAATGACCTAAGGGCCTAACTCTGCAAACACTAATGCACATGCTTAATTTAATGTAGATGAGTAATATGTGAGATTCCTCATGCATGCTGTTTAAAGCATAAGCTTAATTACTTCTAGGACTACAGCCTGCACTGAAAATGGAGAAAAAATACATACTGTGTTTTTTACTTAAAAAAGCCCCCAAAACTGTAAGACACGCTTATCTCTTATTTCTTCTCTTATTGAGAATGACTGGCTGGCCCCAGTCATGGCCAGAGGTTTTACTGCTGTGGACTTACCTCAGGAGCCGGAGCTCTGCAAGTAGAGTGGGATTTTGTTGTGCCTTCTCCGGTGTGGGCTGAGATGCTTGCTCATGTTCAAGTCGCAGCCTCTGGATCTCCTGTAGGATTTCTCTTGGGGAGGAGAATAAGCAAGACTACAAGTCAGTAATTTTCCACAAAACCAGCTCACCAGACATCGCAAGAGGAGAAACAGTACGATTGTATGTAGCTCTTCATCAATGTAGATTTAATGACTGGGCTCCAACCAACAAAAGAAGCCCTCAGCAATGGGAGAGGGCTCTGGGTATTTTTTAAATAAACTTTCAGGATTACACCATAAAGGGAAATATTTCTTCAAGACCCCCAAAAATCAGAGGTAGACATGAAATAGCTCTATGCTTAATTATATTACTCCCTTCTAATTCTTCTCCATGAACATTTCAAGCACATGAACTTAACAAAAATTAAAGTAACCTATCTGGCCCTTCTTGAGTATCAGAGAAAATATTTAGCACTTAAAAAAATACTTTTAGTGTAAGCAGAGATCTGAGAGCGGTCAACAATTCATGGAGAAGCCCTTTAATAGGACTTGTTATGACCGGCTTGCCAGCCCTGGAGTGCTGTCAAAAGGCTAACACAAAGCTTTGCAGCAGAAGGTTGAAACCTTTGTGGATTTTTTCTCTTCTTCACAACGTGCTGGATAGCAGACGGTCAGGAGGCAGCCTCAAACTATGAAAGACAAATTGAGACTGGAGCTGGTGGCTCATTACACGGTGACAGAAGGCAGTGCAGAGTTTGGAAGAGGAAACCATCTGGTCTGGGCTGGCCTCTATTTTACAGTCCGACAGTAAACACAGAGCTCTGCTGCCATACATTTCATGGCATCAGGCAGTCTGATACCCAAGGCCAGATCCTCTGCTGCTAACAAACAGGCGTCGCTCCTTTTCGGGGCCGGCTGGCATATTTCTCCTGGACACTCTCTCAGTCTCAGTCACATCCATATCTAGTGTCTCGTTTGATCAGCAGCCTAACTCGCTGCTAACCTTTCTGCAAACCTTTCCCAGGCAGACTGTGTTCTGGAGAGCTTTAATCATCTTTTTCACAAATAAAAGCAGAGGAGCATAACGTTACCAGTGTTGACTGATGCTTTTATCATTTCATGTTATAGTGCTACAGAGGATCCAACTCAACCTGGTTTTGAAACAGGACAGGCTTTTTTTCTTTTTTTTAACTCTTAACAAACAGCAGCTGCAAACAGTAAAGTACCAATGATTATACGACGTCATTGAACAGTACACTCATTAAAACACAGGGTGGCTATGGATTTCAAAGCCTTTGTCATATTCTGCAGACCTTTTTGTGCCCTATGCTTTTTGTAGCGGGAGATGTATGCGCATGTATAAGCACATTGCACAGAAGTAGGTGGTAAAAAATGTTAGGAAACAAACAAACATACACAATATATGGGACTGAACAAAACCAGGTACTTTGTGGATGCTTACCGGTTTTTATTTTCAAGCTCTGCAATCAGCTGCCTTTGTTGCTTGTTTGCGTCAATGGTGAAGGAGATATCTGATGCCCCTCTCTGCTGACCCTGCTGCTGTTGTAAAAGAGAAGGCTGCATTGAAGGAATAGCCAGCATGCACTCATGAGTTCAATGCAGATCCGTTCTGTGAAATCCGCTTACAGAAAATGCAGTACCAGGCTTGCCTACACTAAAAAAAGAGCATCCATGTTGTGCTCATACCAGTATGGCTCCATTGCTAGTAAAAGCAGGGTAAGTGCTAGAGTAAATAAGACTCAGTGTTTACCGTCCTGTCATTCATTGCTTCTTCAAGGAGCTTCCTCTGGACCAATGGTAAAAGGCAATGGTACTGCTGCAGGCAGTTGCTGTAATATGGCTCTTAATTTTGATACTACAGACGAGGAATACACTGAAGCAAAAACCAGCATCCCTCTCCAAAAAGAAGGGGATGTGTTTCCAGTGCAGTGATGCTTCCTTCTCTTGAAAGTATGGTTTTACTTTCAGTCTGAAAGCTGTACTCAGTTTTCAGTCTGGCTGTGTGACCCATTTGGCCAAGTTTTCCTATCCACTCTGATGATACCTCAGAAAAGCTCTTTCCCCAGTCCTTCAGGTATAGCAGAACCTTTTTTCCCCAATAAAATGAAGTGGGAATTAAATTATTTACCAAACTAGGCAGTGCTCACTACAGCTTCATTGGACTATGTTCTCTTTTCATGTTCATCAGCAATAACCAAGTACTGGTTTGCTTGTTCACACTCCTGTATTTCAGTATTGTATCAATGACAATGCGGAGCAAGACATTAGAAGTTTCACAGCTATCCAAGAAATCAATTTATTTCTAACTCCAACCTGAAAGAATCAGACACTGAAAAATACCCTGCTGAGTTACTGCTGTGATCTGAGTGCTTCTCACCATAAGAGCCCCGTGAAGTGTAACTTGGGAGCCCAGTTTTATGTGATGCCAGGCACCTCCTCCTCCAGGAGGTGGCACCTTGCAGGAATGGTCCCTCAGAAAGGATGAAGATACATCTCAGTGATAACGTTAGCACTGTCTGTGGGGAAAGGATGCGTGCCTGTAACCACTTACTATTTTTCGTGCTATGGGTACATTTTCCCATTAACACTCCCACCATAGGGAAGGAGAGCAGTGCAAAAAGAAGAACTGATACACGCTGATGGATGTCACGACTGATACAGAGGGAACCAGGATCTTTATCCTGAATGCCCAGTGTTATCTGGTTCCTTAAAAAACAGAATGACCATCAGCAAAGCTTTACAAATTTCCACTGTGCTCCTAACGTGGTGCCACATTTCTGCATACAGAAACCTCCTCTTTTCCTTCTGTCTCTTTTGTTCAAAGAGCACAGATGGATGGCAAAGAGAAATTCAGTATTTTCCTTCAAACCAGCTCTATTCAAAAGCTACTTAAATATTTTTTCCTAAGTTTTCCCCCATATCACAGACACATGTTTTATACAACTGATTTCTACCGGTTTCTACCCAGAGACATTACTAACAGGCAATCTTGTTTCCATAAAGAATTACCATCCTTCAGAAACAGGACCATCACACCTACAGGTTGCCTCAAATTTGAAACACTGCGTCATGCCTCTGGAAGGGGTTGATGTGGGCTGGGCTGGCAGACCAGGAGCACCCGTGCATCCCTCTCTTCCCCTGCAGCTGCAGGTAGTGTGAAATCTTCCATGACAGACGGCTGCACGGGGTGGCAGATTCATCTTCACTGCCTTCACTTGGGATAAACGTGACTCAACATTTTTACACGAAGAGCAGTGCGTGATTTCACCCTTTCAATTGACCCCGCAGTGTGAATCTCAGTGTGAAAATACGCTTCCTGGCACTCCAGACCGGCTGCTTTTCACTTAAACATCATTTATGGTCCCTTGTTCTATCAAATGTGCTGAGATGGAAAAAAAGTAACTAGGCTGACCTTATTTGTGCCATTTAGGATTTTATATACTTCAATTAGGTTCCTGCTTCACTCTCTCTTACTCCTGAATATAGTTAGTTAGGTTTTAGCCTGTCATCACCTTCTATCTTGGGATACATAGAGCAGAATAATCATTGCTCTGAAATGAAAATGGGAGCTGGGGCTAATGCAGGGGGTCATTACAGTCATCCTGCTGAAGATCATTCTTTAAAATCCTCAGCGCTTAGGGCCCCAGTGGCCATAATATTTGAACTAAAGAGTAAAATGGATTCACCACCCCATTTTTCCACGGCAGTAAATCATTAACCTTTAACCAAAGCTAGTCCAGACAAAATTTTCTAGTCTTTCCTGAGTTCAAGATGTCAGATTCCCTTTGCTGTAATTCTTTAAATACCATTGCATTAGTATATAGATTATATGCATTAGCATGTGGATTCTTCGGTTTAAATGGACTGCATAAAAGTGTTATTACTAAAGCATAACAGCGTCTGATGAAAAGGGTAGGGAAAAATAGTTCATTAATCATTAAGACTGTCAGATGTAATTTCCCTGATCTTGCCAAGCCCCTGGAACATGACAGAAGGAAAGCACCTTCCTTTAATTAAAACACTTACTGATGAAGAAGTTTCTGCTGCCAGCCTTGCTGCATACCTGGCGATCAGCTTATGCTCTTCATCCAGGCGACTTGCGCTGTCGAGCACGCTGCTCAGGGTTGGAGGGGTAGGAGGGAAGACATGTCAATACACGGTAAAAAAAGACCATTGCTCTGTCACGCTGTCTACTCACACACCCTCACTGCAGAATTTAGAAGCAAAATGTCGCCAAATTAACAACGGCAGATGTTAACTGAGCAAAGGGGAGAACTGGGAGGGTAATTTCCCTGGAAGGATTAGCTCTAGGGGCCAGGCAGCACCTTCCCTTAGGGGGAAACAGCAGCGGTCTGCAACCCCTGGCCAAGGCTGTGCAAGATGCAACTCGCAGACTGCTCTGTCCAAAGAGGGGCGGGAGGTGGTTAGGGCCACCCGTCAGCATTTGTTTTTACTTCTCAGCTTTGTCGTATCACCTAGAAGAGTGATTACTTTTTGGACTGTGGATTAGCGGGAACCTCAGTCTTTGCTGAGAAAAACTTTAGATGTTTTGTCAGATTTGCAACAGAAAACAATATTCAGGACAGTTTTGCAGGGCACTTACCAAGGCCTCATGGACCACAGTTTGGAACCACTGATCTAGGAATTTGTAATCAGACTTTCTCTTTTATTCTTGGTTTCTTGATATTTGGGAATAAGATTTCAGAGAATCACATAATGGTGATCAGAAAGCGTGAGAACTAAAGAGCAAGTATGCTGAATTCCTTTAAAATATTGCAACTTATTACTTATATATCACCACTGATCCCAGACTTGGACTCGCTTTAACTTGGAGCCAGCTCCTGCTGCCAGAATGCAGGAGTCTACTAGCACCAACTATGAAGAGCTTTGGTCACATGCGCAGAATCTCCATAAAAATTACTCAGAAAGTGTAAGAACTAAAACAGCAAATATGCTGAATTCCTTTAAAATAGCGCATCTTATTACTTTTTTTTTCCCCCTAAGAATATCAAAGGCAAATATTTCTCTCAGGTTAATCCCCTGCCAGCTGTCCTTATTTTAAATGGAGGCTATTATTTAGGCAGATGAGGAGGAAAGAGGTAATACAGTGAGAACCTTTACTATTTCTAAATATTTAGAAGTTTGCAGAGAACCATCAAAACTAATAAACTGACAAAAAATAAAATCTGAAGAGGACTTAGTTGACCCTGGATAATCCTGGGATTTAGAATCCTGTATTGCATTACTTCTAGTATATACAAGAGAAAAAAAATGAAGCCCCTAGGAAAAGGTGAGAAGAATGCTTTGCTGTGTGGAATACAAGACAGCCTGCAGACTATCCCAGACAGAGGTAAGTCTGACCCTTTTCTTACGCCTTGGCAACTGTCTGATGTTTTGGCTGAAGGGAGACAGGCACACACCTCCCTACCCACAGGCTCTTCAGGGCACGCAACTGGTTGCTGGAGAATGAGCTTCACATTTCAAAAGAGTGCCCAAAACAAGGGTTATTTTGGGCATGGGAATCTTATCCTGATTTTTGCCAGAAATTATACCTTGAACTTGAAAAGCTTTCAGACAAAAATGGCACTTGTGCAAAAAGTTCTGCTTTTGAAGAATCGGCATCTTTAGAAGGAAAAGGAAATATTTCTCCAAAAATTCTCAGTGAGTTCATATCCCCAGGTACCTCGGGGAACTACAATGTGCATCTTTTGGTTGGCTTGATTAAGTCCACCGGGATTTAGAAGTTATGTTTGAAAGATGAGTAGTGGTTGATATTCATTGATCATTAAACTAAAGCTGGGAGTCATGTGGATTTGTTATGGCTTGCTGAGGTAAGGAAAAAGAGACAAACACCATCTTTCTCTCATTCCGACAATAACCTGTGAGCCCACAAATATGAAGTTTAGAAAAACAGTAAAGCTATGAAAAGTCAGACCCAGAGGGGTTCTGTGTAAGCTAAGCTTGTGCGGCAGACTGCACGTAAGACTTCTGGTGGTAGATGAACACTGACTTTTTGGCTTTGGTTATGTTTAATTTATTTTGTTACATATATAGCTTAATTCTATGCTTACTCAGATTCTTGTGGGATAAGTGTTTTACTTTCTGAAAAGACCCAAGCTAAAGGTATTTTTCTAAATTTATACAGTTCTGCTTCTTACATACTCATGCTTACTGTCCTGATATGTCATCCAGAGAAAGAAAGGGGGAAGCAACTCTTGCAGACACATGAAATTATGCAAACTAGGTAATAAGGGCTACTTTCATGACAGTATAATTAATTTTTAATTTTTCCATAATGACTAAAACATCACATCCTAGCAGATGGCTGTGAAAACAGCAAGCATTCAGCATCAATTCTCCTTTTTACAGCAATGTGCAACCATATTATCCATCCTGGAAAAATAATGGATTATGGTTCCACTTGTTGCCATAACACAATCTGCACCATAGTTCTGAGATGTGAGTTAACCCCTGAGACAATGACTTTACTGAATGAACCAAGCCACTGCAGCTTTTTGGTTCTTACTTGCTATTTAATGTCTTTGATATGTATTTATGTGCAGGTGGATGTCATAAAATAGATGTAGCAGCACATCAAATTTGGTCTATGAATGCCACAAATCACTGGCCCCAAAGCTTTGTAAATTAAATTTCAATGTCTGAGATAAATTTAGTTCTGGAATGTACCTATTCTATGTGATCACTAAGCACAGAGGTATGCACAGCAGCATTAGCCTCTACTGCCAAGACTTTTATGTCTCAGAGTTCTGATTTGCCATAATTCACTTCTGTTTTACTTCAGCAACTTCACGGACAATGATGCAGTGAAATACACACAAGCTTTAAAATATTATGAATATGTGTGCAGAATTTGGGACCCTCAAGGTAATGATTCAGGCATCCTTTTGAAAGAAAATGAACATTTTGCATACAAATATCCTGCTGCTGCTCCTTCTTTTCTAAAAAAGTTAAATGGTTTTAAAACTGCTTCTCCATTAGTGACCCTTTCTTTAAAGACTTTATAATTATTAGCAATAATTGATCTGGCAGAATTATTATAATTCAGATGTAGAGTGAATATCCAATCTTACTGCCTGTACAATAGGACTTCCTTTTTAGGCTTTAGTTGATCTGTGTAACATTCCACAGTCTAAAGGAGATCCATAAAAAAAAGGATCTCAAAACTCCAGACAAAGGATGAAAAATGTGAACAGAGGAGTGACACTGGAGGATCTTTGCTATTTCTCAGGCTTTAGATGTGTCAGATCAGCCTGTTCTGCAGTAGGCACCCTGCAATACGTGGTGCCTTTGACATGGTCCCCCACAACATCCTTCTCTCTAAACTGGAGAGGTATGGATTTGATGGGTGGACTGTCCGGTGGGTGAGGAATTGGTTGGATGGTCGCATCCAGAGGGTAGTGGTCAACGGCTCAATGTCCAGATGGAGACTGGTGACGAGTGGCATCCCGCAGGGGT
>NW_008796043.1:1238768-1239990 GCF_000699145.1 Aptenodytes forsteri
AAGAAAGGAAGAAATTTTTTATGCTGAGGGTGGTGAAACACTGGCACAGGTTGCCCAGAGAGGTGGTGGCTGCCCCATCCCTAGAAACATTCAAGGTCAGGTTGGACGGGGCTCTGAGCAACCTGATCTAGTTGAAGATGTCCCTGCCCACGGCAGGGGGGTTGGACTAGATGACCTTTAGAGGTCCCTTCCAACCCAAACTATTCTATGATTCTATGATTCTTTATGGATGTCCCCTGATGGTCTTAAAATTATGTCACCACTGGTTAGAAAAGTCTCAGAAATGCCAGTCTCTTGTGAAATTTTTGCGATAGAGGTATCAGTGTGGTCTTCACTACATGCTCTTATTCTACAAACCTTCACTTAATAAATAATTTACTATAGAAAATACTGACAAATTAAAGGGTACATTTCTAAGCCTCAGGGCTATAAGAACGATGTCCTAACAGCAACCCACCAAATGTATTCTGAGGATTGTTTATCTGTGACACTTGAAATTGTCCTGGTTTTAAGGCATTTTAAACTGAGACACATCACCTGAGCCCTCTGCTATTGTTAATTTGCCATTTACTTTAGAATCACCAAGATTTTACCATCAAAATGTTAATACCACTAAGGTATGTGCGTATAATCATAAAAACTAACTCCGTTCAAGGGAGCCAAGTGTCTATATATTTAATTTGTAATCAGTGGGTCTCTGAATGTTTTTCCTCTTTCTAGGGAAGATTCGACCAGCCTTTCTCGCTACAGTTAGTTGTTTGGCACACCCTCTTAATAAACATTTTTAAAAATGCCATAGAGTAGCATGGCACTTTTGTAGTACAGAAATACAACTCTGCACAGTATTGCACAGTATAATACAGTATAACAACAAAATCAGAAAGTAACTTTCTATGGAACAAAAATAATCTCCTACTTATAATATATTTTATCTTATTTTCTTCTGCACCTGAAAAGAAAAAGACTGAAATATGTGGAATTAATATTCAAAACTAGGTAATGTCTCCAGCTTATATGAACAAAAAGGAAAACTATTTGCAGTTAAAAGTTCTTTTTTAGAATCAGACACTAAAATTGAACTAAATTAAATATCAAGTATTGGTTTTACATGCTAAAACACACTTTACAATTAAACTAACCAAAATATCCATCTAAGGGATACTTTTTCTACCCATATACTTACTATAAATAACAAATTAAGTCTTTCCCTTGTTTCTTAATA
>NW_008796043.1:1240186-1314948 GCF_000699145.1 Aptenodytes forsteri
CCCCAAAATATAAATACTAGCTACCCTTAAGACAGAAAAAAGGCATACTGGGCTATATTGGACTGATCATTAGCCACTATAAATTAGCCTGACTCAATATCTAACCCCCCCCCCATTTTATTTTGAAATGCTACTATATAGCTCTCAAGATAATGTTATGTATTATGCTCACAAAGTATTTCTGTAGGTTTTTCTTTCAGATGAAGGTCCAGCTACAATCAGTCCTCTTTTCATCTTTGGCTGTCAGTAGCACTTGAAAATATGCAATGGCATGTATGGGTACGCACACATGGTATTTTGCAGGCAGATACAACAGCTGAGCTGGCTAGCTGCAGACTCCCCTAAATCAGAGGCTACCTGATTATGGTTAACTACATGTGTTACTCAAGTTGCCAGATCTTGTTGAGCTGCAGGGTGAAATAACTTGAACTCAGCACCATCCTAACACATCTGTGTGGGTTTTGAGCAAACTGCATCTGGCCACTTCGGGGCATGGGCAGAAGGAGTTCACCTTTGCCTGAAGGGGCCTCCCCAGGCTATATGGGATGCAGCAGCTGAGTCTCCTGCAGAGGCCTCACCTGCCTCTCCTAGAAACTGGCTTCACGCAGGAGCTTCAGGATGGCAACACTTTGTTCTTCTTGTCTTTACCAAAACATAACCATTCACTTTCTCTACTACCAGTCTCATTGCAGCAAAGCAGAAAATGGCAATGCAGCATGGTTTGATGCACGACAAAGACTGCTGTTCCTCTCGGTTACATCTGTCAAAATCTAATCTAATAAATGAGATGATTGTTTCTCATTGAGGATGCTGTGACTGCATTGATTTAATGTCAGTAATCAGATGTTACGTAATACACTTTGCATTGGTTATTTAAACAATTAAGGCCATTATCAGTCACTCTCTATTCATCCCTCAAAAACATTCAGTTTGAAGGATGTTATGGCACATAATTTGTATGTGCATATTTGGATACAAACATACTATGACTTAGTGAGGTTGGCTCAAAAGCTTGAAGAAACAGGTTGGAATATACTGGATAAAATTTAGAGGATGAAGATGGTAAAGATGAGGCTAAGCACTCACAAGGGGATCTAACTGGTGGTCCTCACTGAAGCTAAATGAATTACAGACATAGTACCAGTAGCCTAGCACCAAAAATGACTCTAAACCAGGTCCAGTCTTTGCTGGCCTCTTGAACAACTGTATCAGGTAAGTCACTCGTGGTAGGCAGGGCCACATTTCCTTCTCCCCGTCAAACTAGACCGAGTGGTAGCGTACTCCTGTCCTTTTCAGTTATGGGTGGGCAATGACTGGTCTAAACACACGCACCCAACAGCTTGTTTTCACAGCCACGCTGTAAATATTACTCAGTAAGCCTGCTTTCTGGAAGTGCTGCTCCAGGAATGAAATTCCCTTTCCAAATGTTTTTGTTTTGAAGAAATGGTTTTCATTTTCCTCACTAAAAACCGGTTTGCCTTTTTTTTCCCCACTGGCACATTCCAGTGGGATGCAGAGTAGAGAAGCAGACCCAGACCAATGAAGGCACTCTTTTCTCCACTGGGCACAGCTACATGGCAAATTACTCCCATTTTCAACTGGAGCTACACACAGAAGTGAATTTTGTAAGACTGCAGAGAACCATTGCATTCACCCTCCCAAAAGAAGTTGCTTGTTGCCTTATCTACATATGAGAGTAAATGGAGACTTTCTCCTAACCTGGGAAAAATTCTGCAATAGCAGTACAGGAAACCAAAGGGTTCATTATGAGCAAAAGTAACCTCATGAGCACAGTTTTGTTAGAAACACCGTACAGTTTTCTGCTCAGTGCCACATTTACTAGGACCATATACTACACCGCTCTCCACCTTGCTGGTACAGGGCTGCGAAGTCTAGAGTTTTGTTGCACTTGGAGAGGCGAGCCAGCATTTCCCCTCCTCGGGGTGGCCTGAAATGAACTCCTTCCTTCACTAGACTAATAAGCAGATTATTATTATTATTATTATTATTATCACTGTTTACACACTATTACCACTTCTTCCTTTCAAGGTAAGGTGAAGCTAAAAATTATATATCACCTCAAAAATTATTACCTTGAAAACACGGACTTGTTAGTCATCGTTGTATGAAGATTTCTGTACCATCACCAAGTCCTGCACTGACTAGAGCATGGTATCCCAAATCAATTTGTATAGCCATTCTTAACTGAGCAATTATTTGCAATACCTTGCTACTTAACATCACTAGAGAGAAAAACAGCAATTGCCACAATCCACCAACTTTGGGAGGACATACCCCGTATTCATACGCATTCCCTTTAGGTTAGTGCTCATAAAGAGCTGCTTCAGCTTGTAGCCAGGAGGAAACAGTGAGAGCATTTGGCCGACCAACGTCCCTTTCCTGGGTTCCCCAAAGGTGCCAAACCTGCACTAACCGTGCGGGGTTGCTCTGCAGCATGTTGACATACAACCCGATGAGTACATGTTCATCGGCCAGCCTGTCTGCAACATCGAGGCTGTACTGTAACCTGAAACGGGGTCGGGGGGAGAGAGGGTGCGGTCCGGACAGACAGAGGGAAATAAACAGAGAAAGCAGGAGCAAGTAAGATTGTGAAATGGGAATTTAGGAACGAATACTTAAGTGTTCTTAGGAAAAAAAAAAAACAAGCGCAGAAATTATTTTGTTATTATTGTAATTTATATGTTAAGTATTTAATGGCTTAGGATGGTAGAATCCCACTCGATTACAGAGCCAGCCTCAAAAATCAGTGAGATGCCAGATCGGGCCAGGGACTGGAGCTGTACGGTACCATTTATTTCAAAATACAGCAGATTGTGAGGTCGGCACTATTTGCTTTAAGATACTATGTATTGCATATATACATTAAATATACATATGTTACACACAATTAACATACTGAAATCACAAGTTGGATTTGCTTGGAAGTGTCTGATCAAGACCTCACGCATCCAGGTGTACATAAATATATTTAAACATGCCCTACTTAGCTCACTGGGTTAATTGGTTATCACAATTTTCTCAGGAAAGATGTTTATAGAATACATTAAAAGCGAGAGGAATAGAGGCAAAGGTTTTGGTTTAGCTGTGTTAGTGCAAGCTACGAACATACTCTCTCTTTAACTTACCCTTTGCCTTTCAAGAAAGCTGGAGCAGCCCTAGCCAGCAGTTTGCTCTGCTCTACTTCAGTATTCTTGGAAGGAGAGCTAGTTAATAAGACAGGAAAACTAAGAAGAGGGTAAACAGTGATGTCTGAAATTCCTTACAGAACAGAGTTTGGAGAAACTCATTCAAGCGCCCTGGACTGTATAAAAATAACAACAGAAGCTTTAAAGAAATTTTAGAAAACTTCAGGAAATGCAAAGTCAGGAATTAGAGTTCTCCCTCCTGTTCTCCAAAAGGAAACTATAAAGCCTTCACCACAGAAAAGACAAACAAAATGTGCTTCTTTCACAAATGGAGAGCTGAAGGCTTGTGTAGTTTCCAGGTGGAGTCTGAGATAAACATCACCTTAAATGCAGCTTTCAAGCTGGGAAAGCTTCACCATAACAGCTAAATTGCTCTTCTCCACACTTGCCATAAGATAGTTTCAATAACCTATGGAAATGCACTTATTTAGATCCAGTGATGGGATACACCAGTTTAGTTTTCAGAAGTACTGTTCTTCCGTTGATTTAAAAAAATATGGAGTTCATCAAACCCACTTTTTTTCCTTACTACTGTATTTAATGGATTGCAGTAACTGCATCTTTCCCAATGCTAAAATATCCATGTTAATAAGATAAATCTTATCTTATCTAAATCTCGCTAAAAATGGAGAGATTGAAATGTTAGTTTTTCTTTCATGTTGCAGCATTTTTGGTGTAAAAAACTACAAAGCAAAACCAAAAGATATTTTACTTTCCTCTTTTAAAAAAGTATTCACCTTTATTTTTTGGTTTGGCTACTGATACTGTAAATGTCTTCGATCAAAAGATGGGTGAGCATGCATGCACCTGTGCATCCAGGGGTGTGTGTGTGTGTGTATAGGCAGATGATGTTGCACAAATGTGATGCATGATAAATCTGAGCAGATGTGGCTCTGATGGACTGAAGATCAAATCCTTTAATATTCGGACAAAGAAGGAGTTCAGTAAGGTGAGGTGTGTGCCATTCCCCTCCTTTTGGGAGGTCAAGGTTGGCAGCGGGGTTCTGAAAAGGATGGTACCGAAGGGTGTCCTAAGAACCCAAGCCCTATTGATTTATAATAAATTTGGAAGATAGTTTAATGAAATGCTGTACTGCACAGCAAGAAAAAATGCTTGCTTCACATTTTTATGCCCATCAGCATGCTACTTATGTGTGTTGCGCTTCCACTGAAGCGATATCCACGCAGATAAACATCCTCCATGCCATCTAGGAGGACACGTTTTCCACCCACGTTTTCTTCCCAGTTACAGAAGGAAAATGCATTCAAGGGGTACAGGGTGTGCCATTTCAGCCAAAAATGCAGCTTTTGGTTCTTAAAGTAAAGATAAATATGTTGCCACAATGGGAGACCAAAGACCCCAGGGCAGATTTTGTGCTTTGCTTTCTAACAGTGCAGTGTGATGCCCCCTCTACCAACCCTAAGTTCTCCTCTCCTATGCTCCAGAAGCAACATAGTCAGGGCGGAGGGACAAGCAAGCAAATGTTACTCATTGAGCAATTGATAACGTGTCTATCAATGTCCATTTCCTTCTTAGTTGATTAAGCAAACATATCTTCCAACCTCTTCTTATGAGTTATGTTTTCTAAGTTTTTCTGATGTTTGAGTGTCTCCTCTGGACTGTCATGCTGGTTAGCTTATTTGTCCCCGTGCTGTTGCCCTACACTGGGTGCAAACCTCTGGGCAGATGTCTCCTCCTCCAGGGAATGAGTTTTAATGGCTTTCCACATGATGTCCCAGGGTCAGATGCAATCTAACAATCGTATTGCTGACTTCAATTAGTTTGTGGTTCACTGCAACTGCTAGGTCCTCTGTTAAAATACTTCTGTCCATCTAATTACGCTCCATCTTTTATTAGATTATTTGCTTCCTTGCTACAGCACTTTTCACTTATAATTACTGAGTTTCCTCTAACTGATTTCAGATCATTTGGACATCAATTACTACCATTGCAACTGAGCTCATTTTTTAATTTAGAAACTGCTCTCCAAGCACTCCTTCCCATAACTATTTCAACCTTTGTACCATCTACAAATTGCATACACTCACTCTATTGCTTCTACTAGGTCATTACAAGAAATAGTGCATAGCGTCTGACTTAGGATAGCCTTCAAGAATCCCAGCTGATATGTCCTCCTCCTAGAATGACAGCAAACTTTTGAAAATGTAATTACTGATTTTCAATGTTGCTCTTATACTAATTTCCCCTAGTCCACGTTTCCTTTGGCTACTTCTGTGTCATCTGGGACTATGCCAAAAGTCCTTTTAAGGTCAACCTGTATCATATCTGCTGCTTCTTTTTTACCCACTGGACCAGTTATCCTGTCAATGAAACAAATTAGTTTGGTTTGACATAATTTGTTCTTGACAAATGCCTGCTGGTTATTTCTCATTGGTTTATTATCCTCTGGGTGCTTACTAATTCTTTCATAATTTCAGTATCTTTGGATACCAAGGTTAGGCTGTCTCTTGTATAATCCCTTCGATCTTTGTCCGTGTTTCCGCCTTCAACCTTCCTTCATTTGGAAGAGCTGACATTTGTCCTTCTTGTTCTTCCACATCTTCCTACATCCTCCACATATTCCCCAAAATACAGCTAATACTTCAGAGATTGTTTTGGCCACAGTGAGTTTCTCTGGGTCCTACCAACTGGAACATAGATTTTAAAGATATATTCCTGTTAGAATGGAACATTTTGTAAGATGCCAAAGAATGCTTCCCCATCTAAATTAAGAGACGAAACCTCCAACTCTGAGCAGATGTCTACAAAGATGTAGACCTAACAATATTGGTGTAAAAGTTATACCCTCTTTAGTGTCTACCTGGCTACTAAACAATCAGACATATAAACCTTTTCTTTAGCAGGTAGAATATTGCTGATGAAATAAGGAGGATTCTCATCTTGTTCTGAAAACAACATACTAAGGCAACAGGCAGTTCAAGTCTACCACACTCTTTAGAGATAGAAACATGGACAACAGCAGCAACCACTATGTTTTGCTCCAAAGTTAGCTGTTGTCCAGAAATTTGGCCTAATCTCTTGCTATGCCGAGGTGGAATATCCAATTCTTTCTAGCTTTTATGTGGGGTTCAAAAAAGGCACCAGCTACTCTGACTCAACATTAAATAAGACTCAATTTCTCCTTGGCTATGGGCATTTGATACCATAGTGCATTCTTTCTACCGCAGAATTGCCAAGTAATTTCAAGTTCAGCAGAATGTGCTGCATCACTCCGTTTATTCCAGTTCATTACTCCTTTAAAAGAACTAAATGTATTACCTGTGGGGGGAGGGCTGAGAAAAATGCAAGAAAAAACGTTCTGTTTCATTTTACCCCACCTTAGCCCTGTAATTCGATACCTTAAAGAAGACATTTTTTAAGAAAGAGAAGGAGATTGTATCCATTACTATGTTAGCTATGTACTTTAAGGCAGCACTGACAGACTGCAACTGGGGAACAAAAGAATCCAAATAAGGGAGAAAACATTAATTCAGGGTATAGAGTTATTCCTCTTGACTGGACAGAAGTTTCTATAATGCTCACTTTATCTGTTTTGACATAACATCCAATTCACTGGATTTGCAAGGGCATTACCTACTCCGCAGCAATATTCCCTTGTTCTGCTGCCCTCTAGGTAATCGGAGATCACAAAAACAAATGTGAGATTAAAAACTGAATATTAGCTACAGTAAAAAAAATACAGGACTTGTGGTTTTAATCACATATTAGCTGCCGTCGCAGCAAATGACTGTGATTTGGTATTTGGGAGGAGATCACAGATTTTTTGTTTCTTCTTTTCTAATGTAAGTGCTTTAAAGCTGTTCTTGAGCTGTACAGAGCATATTGTTGACATCAATTTCCATGCAGTATATATTTAGAAGAAAGGTGCTTCTAATTGTTATGCCAACCTCCTCATTAAAGCTCTCTTATGGACTTGGTGGCTCAAACTAAGCAAAGCAAGCAGGGAAATTTTATGTGGACTTTGATTCTGATGTGGCTTGAAGAAATTAAGAAGCATCTCAGGGAAAGCCTGAATCCGACCTCCTTTGAGCTTTGGAATAATTGCATACCCACCCAAAATCGGTGCTTCAGATGCAATTAAACTGCAAATAACATATGATGTTCAATCTCCTTTCAGCTGTTCCCCACAATTTGTCATTGTATTTACTAGTTATCAAAGAAAGATCTTTCCTCTAATAAGATTCTTCTTCTTCCCAGTTCATTTCCCTTTTTCACCCATGGATCCAGAAATGAAGATGATATTGTGCTGAACGTATGAGACCATATCCATTTCCAGCAGCAGAATGAGTCAGCGTGCTGAATTCAGCATTTGCTGCTACAGGGAGAAACCAGTTGCGAATGGTTATGTTCTTATGTGAAGACAACTAGCTGAAATAAATACCATGGGAATGCTACAAATGACAGTCTGTGCCAATTCTCCTTTGAATAAACACTCTAATTACATAAAAACTTTCTTTAAAGCTGTCTGAAACCTCTGGACTAGATTGCAACACAAATTGAAGTAACCATAAGTTATCTGCAGTGAAAACACAGCCAGCAGAGCTTTTAGAGTTGATTACGTTCAGCTAAAGATTTTACCCTGAGTTTGTATAATTTTTATTATAATACGAATCACAGAGCATTTAATATAAAATCAGCACAATTGCAAACAGAGCTGTCAAAGTCTGTTTCTCTGATGTACGAGAGGATAAGCTTTCACTAATGAGGCCTGATTTTCCCAGGGCAATAACAATAGTAAAACCTAAAAGAATTAATGAAGATACTGTTATTAGTCTAATACAGATTGAAGAACTTGGCATTTAGCAGAAAAGTACCTTGGTCTCAGTACTTTCTTACTGAATTATAGTAATGGATTAATCAAAAAAGAAAAAAAGAAAGGTCGTTACACTCCACAGTAAAAAAAAATGGGGAAACTGTTCTTATCCAACTGCATATTTCTTTTATGCAGAATGAAATAGGCTCTTCCTCTAAGATGAGAGGGAATGCTGGAAAAAGGGTGCAGCAACCAGAGGCATCGGTCCAAATCCAACGCTCACCACGTAAATGGGAAGTCTTCATTAGCTTCAGTAGGATTTAGATCCGCCTTTTCTGTGGCCATTTTGAAAAGCAAAGCAAAGTGGGAAGGTTATTGGCAAGCGGCGCTAACAGCAGAACACTAACCACCAGCAGCGAGAGCCGTGGAAGGGGAAGAGGAGGCTGGCTGTGAGACTTGGAGTCGTTTCCAGGCTCTCGTGCAAGCCTCTTTTGTTCCTCGGTCAAGAACGCAACAGGCAAGTCATACACTGACGATGAAACCATAAAGGTGTAGTTTTTTTCGGTTTTCAAAAACAATGTTTCCAACTTCCACTAGGTACATTAATATTAATCCTACGTGAAAGGGTAAAATGAAAGATTTGTGCCGTGCAGAAGCAAGAGAAGTTGGCAAAGCCCACAGCCAGCAGGAAGTCTATTCAAAAGACTAATTAGAGCCACAGAAACCCTCTAGCCCACCAGAGTCTTCCTTAAAGAATATCTTTAGTAGTTTAGCAGAATTGCTAATGATTTAGTGCATGAGCTACAGAACTACGGCGATTAGTGGGTTAGTGCTCTCATACTGACCGTGAATTGTTGTGAAGCTGATTTACATACAGCTTTATAAGAGAATGCTCATCAGCCACAGGACTGGCTGCATTTATACCCCCAAGTAACCTGAATGATTCAAACAACGAAACCTTGTTAATACCCCAAAAACTGTACACAGAGAGCAGCGTGTTCAGAGTGGGTTCATTACAATAAATGCAATTTGCAACCATTTAGAAAGGATACTGACTTGACAGTTTGTAGGGTGCTTTTTCTTCCGAATAAAAAGATGCAAATTAATTTTATAAGAAATGAAAATAAAAGTAATGAGAATAAGCTGTCAAACACTTGAAATCCTGCTAGGTCAATGAAACAAAAGTTACAAAACTTTTAATATACAAGCAGTGTAATTGCTTGACATATCAAGGTACTGTTAACTCTAAAAAAGCCAGAACTGACTGCTGCATCATGGAAACTTTTTGCTGTATAAGGATGTCATACTATCCACTTATAAGGAAGTCTGAGTACCTATGGTTGGGGGGGCAGTTATTGTCTCCTGCCTTCAGGGGATTCTCCACGAAGGAGTTCTTCCTCTAGGAGAAAGGGAATTCTAATGGCTCAGGAATCACGTACGTTTAATCCTGATAGTTAAAGACAGTCAGTTGAATTACTAAAGAACACAAAAGTAAACTAATCAGGAATTTTTCATATGTAAAGAAAAACAAGCAGCACAGTAGATAGTGCTGTGATTATTACTGCAGGTCCCTGGCCTAAATGGCAAAGCATACTTTTGTTGAATGAGCACAAGGACTTCTTGGGGATAAACAGAAGCAACTGGTACACTCTTAAAGAGCATTGCTCTTAATGACGTGTCCTGGAGAGGCCACAAATAGATTATCCTGCCTTGCACATAAAATCCCATATATTCCAACAATAGAAAGGAATTTGCATTTGCAGTCTCACTGTCTGTATAGGCAGCAGATCTGGTCTTGGGGGCCGCTTTGGGACTGGCTTTCAAAAAGCATCTCAGTCACACCCAGCAGCTACTTGCACTAAGATAACACTGAGAATTTACAGTTTATAGCTCCTGGTAACAAAGTTCATAAATCAAAGTAGCAGTAAACCATCTTTACTCTGACATTGCAGTGTGGTACACTGTGGGTTTGGTTTTGGTGTTAAAGTATGTAGCCATGCTTACCCAGAGATTGTGTTTGGTTATTTGGGAAAGCTGAAGCACTGACACATACAGCAGGAACCAAGCAATAAAATGCACCCAGCGAAGACATATCGCTCATCTTCCCCCATACAGCGGGAAGTTATTTTTCTGCCACCTTCTCATCTATGTGTGTTGGTAGGCTTACACAGATTGGGTGAGACAGCTAGCAAATGCTACGCACGTATTTTGGCTGTATGAGCCAAAATACTGAGCCAAAATGTACATAGTCAGCTGCAAGCACCTTCTCTTTAGGATTAATGTTTCTGACGACTCTTCTCTGGTTTGTTTGCTGAAGGGTCACCATAGTCCAAGACTACTCCTTCTCTCTTGTAGCCTTTAATGAAAATCTGAATGGTTTAACAGGAGTAAGGATGTCTTGCTATATCTTGCAAGTATGAACACATTTTCTCTTTGTTCATATCATATCTTGCAGCACAATGCAGACATTCCCAGTAGGCAACGGCATGTCCCAGTTCCTATTCCCACAGTGCTGCTACAAAATGGCTTCTCAACAGCCCATTTTCAGCCCCATGGGAGGGTGCCTAGGTTACATGTGAGCACATTTTAGCTGGACATAATGGTTCAAATGAGAACCGAAGTTCTGTGCTCTGCTGTGAGGAGCTTGGGGTGCCCTAACTCCAGCTCTCCAGATAGATATCTGGATATCAGTCCAAAATCACCAAGGTATTTCTCTGCTCATGTCTGTTAATTTTATTTTGTGGGTGTTTTTTTGGTTTTGTTTTTTTTTTTCTGGGAGGGAATTGAAAATTGAAACCTCTACCACTATCATATAATGGTTTAATATAAACAAGGATAAGAACTCACCTTCTGTTTGCAAAAGGACTTCCTGAGGGAACAGAGTGGGAGAAGAGTGTGTCGTTCATGCTGGTTACCGGTCGGGGGGGCCTAGAAGGCGGCAAAATATCCAGTTGCATTAATTTTGCACAAAACCCCCCTCCATCAGCAACAGTATTTACAGAGAATTGAATGACCTTCTTGTTTAAAGTAACATTACTACTGGCATCTTCTGCTTTAAGCAGCAATAGTTCCAAATTAAAGATGCTGTGGTTTTAAGCAGAAGTTGATAAAAACACACTGTTACTTAGGCCTGGAAGGAAATACTGCTTTTGTGTGTTCTGAGGTGAGTTTTAAGCAACTTAATTTTTTTCCCTGCTTTGGCAAAATAACCACTATGCCTTTTTCCCTTTTCAGAGCCTGTAGTCCAGGGTGCAGTCACTGCTTTCAACCAGTTAGGCTGAGCACTGGTAGCAGGTTCGCTGTGGCAGCATGGAAGTCTGCGGGGGGTAACTGCCAAGAAATTACACATCTTTTCATGAGGTTATCCCTGGCGCTAAGCTCCATGCTAGTGGAGTCCATATCCACATAGTGACCACAGTGTACCCAT
The DNA here is from genome assembly GCF_000699145.1 of Aptenodytes forsteri. Classification (NCBI taxonomy): domain Eukaryota; kingdom Metazoa; phylum Chordata; class Aves; order Sphenisciformes; family Spheniscidae; genus Aptenodytes; species Aptenodytes forsteri. The sequence continues at coordinate 1,251,594 of NW_008796043.1, forward strand.
AGCCCTCAGTATCCCATAAAATACATGTAGAACTAAACCGGTTTAACTGCAAAGCTTTTCAACTGGTATATCAAACACCCAAATCAAAATTTGAAGTAAGTCTCTAGTTTAAGAGGACCCATTAATAATGATGGTTTTATTATTACGTTCTTTATTTCCTGCTCTTGCTGAAAATGAAATGAGAAGGAATATTTCCTCTGCTTTCTTTTATTGTCTACTCTTAAAAAATATTTCATGCATAATCTTCCTTCTGTATCCATTAAGCAGAAATTTCCCCTTCTTAATGGACTTCTTATGCAACATTGGGCAAAAGATGTAGACATTCTGGAAAAACTAAAAAATATGTTATTAATATCACAGGGTTTTCCATCAGATATGAGCAGAACCTGAAGCCATATGTAATTCAGACTTCAGACTGCCTAGATTTCAAGTTGGTTAATATCCCCTTTAAGCTCTGTGAAAGATCTGTCTTGCTTTCTGAATTCTGCAGATGTGCAAATCAAAATATAGTAGCCATCTGCAAAATATTCACTGGGCTCCAATTGTGCAAGACAACCGGTCATCCAAACCATCTGTAAGAAATGAAGAAAGCCAGTTCTGCACAGAAGTGAACTATTGCTACATGTTTTCTTTCTTATTTTGTAACTGTTAGAAAACAAGCATAAATGTGGTCTTTGACAAATCCAAATGGAATTCTCAGCATGACAATACCATGCTGATTTTAAGAAGTTTAAAACTGGGAATAGAAGGATGTAGGATTTGGCATGTTATTTATTTATACGAAAATATAGTTTTAGCCTAACCCTGCATCTGCAGACTCACATGAAAAACTCCGGTTCTGGTCAGTCACGAATTTGAGCAGCAGCACTTTGTGCTCTATGTACTTATGGAGAAGTGTTTAAAATTATTTTTCATGGACCCCTTCATCAGAGCTAGGAAGAGCTTGGATGAGGCCATCACCAGAGCCAATCCACTGGAAAAGTCATTGTGTTATGAGTCTTGAAATACAGAGATTTGAAAATAAACTTTGACAGAATACTTAGAAATTAATTTTATTTAATGGGTAAGCAACTGGTATTTTGTTGCCTGGGAAGTGTAAACTGGTAATTGATGTAGGAGAAATAGTTCACACCAACTACATGCGACTACTGCATTTTTGCTTTTCTCAATGCAATCACTGGCCAGTGAACACATTCAAAAACTAATGGGGCACAGGCCGGGGTTTCTGGAAGATGGGTCCAGCCCTGGGCTGTGGAGTCCTAAACAGCAGAGGAGAAGGGAGGAAAGGCTGGTTCTCAACACTGTCCCAGAGAAGGAGGCAGGAGGAGTGCTCCCTTGGCAGAGCTTGGGCTCTGCTTTGCCTTGCACCCAGTCCACCTCTGCTGACTGAGTAGGAAGTGGGTATGTGGCACCCATGGACTTCAGCAGATCACCACATACACACTTCGGGTTAATGTCTTCTCTAAGCTTTATCTCAAAATAGGGGTGGAAGAGAAAGTTTCTAAACCCCAAAAGAGCTCTTCCCTTTCACTGTCTCTGTATTCAAAGACAATTATTTATTTGGCTCTGGACTCTGATAAAAAGTTAAGGATTGGTAATAATGACATTATTGCATTTTTTCCAAGCTCCTTCCTCCAATAAGTGTACTAAAGAAGAAAAATACTCACCAAGTATCTCTTTTGCAGCCAAAATGAAATGGAAAAGAGATCATTAATTACATTGTCAGTTTAATATGTATGTGGTCTAAGTAAGTAGTGCATTGGACATATTCCATTCTTATGACTCTGATTCTGCAAAAAGCATGAGCGCCTCTACGCATAAAAGGTCATTGATCTGTTTACATATGCCGAGTTACCCTTGCGTACAAATGTCTATAAACTCCAAGGCTTTGCTAAGGTTTTGTGATTAACATTAGTTTGTCAGTTCTTATATGAAGAAAACTATATTAAACTAATCTGAGCTTTCCCAAGGCAAGTTTCTTAAAGGCTGATGCCCACTGTCACATTCCTCAGGTTCAGCTTGAATATCAAATTTATGTTCAAACATACATATACAGTTGTGTGATGTGATAAGACAAGAACAGCAGACTTTATGGTAAAGCAAAGGAAAAGTCAGCTATTGACTATAAATGTGTATCTTTCTGAGGTTATTTCTAAATTTCTGGAAATGAGTGATTAAGCTTTCTCATAGAAGTGAGCTGATGATACTCAAGCAACTTTCCTCAAGGAGGCAGAAAACACAGTACTATTGAAATATGCTATGTAATAAATGCATGTTATGGCATAACACATACCCACAGTAATAAACCAAATTAAATAAGAGGAATTTTCCAGAGTGCTCCATGCTGGTCTAACCTCTTCACACTGATGTCAAAAATAATGCTCCCACACACTCAGATGGAAACTAAGTCAGGTCAGTGCAGAATGCATTTGAAAAATACCTTCATGATGCACTGGCCACACTATTTGTCATCTCTGCAGTCTGGTGTTTCTTTTTTGTTGCAAATCTTACATACAGAAAGGAAAAATGACCCTTCCATTGGTGGGGGGAGTTCCTCCATCAGGTTAATGACACCTTGATAACTACTCCTCTAGATGAGCCTTAGATGTGTTTCTTGCCTAATTGAAAATTTTGTGTGGCACCAGTAAAACAAAAAACCCATGCAGTCTTTCTGTCTGGTACCACTCAAAAGTGGAATAACGATGAAAAGGAAAGGCTGTATAGTAATGCAGAGAGTACTTGTCCCCATTGAAGCTAGAAGCTAAGAAAAGGATACTGTTTTGTTGCCAAAATTCTTCCATTTAATGCACATATAAACCCTTTTTTGCCTGGATTCCTGCCCAGAGCTGTTTCTCTCAACTCCCATTATGTTTAAAAATAAAAATCACATCAGCGAGAAGATATTCTCAGTGAGGTACTGTAGCATATCTCTCCCCTCAGTTAATTTATATGAATTATGCTGTAGATCATGCTACCTCCACAACTTACAGGTTTTTCACTCATGTATCATTATAGCCAATATATATTGCCAAGCCAATATATATCGCCTTCAGTCTATGACGAAAGAGAAACTCTATCATAAAGCAAAATAGATGGTGGTTTGTTCTCACATCCAATCACTCTAAATTATGTCTGTATAGTTAGGAAGAAGGGAAGGTGTTAATTTCACAGCAAAGATTTGGAACAGATCCTACTCAATTATGGTACCTTCCCCTTGCCTTGCCTAAATGCATTTAATCCATTCACAGTAGCCCAGTTTTTACTTCTCGTTATCTTCTGAGATACCCCCAGGCCTTCGAGGGCCTCCAGCCAACAGGGAAGAGAGGCTTCTCTTTCAGTTTCATGCTCCCTGTCTCTTTCCATTTCTCTAAAAGATGGCCAAAATCTGCCCTGTGAAATTATCACTAACTTGCCAGCAGAGCCAGGCTTTTATACCACGCACAGCAGTGGGGTAGCTCAGCAGATCCAGCTCCGGATGATTTCTTCCAAAGAACAACATCCTCCAATTACACCTCCATAAAGAGGTGCAGGGGTTTTAACTGACAGTTGTGTAACAGGGATTTGGCACTACGTATCTGTCAGAGGTGCCTTGTGTCTGAAGAGCAGAGCACTCTTTTACGCCTCGAAAAAGTTCTGCTATAACCACACGAGGAGGACCATCAGCATGATTTATCCTTAAAATGTCAGGTAGGTTAGGTGAACTTTCCAGGTGTCGCACGGCCCACAATGGCCGATGTGCACTTGCCCTTAAAGATGCTACGTACAAAACATTCAGTACTGACAAAAGTAAGTATGTATAATAATTACAGACCAGAATAGTTCCAGCAGCCAGTAACACAGATATGCAGCATGCAAATACAATTTTAATGGCTGCTGCCTGAAATGCTTCAGTCAGGGCCCCTGGGAAGACGGTTAAGCAAGCTATTTTCTTAAGAAATATGTCAGAGTAAGAGAAATACTTTAAAGACAGCATTTCTGGAATAATTTTTCCAAGTTAATTTCTTTGTAACTTTCTTCCAAACCATGTCTTGATTTCTCCTGAATTCTATGGAAAATTTAACTTTTTTTTTTTTTGAAGGACCCAGGAAAGAAAGGTAAAACACAAATAAAAAAAAGAAAAAACGCAACAACCTGCCACTATGGACGGTGGAACTGGTGGACAAACTTTAGAAAAAAAAAATCCAAAGTGATAATTTCTCCACCCTGCAAATACACTTTCTCTCTGCTTTGTGTTTCTTGACTCCTGCACAGAAAAAGTAGTGACATAAACTACTATACCAAAAAAAAAATTTTGCTTTCCCAAAATATCAAAATGTAAAGATAATAGACTCTCTTCAAGTGACTTGGCGATTGAATAAGTGACTTCTTATGCAGACTCTTCAGGGCTGGGTGAAGCCACAGCTCCATTAAAGTCAGCGAGAACTCTGACACTGATTTCAACAAAATTGGTCAGACTTCACTTTTCTCTGGTCCCTCATGTCAAGACATACCTGTGAGAGACTGAAGTTGAGAGTCTCTAGATGACAAAACTAATGTTCTCGGCATGAATACATCCCAAAGTGCTGAAACTATGAAATTGCATGGATATCTCTTGAGGAGAATGGGGACATACCAACATCGTGTCCCAGTATTTGGTTATATGTACGTATCCCACTGACTTTCCAAGTGAAGTCACACCAGAAGAACATTTTTATATTAAATACCCCTATCAGCAAATTTGCACTTGATGCATTGAGCTTGGTACGCCACAGCAGCCTCACGTTTTGTTCAAAGCTACAGCATCTACACTCGGTGTAAGCAACTCCTACGACAAAGCTTACTTTCTCTACAGCACACAGATACTTACACAATATGAGCCAGGTTTAGAGGTTTTTCAGGCTGGTCAGGGAACATTGGGTGCAAAGGTTCACGGCTGGAAGCACAGCTTAAAGACTTGCTAAGTGCATTAGTTAGCTTCTTAGCAGGTGATTTCTGGGAGGAACAAGGAAGGTAGAGGTAATCTGGACAAGTAAGGTGCATACTGTTTCTGCTATAGGAAGCACAAAACAACAGGAAGCTCTACGGCTTACATACCTATCGACTGACATCCCCCTTGCCTCCCTCCTACCCCAAGAGTCTGGTAAGGCAAAGACTGCTGAGTTCGGAGGAAAGATTACTCTTACCTTCGGGGACCTTTAGAGTAGGCTCGGGGGGTATATCTATATGGACAGATCAGTTGCCATGGCTTCTTTGCAATGCTGCACTCAGGTAGTATTGAATGAAGGACAGTACAAAGTTAGTGTCACCTGGACTGGAGCTGGCTCATGCCTCACCATCTTGGGAGTGCAAGCAGAACAAATCTATGCATGCCTGTCCATATAGATACACTGTACGGGACACCGTTTCCTTCCTAGTTGTAGGCCAGGCACAAGGCTGCTATATTCTTTCTCCTCGCTAGTATTTCCCTCCTCAGCTCCAGCACCCTGTACCTTTGAGCTGCTGTTATAAAGCTCCTCTTCCACCTCCCGTGGCCGCTGCACCCCCTGCCACACCGGGGAACGGGAAATTTGAGACATGTGCATGGCAGGAATTGCCCCACCATGCCGGCAGCGCACCAGAAGAGGCTGATGTACTATCACTGTCACCAAAAGATGGGGAGGCTCTGCGCAAGAAGCATGCTTTTCACCCTGAAATCCCATCAGCGAGACTAAAAAAAAAAACCAACCAGTATTTTCTGCTTTCTAGTTTTATTTGGACACTCTTTGCAGTTGAACACTTTTCTAAGGAAGGGCTCAGAGATCTAAGGTGTCTTTTAGGCTGTGTGAGAGATTCTCAGGGAATCCAACCCACCTCTCTGTGATTCAGCTCCTCTGCCGGTAAAACAGGGGTAGTGATCCTTACACTGACTCCTCCCCCCAAAACACAGCTCTACATGCTGAAATTTAAAAATCTTTTTGGAACTTAACAGGAGCGGTACTGTATTTCTGCACACACATCCTGCATCGACTTATGACTGTAATCAAGGTAATAACTAAATATTTCTATTACAGAAATCCAACCTAAATATGTAAAGTTCAGGCTTATTCTCTTTCATTATAAATACGATTTCACTCTGAATTGAGAACAGTTGAGTTCCACTGCACCCATGAACACCTTTAATCTGCACGTGGAGCTCGATACAGATGCATTATGGAGAATGCTAACCAGGTTTGAACAAATGCTAATGAATGCTACAGAAAGGCAATTTCAAACATGAAGCAAAACATTTGTTTCTGACAAGGAAACATTTGAAACCACTAGGCATGTAGTCACGTCTTTGTCTTCTGCTGAGCAGGAATCTTAAGTTTTCCAATTACTTCCTACCTTTAATTACAGCTCCCTGGCTACAGCAAAAAATGGTTTTATAGCATAAATTGCTGTTAGGAATGGAGGTGGGCACTCTCCTGTTCAGAGGCTAAACTCAAGCCATTCGTGTCTATGCAACAAGCAGCAATTAGGACCCACAAAAACAATTACAGACCCAGATCGGCTGGGATGCAGGGCTGTGTGACTGGCATACAGAGCAAACCACGTCAAATTTAACCCTTGCCTGCTCCATCAACAGAAAACCAGACATTTTAGAAGTGTGAAGCTTCAGAACTTTGTTAAAAAACACAAAGTGCTGTACAAATGTGAGTTATTGCTATATGCATAGTTTTCTTTTTTTCCTAATGATATACTTTTGTAATATTTGAGATTAGTTAGGATTTTTCTGCTGGTCTCTGGATTTGAACCCTGAAGGATTGGGATGCTCCGTGACCAAGGGCTTCTGTTGGGGCTTTGCTCCAGTCGGTGGAGAGCTTAGCCCCCAGGTCTGTTGTCCTTCAGAGAAGGTTAATGTAGCTGTTGATACTTCTCTTTCAGCTTAGAAAAAGCATTGAATTATTTTGTTTAACAATGAAAAGATTGAAGTGTGTTTTTCTCTACAGTAAACACGACTGTGGATCTAAGCCTGTGATCACACTCAAATCTACAGTGCCAGGACCATCCCAAATGCTACGCATATGCTGCAGCCACTCGACTGAAAATATTGATGAACGAGCATTAAGTATTCATCATTTCATTTACACGTAGCCAAACAGAGCAAGCCAATGACGATTTTACCGTGAGTCCTGTGGGAACGGGAGAAGATGCCGTGCGCCTGGCGCCCTGCTGCCAGCCCCTCCTGCGCTGCCCTCCCCGCAGCATGCACCGTCACGGGTGCCCCAGATCCTCACCCAGAAAAGACCATTCCCACCTCTGCGCTCTCCCGACGGCTCCCAAGGCCGGAGCCTCCCTGACGGGGTCACCAATCCGAACCGGCAGCCCGGTTCCCGGCCTCCCCGTGCCGGATGGCTGCCCGGAGCTGCGGCCGGGGGCTCCTCCGCCAGCTGGAGGGCAAAGCAGTCTGCAGCGAGGTGCGAGCCTTCCCTTACCCATGACGTGTACTCTTTCATTTGGTGCTGGTTGCTGTGGGAACCGCTGGCATGGCCCCTCCAGAAGCAGTCCTGACAGAGCTGGTAATTGTGACACTGCTGACAGCGGTAGCGAAACCCCATCATGCTCTCGCTGTGGCAGGGGGAACACTCGACGGGGTGGAAGACTGCGCAGGAGAGAGAAATGCCGAGCCGTAAACCAAAGCAGAGAAACCCCCAGCAAAAGTTTATGGACAAAGCCCCAAACTGAAGGGCGAATCCCTTCTTTGTTTCTAGCGATCTGCAGTGTCGGATGCCGCCTGCAGCTTTGACCCGTGAAAACTCTAGTAGCCGCCCAGCAACTTGTGCTGAGCCACGGGCAACGCTTCCTACACTGGGCACCAAACCCTTCATCGCTTCTGATCTGACGCCTGCACCTCCTGCTCGCAGCAGCAAAAAATGTGTTCAGTGTCTAACAGAATACATGATAGAGGAAATTAATATGTGGGAAAATCCCCTGCACCCTTCAGCTGCATTATTGGGGGAAGCTGAATGTTCTGCTGTGCTGTGAGGAGCTAAAGCGATGCGCCTCAGAGGAAAAGTCAAACTCGGCTGTCTGATTACTGGAAGCATAAAAATGTACTTAGGCATGTCGTTGTCTCTTAATTACTGCTGTCGCATCTGTACAACTGGCGTCATGTAGGTACCTATATATGGAGTTGAACACTTAGCTTTAGATGCCCAGATTTGGAAGGCTGGCCACTGAAGGGACCCGTGTGGTCCTGCTCTCCGTTCCACTCAGAAGCAGGTAGTAATGAGGATTCAAGTCACTGAGCACGCTAAGGCACCAATCACGACATTCTGAAGCCCCTTCCTGGCAATAGTGCTATTTCTGTTCCTCTCTCCTCACTACAGCATGTACCCAATTTACCACGGGGTACTGTACATCTCCTTGTTCCCAGACACCTTCTGCTCTTCTGTCGTAAGGTTCAGTCTGGGAGGATTTGGATCAGTGCTGAGCGTGTCAGGGTTTTAATTCCTTGCCAGAATTTCGCAGCAGGAAGGGTTAGTGCTCTAGTCTGGGAAAGAGTACGAAGCTGGTGACGGACAGGGATGGATGACAAGAGCTTGAGGAAGGTGAGGTATATAGGTGGCTCTGTAGCCAAGAAGGACTTGGGAACATCACCTTACCCACCTTGGTGCCTTTCAGTGGAAGAGGGATTTATTTAGCACAAGAACACATACAACTTCCTCCTTCTCCTTTTATCACCAAAAAATGGCTGCACACCTCGCCTTCCACCAGCCCCATTTTCTTGTTGGAAATATGGCATAAATATTTTTATTGCCTAACAGGATGAGTATATATGATCTTTTCTTCCTCCCGCCCCCCTGCTTTTTCCCTGCAGTGTCCCAAAGCTTTGGTTACGCTAGAGGTAAACCTTCAAGGGAGCAGTAACACAGGAATATTCAACAAGCCCCTTACACAACAACCTCTGAGGCAAAATGTTGGGCTGGAAAATTGTTTACAAAAATCTATTTATCTTGCTAAATTAATATTTTAAAATTTTTCTATAAACTTCCTCTATTTTTAAATCTTCCTTTTTCTAGATTTAAAGTGTTGGAATAATGACTGTCAGCATCATTGCCTCCTGACGATCATGAGCAAGAAATGCCGCTTTAGGAACAAGTACACCCAGATAAACAAGACAGTAAAAAGGCATTTCTTGTCTCATGGTTTTTTTCTATTTAATATTGGCAGTGCTGGTCCTTCTGGACAGCAGAAGGCTGCACTGGAGCTGGGGAACTCCTCCAGAACTACACGAGGAACTGTGCAGAGTTTGTGGGCTGCAATTTGGTGGTGCACAGAGTGAGATGAGATGCACAAGCTTTCTAGCTCTGCCCCTGCACTTTCAGTGTGGCAGCACCTTCTACAGAAACAGTATATAAGGGGTTTGGTTGGAGGACTACATCTGTGAGTCTGTGAACTTTTCCCCGGGTGCTCAAGAAGTTGGAAGGCTGAGGAAGATGTTACTGTCCAGGGACATGCAACACGCACTGTGTAATAATCAAATGAGTTGATCTCCATGGTCCCTTCCCGTCTTAAAATCTGTGACCTACTCATTTCAGGGAAAGACAACCCTTGAGGAGAAAGAGGCATCTCACAGTTAAATCCTCATCTTCCACATAAGCAAAGGATAAGGACGAATCTGGAACTTCCTTTTCAGAGTATATTGTCTGGCAGTGTAGGCTTAGGAGGAGATCCTTCATAAGGACCTTTTGGATGGTATTTTGCACTGCACTGGACATCTGCTGCCAAGAATACTGCATGAACAGAAACTGCCAAGCTGTTCCTTCTCTGCTGCCGTATGTCATAGCTAATTTATGGCCTTGATAGTTTACCAAATGTAAGTGTGTGAATGGATCAAATCCTGTCGCTCTTTGCTTATCCAGAGCACAGGAGGAGAGGACACGATCAGGATAATTTCCTGAGCATAGCAAAAATTAAGCCATGTTCCTGGCCGAATGGCCAACAGGATTCTTTAAATATTTTACCAGTGACTGTAAAAATAGCACATGGAGTCAATGAGCCCAGTACAGTAGCTCCTACAAAATCATCTACAGAGTGAGAAAATCATCACACAAAAGTTTACTCTTGTAACTGTTTTTTGGCAGCAGCTCTTACTTACCATTTTCAACATTTGCCAGTCGATGCAGAAGTGGTAACCACACCAGACATTGTGGCGGGGGATCAGACATGAGAGTATCCAAGAAAGTGTTTAATGTGACTTTTTTCTGCTCAAACAAGCAAACAAACATGCACAAAGAATCAGTAATTAGACATATCAAAATGATTTTATCTAGTCCTTACAGAAACACTTGGGAACAACTTTCAGACACTGCTTGTAGCCCTGGTTTACCAAAAAGAACAAATGATACTAGCAAAGCTTTTCTGGACTATTTTTAGTAGTTACAATGTATACTACTGATGACTAGCAGTCCTTTTCACAAGGCTGGGTTGGAGACACCTAGCTCCCATTCACTTCAAGACTCTCTTCTAAAGTAATTGCCTGAAGATGCTTTGTGAATAAGGTTCTCTCTTAACTCGCAACTCTTCATGTTCTCATGTGTTTTGAGTACCCCATAACGAGTACAAGTGCATGTAGGGTATCACTATGTATTACCAATTTCACTTGAAAAGCCACTGTAGAGAATGACTGGTGGTACTCCAAAAAAGAAAATGAAAGAAAATAATGACAAGGGAGTATAATTTCAAAACAAATATAGGGGAAGGACAGACCATCACAGGCAACTGTGTTACTGTAATTTAAGAAACTACGCTTGTCTGTTGAGTGATGGCAACTAGTTATGGGTGAGCTCTGATTGTGGGATATTGTGTTTGCATACACTCAGGGACTGCAACTGTTCCTAAAACCTCCATACCTGTAAGCACTTAAAGGCCTATGACCCTTTATCTTTCAAAGAGATTTAAACTCTAAAATATCCCTGTTGATTTAAAAAATGTAATCTAGGGCCTTAAGTTTCTTAGGCATCTGGAAAAAGTCAGCACAAATCTTAGTTCATTTGGGTTTTTTTCAGACCTAGATGTGGTATTTCAGCCCGAGATATCGCCGCCATAAATACTTGCTCTTTCCTATCTAGTATACTGGCTACATAAGTGTGTACAAAAGTACACAGCTACTGGGTGGTCAAGGACAGAGAGTCCTTAAGAAATCAGCACCTGAGCCTTCCTTTAAAATAAAATTAAGATGCAAAAATATTGAGCCCTGTTGAGAATGTGTACAGATATAATTTATAGACATACATATTTAAGTAGCATTCCCATATCCAAAGGGATTGCTAAATTTTCATATCTGATTGCATAAGCTACTGCTTTAACTTGCTAAAGAACCGTGGTTACCCCATGAGGAAGCAAAATAGCAGCTATGCAGTGACATGTATCATCTCTGTGTGTTGTGGAGTGCTTTTAAGAGCTGAGATTTCCAGATGGAGTGTCTGTGCTGCATTTATATACAATTGCCACCAGACGTAAAGAAAATCATTATTTCTCTTATACACTCAGCGATCAGTGGAAAACATCTCACTCTGTAACAGTCTCAGGGCTGAAATATTGCAAGATATTGGGAAATATATAAAGGTATTTGTCCCTAAAAGAAGAGAAAATACTTCAGGCTAGTTGTGAAAATGGTCTTGATTCTTTAATGAACAGAAATGGCCAGAATATGAGCTTAAATCTCATTGAGATACTACCTTTTCCCACAATACCTGCAGTATGAAAGTCCAAACAAACAGCTACCACCTGCCTGTTGTATGAACGATCTTCCCACCCATGGAGAGTGGATAACCACTTCCCAAATGGGCTTCCTACACTATAAGCATCAGCTCACAGAAAAGGATCTTCCTTTTGGAGATCTGCTGCGGATGTTTGGCATGGATTTACTGACCAATGCTGCCAGCAAATGTCTGTCCTGTCTGCAGCAGAACTGCGAACAGGAGGAGAAAAGGCAGAACTAAGTCTAGGAAAAGAAGGGTCCTCCAATGCTCCATACTGCAGAGCTGAGTAGCCTTAAGCCTTCCCTCTGCTCTTGAAGGCAGATAAGTTGGCAGCAAACACACAACCCGTCTAAACAAGCAAATAGACGGGGAGACAAGAACAGCTCTTCCACAATGGAATAGGCTTTTGAATGCAGCTATAATTTAAAACCTGATTTGCACCAAATAAAGCAACTTAGCTTCACTGACAGCTTTATGGCCGAACTTCTCTGGTGGTCACTGATTTTATGGATTACAGAGAGCAGTGTCCCTTAAAAGGACACCAGCAGAGCAATTTCCATACACTTTAAAAGGCGTATTTTCCTCCTGCCGGTTTTTTTCAGCTGCTGGGAAAGTTGAAACTGAAAGCTGTTTTCTAAATATATGCTACATGCAGATGGAGTCTAGGTTTGTGGAATAACACTTAGCCAAGTGCTAAGAAAATGAAGTTAGTATCTATCTTTTTAGTTTGGAATAAAAAAAGAGAAATAAAAAGTGTTTTTCATAATAACAACAACATTTTTTAATACAAACACAGTGTAACACTACATTAATCCTACCTATGGGGGAAAGTGGTGGCGATAAAACTCCTTTTTGAGCCACGGATTTGTATTCTGAAACACCAAGTCACTTGCTCGGCATTTCTGTTCCATAAATTTGCTGATGAGGAAACACTGTTGTTTCTATTTTGAATAGCCATTCAATCTAGCAGTGGTTCACAGATGGAGGAAAATACATGGTTTGATGACGTAAACCAGTACAATGGGGAATAATAAGACATTTCTGCAATAGGAAGAATCCTTTCCGATGCAAACCGAAATGGATTTGACACCGTGAGCAGAAGATCATTCCCAGAATTTTTTCTTTCCCTGAAATTGAGGAATCTATGTATCAGGAGGGTGAAAGGCTTCTGGTAAGCAAGAGTGATCCATACTGAGAACAACAGAGAGAGTGCCAAACTTATCCGAAGGTATCAACTTTTGATAACACTAAGTGCAATATGAGAGAGTGAAAGAATGACCCAGAGTGTGACTAAGACTGTGAGTATCATTTATCATGGTGTCATAGGGATATGTTGTTTTGAGTCTCATTTCAAAACTCTGGTTCATCCCTAATGAAGACGTAATGAGAATTACATAAAGTGAATTTAAGTGAAATATTAGACTAGATTTACAAGAGCACTTGGCTGCCTGCAGATGCAAAACAGCAGCTTTGTAAATCTGCTGTGTACCCACATCAGTCGGAGACCTAACTCTCGTTAGCTTTAAGTGGAGATTGTGAGGTAAGGTACCTTAGTGCATCTGTTCCACTCATTTGGATGCAATGTCAATGAAAGTGCCATTTCTGATGGCTGCTTAGATAGAAAATGAGGCCTGAATGACATTTTTTCAAGAAAAGAAATTGCTTTTTTCATCTTTAATAATACCATGTCCAACATGCAAAGCTTGAATGCCCCGTTGCCATGCAGGAGCGCTCTTTCATTATTTTAACATAAAACTACCAAAAGTCACTTCACTATGTAAATTCTTCAACATAAGATGAAGTGCTGTCTTAAGTCTCCCGCTGTGAAACAAGACTAGTTTCACATATGCAAACATTACCATTTAAAACGATTTGGGACATGATTCAATAAATGAATTTCAACAATGCCTTTCAGTTGACTGGAGTGCCTATTGATTAGAGATGAAACTGAGGGAAAACAAAAAATGAGACTCTATTTTGCATGAAAATGACGCTATTCCTGCTCCATTCAACTTATTTGTTCAACAGTATTCAGTTAGCAAATGGAAGGATAAAGAGAAGGAAAATACCACTTTATTTCTACCATTTTCCCAGTTTCAGCATCTTCCTTTACTTTATATTTATGGAATTATATAGTGTGATGTGTGGCAAGAGCCAGGGGAATTCTCTCCTTCTCCATTGGAGAAGTGGACAACCAGCCCCGATTATGGGATCTTTTGAAATGCTAGGTATTAGCCGCAGCCAGCGCACTGTACTCAGTGCACCTACAGTCTGGTAAGCTGCGGAAAAATCTTGTATTTTCTTCAGGATAAATTAATTGCTTTCCTGACCCTACCTCACCGATGCTATCTGTAAGAGACGAGGGATTTTCTAATACGTACTGACTCCCATTTTCAATAAACGTTTAAGGCAATTTTCTACTCACTCGTAAACTTCTCATGTGTGTACACCATCACTTGGAAAACATGGTTTGTCTTTTCAGTGGGAGTTGAGCTTTGTATGGAGAAGTTAAAGTCTCATATATGCTTATAGCAACAACAACTAACTGGAGTGGAGGATTGCATGTCTTGGGGTATTTATATCACCTAAATGTAAGTATCTAACTTAGGTGCTTAAATTACGAAGTTAGCCTCCTCAGGCTCCCTAATTTAGGAATATGTAAGTTAAGATCCTGCTCCAAATCACTTTTTGACTAAGCCTCTCTCTCTCCTCCATGGTTATATGGGGAACCTATAGAGATTAGCTTCCTATTGAAGGCACCTAACCTACATGCCAGAAATTAGCAAAGTGGACCTCCCCTCCACCCAGCCATGCGTTTCCTGGGTGAATATGCACATATGTGTAAGAAAGGAAGAAAGTCTTGGCCTGCTCAGAGGGCTGATGGAGATCCTATGTCTAGGATGCTCACTCTTCATTTACCTGTTGCGAGAAACAGGATTTTGCCGATTGCTCAGTATAACCAAATGAAGGCCCTTCGAAAACAGCCGTGGGCAGCTTGAGAACCTCCCGCAGAAACATGTCGTATCTGCCATAAACCATCACTCCACTGGAGTCGGAAATCATTGAGAAAATATCTGAGGGGGGAAAAGACAAGAAAAGGACACAGCAACTTCAGTGTGAGCTACAGATTTGCTCTTAATTCAGTATCATCTGATCTGAACTAAGGAGTACTAAGCAACATGTTCTGCTTATGGAAACATCCACTATTAATGCATCTTTAATTATAATCCCACTCACTGGAAAACAAAGAGAATGATTTACATATAAAAAGTAGCTGATTTTGATATTAAAAAATTCCTGCTTCTTTTTCATTGTGTGTGGTCATTTTTTGAAGCGAAGTCTGATGCATGGCATGAGGCAGTAATTTAATCAGATAAGAAGGATCTAATTTGACAAGATACGCAACATCAGCTTTTTGCCTACTGCCAGCTTACCATGTCGAATATAAATCTTGACAATGAGTTCATTAAGTCAGTTATTATTGTTTTGGACACACAAAGCACTGAAGGTCTTTCAAATGCATTACTTTTGACTCTTCTCCCCTTTTTGCTTTTTTGTTCATGTATAAAAATATTGCAAAGTTTTATTTCTCCAGAGATGCATGTTTCTCAGCCTTTACTTTTCCCCTTGTTTAGAAGTATCCTAAGCTTAGCAGGGGATCACAGACTAAGGAACATTTATCGTTTTTCAGACTGTCATGTCAGCTGCTTCATTTCCAGGAACGTTGAAGGGATTTTCTGACAACAGGACCCTGGGCTGCTGACCCGAAAAATCAGGATCGTACTCCAGCCTTCCACTGGATGGACCCTGCTCCGTATTCTTAAAGCAGCCTAAGGAACAAACAGTGTTCAACTTATAACAGTGTTCAATTTAAAATGTATATAAGTTCAGTCTACATTTGAGTTTCTACATAGAAATAATATATTAAAAAATGGCACCAAATCTGGAAGAGTAAATTAGCACCTGGGACTTCCACTTGTCTATCTAAACAGCAACAGTTTGTAAACTCAATTTTCTTTGGCTGTGGTAGAAGGCTCAGAGGAAACTGAAGGCTGACATTAATCCTTTGGTCAAAAAGTCTGGAAAATGGTGTTTTGGACTTGAGCTACAGCTATCGTAGCACTAAATAGAAAATCTTTCATTGCAGCTGCGAGTAAACTATGCCTTGGCTACTGGGGAACTGGGAATAAATGCTGTGAAATGAGAATCTATTTTCCAAAAGAGATGGAATTAGTATGTGCCCTAAGGGAAGAAATATAAATAGTGCATAAATATATTGTACTTCTAAGTGTGAAATGAGAGAGATGTTATTAAAAAAAAGTCTGAAGAAATCGTTAAATGGTGCTTCATGATGCTGAACATTTGAGGCACCTACCTGTGCTCTGAATTCCATCATCCCAAAGGAAAAAAAAAAAGGCCACCAATCAGAGCCTCAATATATGCAATTTCGCTTCAAAAATATGAAGTCTGGTGTGAAGTTCAGTCAAACATTCAGTGGGAATTACTTGGAGGTGTATATAGTGCAAATCCCAAACCCAGCCATGAAACTATAATTTATCCTAATTCCTTCTTTTCATACCTGTACTGTTATCTCTCAAAGTACAACAATGATTAACAGGTAAAAAAGGTCACCCAGAAGACTTACATCTTAATTTGTCCATGATCTTTCCTCCACAAAGAGTTGCCAAGGCCATTTTGACAGCAAAAACGGAAATTTTACCATGCCCTTCCCTGTTCAAAAGTAGAAAGTAGACATATTTTATAATATGGACTTCCTTCCATTTAAAATGTATATCATTGACATGACATATTGTAATGCACACTGTATGTGGATTCACATATGAAGAAATAATTGAATTTTAAAATCAAAGTTTGTTTTGTGGGAACACACATCAGTACATTGTTCTGTAAAGATCTCAGAACAGATTTATTATGTATGTAAATCTCAGTATGAAACTGTTTATCTCATTATACATTAAGGTGATGATTATTACTCCTGTTTGTACTACAGTAGCACTGGAAGGCACCTGTCACACTCATGGCCTCCCTGTCCTAAGTGCACTCTGTATCTTCTGTCCCTAGAAGATTGCAAATAAGTGCAAAAATCAACACTGAGAACAAAAGTGAAAAAGCTGAAAAGGACCACACGATTGCACAAGCTGCGTATTGTACCTGTTAGTAAGTCCTGACAATTGCCTTTTAAATGATACACCTGACTCCCATGAACCTTTAAGAAGGACTTTGCTGAAATATGGGGAATAAACCTGCATCGAGAATGAGCAAAGGACATTTGTTGTCATATGTAGAACAGTCTTGTCCCTGGTTTGTTCAAGTTGAGGCTATGTCTGGCTCTCTGTTTTCAACTTAAAATGAATAATGCTGTTAAATCCCAAATGCACACAGGTCTATGCCATAGGGGCAAAAAGACATATTTTTCTGTAAATCCAGTCACTTTCAGGTAAAAATAAAAGACTTTTTTTTCTCCTGGAAGGATCAGACCATACACTGCACTCTCAGGTTGCTGTGTTCACCTTTAGCACGTTGCCAACTCTTCCTTCAACTGTCTTTGAAGCATGCAGTGCCTTAATTTTATTGCTCTTCTTGCTATCCTCATTCTCCCTCCACAGTCATGATGGTGCCCAATGATTACCTGCCATTATAGAAACCTTGGTATATTTGAGCTGCATGAGTAATACATGACTTCACACACTGCAAGGCACTCTCAACTCCTAAAAGACCTATCCCCCCAGTTTAGGCAAAACTAAGTTGAGAGTGTTCACAGGAATGGCAGAACAAAGATGCTGTAATGTTCAGTCCCTTTCCAAAGATGAGAATGAGCATGCCCTCTTAAGTTCATCTCCTTTTTAATGTTCATTTTTTGGGCATCCAAATATTGAAACGTGTGTCTTTTCTTGAAATTCTCTGAGTCTTACCATAAGGCAGTCAGAGTCCACAGTTGCACTGGAGCAACTTTTTTCTGTCATCCAAAGTCCTTAGCATTACTTAATATCTTCCCACATGTCTGTTTAATGACATCAGTGAGAACATGTTGTCATCATGCTTTAAAAAAAGAGACAGTCAGCCAATACTTGTGAGCTTAGCAAAATGGCACCCATGTCTCTTTCTAAATTCTACTGATAGGGCTAACGATGGGACCAGATAACAAAGTTTTGTGTCATTTTTTGAAAATGGAGGTTCTGTGACCTTCAGTCTTTACTCCATCAAGGAACATTATGCTTATATGGGATTTCCTGTTAAAATATATAGAATTATCTCTTACATAAGATAGTCTAACTGCACTGGCAATAGCAATATATAGAAATTGAGCTCTCCATCAATATTTATGAAATTAGTCTGTTGATTGTCACTCGCAGTTTTAATGAAGAAAATTGTGTCTGATCAGAACTAAAAGATAAACTGATTCTGGAAAGACACAGAGCCTGTGACCGTGTCTCTCTCTCTGCCCACCTCAAGCCAGACTTATACAGTAACATATACATATGTAGTAGACATGAATGGCATACTCATATCAGTACATTAAAGCATGCTACATGCTTCACTGCTATGTTCATTACTAAGTCACTCAGACTTTACAAAATGAGTCAGTTTTCTAAGCTTGGCTAGCTGATAACCTATACAGTTTGGTGAATTGGATTTAGTTCTAGCTCAATGTAACCCATGTGTAACCCACTAAATATTAACTCTAAATATTCTTTACATGCATTTAAAATTCTGCTTTTTGTCAGAAAATCAACCAGAGATGTAAACAAAAAACCTAACTATTTCAGTATTTAAGAAATAAATCTTTACTATGTTTATAATGCTTGGCTTTCATGCACATTTTCTTTCTCATGGCATTGCGTTCTCTTTGAATAGCTTCCTAAGATTAAAATCACACTATAGGAATTTCCAGTCTTCTGTATTTCCATCCTTTGTTGGCTGGATTCTAATTTGTGTAAACCAGGATCTAGCACTGCTGCAGCTATGGCTGAGAATTTGTCCATTTTGTATTCTTTTTGTGCGTGCTACCCTTTAGACCTTTGGGAATTTTTTTTTTCTGCACTGTTTCATCATGAGGTTTTCATCTGCCTTTAAAAGAGTTGTTACACTTAAGAAAAATAAATGCTAAGTAGAAGCAATGGCATTATTAAGAAGCAATGGAAGAATTAGAGGGAAAAATAAAGCCCATGTGGAAGTGCTTCAGATTTAGATTATTTTTCCCAGTAGGTTTAGCTACATTTACTAACAGGATTACACTCTTGAATGGCAGACACATATCAACTTGCCTTCAGCTTTCCACCCCAGAGCCATCAGCTTTTCCCATACTCAAACAGTTATGGAACAGAGGAACAGAAAAAGAAAAGCTTTCATTTCTCTCTTCAGTCTCTCAGTTTGAGTTGATTAGTTTTGACACTGTATTTTGTATCAGTCATTTGTATTCATAAAAGCATCACTAGAGCCAGTATAAATTCAATTTGCCCTCCAAATATATACGTGTGTGCGTATGTGTGTGCATCCATATACTCACATGCATATATAAATACCTATGACTGATGAACGGACAGGAAAATGGGGTCTAAGACTTGCCAATATAATTTGGATCCAGAAGTGCCCTAAGCTAAGTCTAAGCACCACAGATGCCCTTGACTGGCAGCACTGGGGCCTCTCAGTGTTTGCGGCATAAAAGCAAACGCTGAAGCAGCGGCTCACAGCAACATGAAGATCTCTGTTGAAGTCGGTGCTCCCTGAAAGAAGCTTTAGGCTGGCTAATGCAAAGACATATAAATTTTACTAGTGGAAATAGGAGAGGACAGAAAATATTTTGATTTTATATAGCACCTCTCCTACTGAGGTTACTCTTCAGATCCCTACAGAAAAATACCATAAACGATGGCAAAGGCAAACCTTGAAGCTGATATGCACTTAGCCACAACACAGGATGGAGTACTTAGGAAAGGGAATGATGGCCAGGGCTTAAGGTTATCTCCTGCTGCTTGGGGAAAAAAGGGCAAAAAATAATACATGCTTTTAGACACCAGAGCAGAGCAGAAGGTTTCCTCTTCAAATGTGTGGCTGCAGAGAAAGACAGCCTCTCCCCAGAGCAAGGAAGCCCCACAGACTGCCTGATAAAATCCACACACCATACAAGGATAAGTCCAGCTCCAGGGCCTGAATTTGCCTTTCGGGTCAGCAAGGAGAGCGGTACCAAATGGATGACACTGACATTTGTCAGGATCTCCAGCAATACTCATCCTGAGACAGCCATATGGTGGGGAAAGCTATAAATAACATCACGTCTTTAGAAATAGCAAATGTGTCCCATGAAATGGACATTGAGAAAATATGATTTTTCTCATTAACTAGGTATGAAGTGGTGCTCCCCCAACGCTTTAATTTATCTTTTCCAAAAGTAACAAAATTTCTTCAGTTGCTTGTGGGCCTCCTGCTGCCCACCTTAATCAGGGCAGCCGATTCTGAAATGTCAGAGGCTATAATTACAAATTCCCATTTACACAAACAGGTTTTGGAGAGGAAATTTTACTGGAATCAAGCAAAATTCTTTCATTTAGGAGAGCAAAATGCATAATGACCAAATCTCTGAAATGCTTTTTTTTCGCTGGACTTCCTTCGTAAAAGCTAGCTGGCCTGTATGGCTTCCAGTGACTACTGAAGGTGGAGAAGAGAGGGTATTAAACACTTTACAGATCTGAATAGATGGATGAGCAAGAAGTTATACTTCCAAAACAGATTCTGAACATCTTTATGTATTGAACTTGGTATGATTTAAATGTGCATTTGATTAAACAAAGGCATGAACATTTCCTCTTTTCTTTGTAGAAGTCAAGCCCCTCCAGCCAGATTGGGTCTGTTTCATAGCCCAGAGCTCACAACCCCATTCGTAGGACAGGAATGTCAAGGGACAGAGAAAAATCAGCTACTTTCTTGTCAGTTAAACTTTGCAGCAGGAATAGCCGTATTGCAATACTGAGTCAGTGCTGAAGATGATCTAGCACAGAATATTTTACAGTCTGTTTAAAAAGAGTCTTTTTGGGAACGGCTCGATTGAATGAGGCTGACATTCCACCTAGCCACCTAGGCTTTGACACCGGCCTGGGATGAATTTTTCAGAGAGGTCTGAACTTGCCATCTTTTTATATAGTACTTGCGCGCTAGTGTTATTTCATAAAGCCAGTTAAACACCTTAGACCTTGAAGCAAAAGCTATTGCCCAGTTTTAATGTGCAGTTAAAAATGCAAATCAGGCATGTTTTTGTCCAGATTTTTTAAAGTCTGACCGTCTCATTCTGCTCACTGGTTTTGGTCTGTCAGGGTCCTCTACCATGTGATGCTGACTTTTATACACTAACGGCAAATTAATTGGAGCAGCATTTCTGTTTGTGAATTTTGATTTTGTTGACTTGCCGTTTTATAAGGTTGCACTTTAGTTTTGGCTTAGCATGAAGGAGCATCACACTCAGCGTCACATGAAATCTTATATGCTATAATTTTTCCCCACTTTTTCCTCCCTTCAGGGTTAGGCAGCAGGGAAATATAATTACCTGTAGGCCTAATGAATCCCCGAGGCTGTGAAAACATCATAAAAAAACTGCGATGAAAGTTCAGCACAGGCAGTGGCCAAGCTGGCCCACATGCCACAGCATTGCGCTGTGGTTCCTCTTAAGTTTTGCTAGCCAGGTTCTAGCTCCTGAGAAGACATCTGTATTGCAGGCCTAGGGAAATACTCCCTGCCAGAGGGCAGAGACACCTGCCAGGTTTTCAGCAGGCTATAAACGAGGGAAGAAGCTCTGTTTAAAGCTTGGAGGATCTTCAGCCAGCACAGTACACGCGAGGCAGTATATATTAACTAGAACTAAATAAATGAGACAGTGGTAAGCTTATTAGATTTTATATCACACATTAACTTGTCCCTTGTGGTCCCTTCATATATGTTACGTCGCAGACTCCATTTCTCCACTTTCTTTCTTTGCATTTCAAGCAAGACATGAGAAACCACACAACCTTTTCTGGACCTGCCCACCATACAGCAGGAGCAGCCATCGCTCTGCGTAGCCACAAACACCAAAAACATCCATGATCACTTAGAACAGCCTTCTCATTTATACTGAAGAGCTATTTGGTCTTGGTCTACTGTTTTGGTCTTAGAAAGCTGGTTTGGGTTTTTTAGGGTTTTGGGTTTTTTTTCATTGTTGTCTGCATTCATATAATCAAACGTGATCATATTAACATTCATTAATAAACAAGAAAAATAGTTCTTCAGTAGCCACCTAGAAATTTGGATGGCATTTCTGCTGGCCAACTGTTTTCTTAAAACACAAGGCTAAGAAATAGAGAAGTGAACCTTTGAAGAGATCAAAGATAACAGGACTATTTTAGGGGTGACTGTTGTGATATCAGTATGATTCACACACCTAGTAAAACCCCTTTTTTCATCAGAGAAGACTGCAGGCAATCTAGTTTAACTGTCCAGTTTCTATAAATGGGGGGAGAGTAAGAAAAAGACTTCATCCTGCCTCACAGTTCCACGCCTGTTCCCCCTATATGCAGTGCATTGCTTCCCTCTGAGCATGGGACCACCAGAAAAGACCTTGCTCCTCCTTCTACCAACTTGTAGCCTTCAGCAGAGAAGGACCTTTCTGCTGCACTGCAGGGAAGGGGAGGGAAGGGAGCAACATAGGAAGCAGAGACATCAGCTCTGGTTAGACCCCAGCAGCTCTCACACCACCCCTGTAGCATGTAGAGCCACCTCCCTCCCTCCCTCTGTTTCCCAGGAACAGGGAAATCTGGACCACCAGTGGTTGCTAAACCAACACCCGACCCAAAATTTCAATAATCTGAACCATACTAAAGGGTAGGGCACATTTTGAGAATCAGACGCTTAACTTTTATGTCTATATCTGTGACAGGTGTCCAAACTCGCATTACAGTAAAGAGAGATCTAGTTGACACACACCGCCATGAAGCCTGAACTTAGATATCTCAGATTGCACCTAAACCTCATCCCAGATATTTGGTGCATTTAAAATGGGGTGATAGGCAGCCAGCCCCTATCTCCGACCCCAGAGCTGGGAGCCTCTTCCTGGGCGTCCTTTGGGTGTCTCTGTCCTTCTGGGAAGTGCATCCTGTGCACCCCGCTCGGAGGCAGCATGACAGACTGAGTTGCTGCTTGGCGAACGGAGTGAGGGTCACAGCCTCCTCACCCCTGGGAGGGCCTGATGTGAAGCCCAGAAACAGGTCACGGCCCACAGCACATGGGATGTTTTCAGGGAAAGCAAAACCTTACCCCTTTAAGCACATTCTCTGTTTCCCTACAGGGAAGTAAAATCCTCTCCTCCATTTTGCTGCAAGTAGCCTTGACGTCTAGCCGAGATCTTTACCCCTGTACAGTGAGCTACAAAACAAGCATGTTATCGCAGGTCTTGCCCCCACAGTCCTGGGTCTTTCCCTGTGTTTACCAGCCGGGAAGCAGTTTGCTTGCGGCATGCAGCAATGCATGCGTCTGGCCATTTTCATCGTCCTTTAGTGTTCTTGTCACAGCCACAATGGTATAAATTAAAATGCTTGTTCCTTCTTTTATCGCCCTTGAGGGGAGAAAAATATTCCTGAAGGCTATGGTTTCACAATGGATTGGCTTCTTTTTCTTCCCTTGGAGGGGCCAGAGGGGAGGCTGGGTGCAGCCTCATCACATGGACCATCTACTTTTTCTCCCCGTTGCCATGGCGACTGAGTCGCCAGCTGGTCTGGCTCTGAAAGGTGCTCGACGACACCCAGCACTGGGGCCCTCAAGCAACAGGATGGGAAAGAGGGAGGGGGAGAGGGGCAGCATACTTATTTTAATGTGTCGTGGCCAGTATTTTCAGCTGGTGAATTTTCAAAATATAAGCCACAAGGAGGCAATAGGTCATCTGCAATAGGCAATAGGTCAGACTTAACCACTGTTCTCCAATAATTCGGTTTTCAGGATTGCAAATATTGCAGTACAGTTGATGACTATGTATTCAGAAACTGTAGTATGTACACACAGTATACTTGTTAAGGTAAGTGGCTCGCTCTATCTCAAAATTGTCCTTTTTGTAATATGGGTCCCATGCAGTAATAAACAACATGCATTTCATCACCTCCAGGTCTTTATCCTATTTCTGTCATGGTCTCAAAATCATGCTGCACTGGCATGAGCCAGAAAAAAAAAATTGCTTACAGCTGCAAGAACTTGCAGGAAAATGAGCTCTTTCAAAATGATGAGCTATTAACCCATGGCACTGCTGCAGAGGCATTGCAGTGGTGTCAGCCACTGGTGTGTCAATAAATAACATGGCAAATTAGAAGTGGATGTAAATTTGTTTCTGTAGATAATTCTTCTTTGATATAAACTGGAACAAGTCTGAGTAACTGGATGAAAACACAGTTGTGCTGAATTTGGCTCATCAGAAAGGAAAGCAGAGGTCCTTAATTTAGGTTCTCTCCCTAGTTAGCACTATTCACATGTTCATTATTTGGGTCACAATTTAGCTTGTTCAATTGTTTTCCAAAGATATTTCCAGAGCAAGCAAAATCCTTTCACCAGTCAGGAGAGCAGGGAAGCACATGTGGCTAAGAAAGGCAGACTTACGGATCAAAGGCTGCTAGCAAGAAGTTGAGCAGTAAGCTGATGGATTGCTCCACATTGATCTGGTGGGTTGTCGGCATCCGTTTGTTGAGCTGGTAGAAGATAGTTGAAATCACAGCTTCCAGGCGAGCCACGTTCAGTTCGATGTTGGGATCCAGGTTGTTCAATGCGTTTTCCCGCAAGGCTTCTATCACGTTCCAGATGTCCACCAGATGCACTAGGGGACAGGAAGAAAGAGTCAGCGGGGACACGCGCTGCTGAAAGCAACTGAGAAAAAAAGTCACCTCATCCCACAGCGTGGGGAATAACACAATCACGCAGGACACGCTTCACGAATAATTAAATGAATGGATGTATTTTCCATCACTGATAATTGAACTTGGTGGAGGAACGCACAAATAAAATTCAAATCCATTAATAAGCAAACAATATATTGATATTATTAGTTGTAATGCATACAACTTCAGCTTGGGAAATCATTCCTCATTGTATAAAGTATTCAAGTAAAAATCTATATTTTACGGAAATCAATGGAAGGTAAACATATGCTAATTGTTCTTCTGAACCATGCCTCTATGAATACCCATTCAGAAATTACTCTTAGATATTAATTTGCATAGCAGATGGGCTTTTCAGAAGATCCTAGGAATACTAAGTGCTTAACACATACTGACATTTTGAAAATTCTTTTCAGCAATTTGTATGGAAAGCAAAATATTTTACAGAAACAGAATTGCAATTGAGTCAGGGTAGACAAGCTACATTTAAACAAAGAACACGTAATGAAGGGATCCCAAAGTCCTATTTTGTGTCTTCTAAATATATTTGCCAAACGATTTGTTCAATCTCTCTCTTTGATAAAGTCCCGGTCTAAGCTGAATTTCATGGGGGCTGTTTTTATTTACAAGGACAGCTTAAAGGACAATCTCTGCTCACCCTTCATATTGTACCCAAATAGAAATCTTGTTTGCATAGCACTGTTATTGTGGCAGTATGATCGGCTTGCCGCAGATTGGCATTTCCAGAAGCGGTGGACCATGCCAAAAATAAAAAAAAAACCCTACACTCATTCAAAATTTGGATTTAGTTCAAACCTGAACTCAAAGAATCATCCCTTTTTTTATCTTAAGTATTACCTACTGTCCTACTAAACTGTCAATAAGAAACAAATCATGAGGTTCAGGGTGCAAATTATCTTTTTTTTACCAAACTACTGTATAGTTCTTATTACTTAGCATGGCGATATGTCTTATGACATATCAAGAGCCATCCGAATGTGGAAGGAGATGCATTTTTTTTGTGGATAGAGAAATTTAATTCTAACCCTCATCATTATACTTTCACTTGCTTGGTTTGCAGGTGCTGTCTCAGACTGCAGTGTGACATGGTGGTCTGATGGCAGGGAAATGTAAGCTGATACTAGATAGATAGATAAATGAAACCAGGTACACTGCCGGTTTACTTAGTCTAGAATTTTTCTCTATGATTTGGTTTCTTTTCTTCTACCTCAGGAAAAAAATAATCTCTAACTCCCTGCTACCACATGTGTAAGCCCAAGGAGGAAGATACACCATACAGGTGAGCGGCCACAGCAGCAGCAACTACTTCGGGCACTAGACAAGGCACCTTTCCACTTCTTCTTGCTGTTCCCTAGCAAATAATTGGGAAAAACTGAAAGATGCAGTTCCATCGTGACACCTAAATATTTATTTGGCCTTTGTATTAAAAGGAAACTTCTATAGGCGACCTTGTATGCTGGCAGGTTGTCTTCAGTGTAGTTCTGAATTAAGCCAGGTGGGTGGAGCATACAACCTCTCTGAACTCCTCCTTTTTGTCTTCTAGCTGGGGAAAGCTTCCCCATAAAAAATCTGGCATAGGCCTCAGATCCTTTTAATGCAGCCATTCCCATTCCCATTCAACCAGTTTTCACTCTCAAGTTGCTACAGAGGTAATCTGGGTAAATGGGAGAGGAACAATCTCCAGGAAGACGGCCTGCACAGAATAACTGACCCCTTTCTGGGGAACTTCTCCACATGGCTCAGAGGCCAGACTGGGCAGAGAACGGAAGAAGTCACCAGAAAGTAGGCCATTGTCTGGTCCAGGACAAAAGGGTTAATGAGCATTTCCCACTCTGGGTCACCACTGTAAGGCAGCCAAGGAAGAAATACATGAAGAAATACATACAATATGCCAGAAGATGCAGCAACAGGCTGGACCATGTGCAAGTATTTTGTGGCCTTATTAAGAGGGGAAGGGCAGGCGGACAGCTGAAGATTAAGTGTGATGTTTCCCTCAAGGTCTAGCTGTTGCTGGCCATGAGAGCTGTCTCTGGTAATTCAGACCAAGCAGATGAAGGAGAAGGTGCTTCCACCAGCAGTTGCACCAGGCTGGCTTCTGGGTGCGAGGGTATGTGTGCAAACTCTTGAACCTGAACTGTAGCTACACTAACAAGATAACAACGTGAGAAATTACCGGGCATAACCAATAGCAAAAAGGGAGTAATGCAGGTGCAGATGGCTAACCTTGACTTGCGGCTACACTAACAAGATAACAATCCAAGAAACAGCACGAACAGGGGTACTAGCTTAACAGCACTGCTGACCGAGGCAGAAATTACTAGGGCAACCCTATCATAAATACCGAATAAGGATGTAAAATCAGCAACATTGGAGCTAGTGGGTAAGAATAAACAGGGACAGGCTGTTTATCTGGGAGTGCATGAGCATAGTAGAGGAAAAAGCATGGGGGTGGAAAAGGGGAATATAAAGGGTAACAGATCGTGTCATCAGAGCTGCTTGGGGGTACCTCTCAAGCAGCCCTGCACCTGATCAGAGCGGAGGAATGAACACAGCAATTTGACCATGTGTGTATCTAGTTTACTTCTGCAGTAGCGGGGAACTGCGACGGTTTCCCCAGCACTGATAAAAGGACATCCTGGGAGGATGAACCAGACATCTGGACTCCTTAACAGTGAGAACTGAATTTCACGCAGCAATTTAACTTTAATTGCTATAGCCTAGTAGTGGAAAACTCTTGAATAAGAGAGCATGGAGGAAAACAGCTGGCACAATGAATGAGGCTGAAATGGGGGCTGGTGTCTTTATTCTTCACATGATCCACTACTGATACTATGTGGCTGTCAGATTTTAATTTTTTTTTTCTTTTCCCACTGATATTATATTTTTCATAACATAGTCATATCCAGAGTTAGTTTTGATGATGGTCCTGGGAAGGGAAATATCCAGAGGCTAGCAGACATGGGACTAATAATATCAGTACACTAACACATCTGAGAGAAAAATATGGGTTTTAGTGTTAACTCTAACCTGAAAGCCTCATAAGCTATCCTGATATTCATTGGTATGCCAGAAAGGTAGGGCACAAGACTAAGAAAATGACTTATTGGAAATTACACAGCAGTTAACAGTCTCCCACCCACCATAAAAAAATTAGTCTCAAGGAACTGCTGTGCATTTGTACTATAAATAATTTTACTTGGGCTTTTTTTTCTTTCTCCAGAAACACTTTGGTTCCACTTGAAGCTGAATAAACAACAATCCTACTGCACTATTTTATTTTGCATTTTATTCATGAATTTCAAATCTCTCTACAGAGGCTGGAAAGCAATACTTCCTGGAGGAAGAAATGGAAGATGGACAAGAGCCAGACATTTAACAAGATCTGCTAATTTTGAAAATATCTGCTGAAATGTCTAGCTCAAAATCACCAGGAGAGTTTGTTAGACTGCTGTACAGAAGACTGAAGTCTCTGGCCTCTACTCAAGTCAGTTGTTATGGACAAGAATTCACCCACCCAAATTTAAATGTCAAAAATCAGGTGTCTACTGTCAGCTGGTGAACAAGGCTCCCTCTAATGTCAGTGAAAGAAAAAGGCACCTTAAAGCAGCTGTTTGGAGACAGGTGGGATGAACAGTGCTTTGAAGGTTCCCATATTTCTTCATTGACTACACACAAAGCCTAAAGCGACAAGTTTACATGAGACATGTAACCTCAGAGCTGGTAAAGTTAACGAAGACGAATCTCACACCTTGCTCTTTAAACATTAAGAAAAGATGTCTTTTCTGTTCTGACTACTACATGGCCTAGAATAATTCAGGTTTTATATAAAATATGAATAATAAATACTTTAATCTGTATGAACAGCTACCAGATCCTGTCATAGTCACAGCCTCTTATACTGCATCACTTAACCTTGCACAGATTACATCTGGGTGTAGTGCCCTACCGATCATTGAAAATCCTTTTTTTTTTTAAGTTTACTCACATAGTAAGCAGACTTTTACATATTGTATCACGCTGCCAAGTCAACCTATCGACATTGGGAAAAGGCAGAGTAAAACACAGGCCTCTACAGGCTCCACTCTATTCATTTGTACTATTAGAAATTTATGCCTACAGCTAATGATATCTGTAGTCTTTTCAATGTATAATAGAATGTCGACCTTGCAAACTTTGCATAAGCTTACCTTCCTCTCATTTTAATTTTCATTCTCTCTGCTACCCATTTTCTATAATACCTGCTATGCCCATTTATTTATTTATCCATCCCTGACATTGTTTTAAACTCACTGAAGAAGGCATAACTCCTTATTTTGTTTGCACAACATGTAGTGCAATAAAACCCAAATCTGATTTCTACATACTAGTAGGACGCTAACAAGAAGAGTCTGCAGTGTAACAAACAAGCTTACAGATGCAGGAGAGCTTTCTCTCTCCTAAAATCTGCCTTAAATTCCCTCAACAAAGTAAAACTCCACAAGTTTGTTTTTAACTTCTCATTGCTGTTGCTGCTTTTGTTGCCCTACCCACATTTCCCTCTGAAAAGGGAATTATACCTCAGCATGAGAATGACGCCCTTTCTGAAATGGATCTGCAAAACTACAGAAATCTGTCAGTTATTTCTTCAGTGTCAGCAGATGATCACTAGGCAGTAGGAGTAAAAGCTGCTTGTATCTAGCATCTGAGTGGTATAAGGCAATCCAAAATCATGCAGCCCAGCCAATCTTCACGGACCCTTCAGAAAGGCCTCGCACTCCGTAAACAGCATAGCTATCCAGGTGTAGAAGATCTCCCTCATCTGCCTCATGTCTGAAAAAAATGTAGATGATTTCCACAAGCAATTGCTAAACTATACATCTCCCTTTAGATTTTCTGTTAAGTGATTAGTTCTAAAGTCACAGCTAAGCTAAACATCTGCATTATTAGATCTTCTATGGCAAACACTGTCTGCTAATTTAACTTTTATGAGATTAAGTAATATTTAACCACTGTCATAGAGGATTTCATATTTGAACACGTTCTGTAACAGATAGTGATTAGTGAATGTAAATAAAGTTCAGTATCCGGACAGAAGTGGGACGACGCAGATGAGCAGCATTACAGATGGCTGCCGTTCACTCCACAGCAATTGTTACCAACAAATGCATGCTTTGAGGAGACCCTGGCTGAACCGCAGAGAATTAAGATTAATGCATGAAAATATACTCCAAATAACAAATGTTATTTTCTTCAGTGGACTCCTTCACCTGTTCAAACAACATTTGGAGAGTGCCTGTTGCCAGCACATTGTAACTGATTTGATCGGTCTCTCTCTGCAGGATGTACGGGTGAATGAAAGATGGCTGGCTCAGTTTGAAAGGAATTTTATATTTTCCTCAAACTAAGAAGTTTCCAGACACCCTTGAATTTTTACATCCTGCCCTTCTGCCTTCACCTGTGTTCAGAACATCTTCTATTGCCTTTTACTACTTTGATGATGAAAAAGAGTAATTAGTAGTAACACTGCAGAATTCCATCACCTACAACTCTGTCAACAGGTTAATTTGTGGAAGACGTGTACTCTGGATACATTTGGAGAAAGCAGAATTTAGGACAAAATTACGTTGCTTATTATAAATGCATATGTCAATTTTATTGATCTTGATCCTCCCTCTTCTCTTCAAGCATTTTTTAGTCTCTTCATTAGCAGCAAACCAATGTATTTTTAATTTATTGTAACTAGTAACTTTAATTTACTTGCAACTAGTAATTTCCTGTTTGGTAGACAAAGGTATCGTAATAGCCAAAATGTGAGAGAAGAGCTGGACTACACTTATTTTTTTTCAATTCAAAGCAAAGAAATTAAAATTTATTTAGGCAGTGAAAAATGAAGTTTCCTTTCCATCATGCAGTCTATTTAGAATTATGGAAAGGCTGTGAAATATAGATAATCTCGGATATATCACTAATCTTAAAGGAGGAGGATTACTTCAAACATCAGTTGTCAAGAAATGATGTTGCCCTAAGCAAGCATAAAAAAGAAAACTGTAGTGGAAGTTTATCTTCTAAATAGTAAAAAAAAAAAAAAAGTCTGTGTGCTTAAGCTTTTTTACCATTAAACTGATCTACTTATGCAAAAATCCTCATCTGTTCTACTGCATTTTTTGTATTCCACCTGAACCATGAACTCTATAATGTTATGTTTCCATTTATTACTAAATGAACATGAAAGAGGAGATTACATTTAATCAAACAAGGGAAGCGACTAAATTAGTAATCAATTCAAATTTACTTAACATACAGTAGGTCTAACTAAATCTAGGTTAAACATGCCCAATTGATAGGACAGAATTCCTCCTTGATAGATTTTCCTTTGTTGGCGAATACAGGAAAAACTTTTAAAGAAGTATTAATTTAAATTATTTCCAAAATTTTAGTATATACTTCATTAAGATTTTAGTCCAGCAAAGCTCTTACAGACATGCTTGAGTTTAAACGTACTAGTACTGTCATTTAAAATCAATGGCACTTGAATGTATGTCAGGTATTTCAGGTGGATTTCATTAAAAGGGAAAGATTTATGCTTCCTTGTCTAACAATCCTAAAAATATTATAAAATATGTTAGACGATTCTTCTTTTTTTGATTAGAATCTATGAACCCATCACAAATCAGGGTATTGAGCCATTTGTCATCGTCATTGCTATGAAGCCCTGGGAAGTCACTCACTCTTTCTGTTTGGCTCCCTCTCTCCTGCTGCCAGGCAGGTAACAGGGGACTGAGTGAGGAGTGTTTTCCCTCTAAACTACACCTGTTTGTGGCCAAGCTGCCCCTCAAATCAGTTGGCTGTAGCATGATCACCAAAAGCTTTATCTGCACGTCCCACCACTACG
Source organism: Aptenodytes forsteri (assembly GCF_000699145.1). Lineage (NCBI taxonomy): Eukaryota > Metazoa > Chordata > Aves > Sphenisciformes > Spheniscidae > Aptenodytes > Aptenodytes forsteri. The sequence continues at coordinate 1,283,093 of NW_008796043.1, forward strand.
CAGATCGATGTGCCAGCTACGATGGCTTGCATCTTTTACGCTCTCTAGGTGCCAAATTGCATGAAAAAGAAAATGTAGCAGGGTGTTGCTTCTGCTCAGGGCTAAAATGAGGTACCCAGCTCTTTGGCTCGGGACATCTGGTGGCAGCTGTCACCTTACATGGCCTGTCACACCCAGGCTACTCATTGCCCAGATATCTGAACCTGCACTCAGTCTGTACCTAAAAATGTCCGGTACATTTCTATTCCTGCTCCCGTGTCCCTCAGGCTCCTCACCTACCTCCCTTGCTGACCTCTGCTGCAAGACACAGTTCATACAGCCCAATGATTTCTAGCATAGCTGGCACCTGCTAGGCAGCCGATCCAATAAGCTTGGTGTGCGTTGGGCCACTTCTGAATGCTCTGCAGGCCATCAACAGCTCTTGGGATGGTCACCACTGATTTTGAAAAGCAAGACTCGTGGATTTCTAGGTTGTCCATACATATTTAAATGTGTTAATGTCAAAATGTATTTCATTTCATCTTCTTGCAATGAAATACACTTGATTTCTAGGTTTTGTAGATGCACTGATTGGTGAGTTAATACTACAAGCTTAAAGAAGAAATTAACGAAATATTCAGAATATTTACCGCCATGTTATTCTGATCACAAAATGCTTTAATTTTTAGGGAAAAGTCAGGGCACTACATAAAAAGAAACCTAGAGTATTTAGAGATGTGTGTATTAGCCCCATACAGTAGTATGAAAAGTTGTAAGAAGATGATGTATTCATAACTAAGAATAACCACAGACAACATTTACTTCTTTCTTCGCAAAAATCAAAGTCTTGTCAAAGATTGCCCACCTGGAATTGGATTTGGCAAAGGCTTACTGGTAAGCTTCATCTTCAGGACGAAGGCCCCTGCAACAAGTGGGACAGTCTGGAGCAAGGAAGACAACCTCGATGGAGGAGGATCTGGTTAGGGTATGTTTAAACAGATTGGCATAATCAAGTCCATAGGACCTGACAGGGAATGCATCCATGACTGCTGCGGGAACTGGCTGATGTCAATATAAGGCCACTCGATTGTCTTTGAAAGCTCGTGGCAATCAGGGGAGGTTCCTGAGGGCTGAGAGAAAGCCACTGTCACTCCTATTCCCAAGAATAGCAAGAAGAAGGATCCAGTGAACTAAACACTCACCTCAGTCCCTGGAAAGGGGAAGGAGTGAATCCTCCTGGAATTTCCAAGCATATTAAGGACAAGAAGGTGATTGGGAGCAGTCAGCATCAATTTATGACAGGAAAATCATGCTTGATCAACCTCTTTGCCTTCCACAATGAAATGACTAGCTCACAGGACAAGGGAGAGCGGTGGATGTTCTTTATTCTGACTTTAGCAAGGCTTTCAACACTGTGTCCCATAATATCCTCATGGGCAAACTAGTAAGTGCAGGCTGGATAAGTGGACAGTGAGGTGGACTGAAAACTGGCTGAAAAGATTAGCTGAAGTCTTGAGATTTGTTGCACCAAGTCCAACTGGAGTCCAGTCACTAGTGGTGTACCACCAGGCTTGATACTGGGGCCAATACTGTTTAACACATTCATTAATGGCCTGGATGATGGGACAGAGTGCACCCTCAGCAAGTTTTCAGCTGATACAAAACAGGGAAGAGTGGCTGATACACCAGAGGGCTGCGCTGCCATTCAGAGGGACCTCAACAGGCTGGAGAAATGGGCTGACAGGAACCTCGTGAAGTGCAACAAATGGAAATGTAAAGTCCTGGACGTGAAAAGGAATAACCCCATGTACCAGTACAGGCTGGGTGCCAACCAGCAATACGTCTTCTCAGCAAAGGCAGACAACATCCTCCTGGGCTGCATTGGGTAGTGTGCTGCCAGTAGGTGGAGGGAGGTGATCCTTCCCCTCTACTCACATCTGGAGTGCTGGGTCCAAAGTCCAGCAAAGGGCCACGAAAATGATGAAGGGACTGGAGCAACTGTCATATGGGGAGAGGCTGAGAGATCTGGGACTGTTCAGCCTACAGGAGGGAAGGCTCAGCGGGACTTTATAAGTGTGTATAAACATCTGATGCAAGGGAGTAAAGAGAGGACAGGGAAAGGACAGTGAAAGGACAGAAGGAAATGGGCACAAATTAAAATACAGGAAAGCGCTTAAACATAAGAAAAAAAATTACCCTGTGAGGGTTGTCAAACACTGTGACAGGTTGCCCAGAGAGGCTGTGGAGTCTCCATCCTTGAAGATATTCAAACCTGAACTGGACACAGCGCTGAGCGATCTGCTCTAGCTGACCCTGCTCTCTCCAGAGATCCCTGCCAACCTCAGCGATTCTGTGATTCTATGATGTCCTTGTCTAATCATGAACTTATACTGCAAAAACATATAATAACTCTTACTGGAGAGGAATCAGTGTTGTCCCACTGATTTTTCTCTGAAGTCATTGCTCAAGTAAGCTATGCTCCAAGTCCCTTTTGCGACTCATGCAATAAACAAAAAAACACAGAGCCTGCCCCGAGGCCCCTTGAATGCTTGGGAAAGAGTCCTCCACATCCTCAAGAGGTTTTGTGTGAGGTGTACAGAGGGTCTTCATGGCACTCCGTGTACTCAGACATTCCCTCAAGCTTTCCTTTGAATGCCAAGGGATCTCAGGGGGAGGTCATGGTTTCACTTAGTCCCCTGTCAGCTGTACGCATTCCTCCTTACCTCTTTGCCTGTGCTGTGAGAGTGTGCAGATGTGTGGTATGTACTGGCCCAGCAAGAAGCTGGAGTAAGGTTATCCACTTCTACCTGCCCACCCCAGTGATGGACAGCCAGAGTGAGGAGGAGTGCCTGGATAAGGAACTAAACATTCAGACCAGCCAGTGGAAACATCTTTCTTCCGAACTACTGTGCACGTGGAGTAAGTCAGCTGTGTTTGGACTCACTGCATTCATACAGATCACCTGTCCATGTGGTACACACCACACAGGACATGCTGGACTTTGTGCAAAACGGTGTGTGGAATCAGTCTGCACAAGCGATGTCCTACCCAGCAGGAGCTGGGCTCTCTGTGCACGTGCCGGCCAGCTGCACACCGCACGCACAGGAGACATTTCTGAGTGGTTGCCAAACCTGGCTGCTGGGTGTCTGGAAAACTGCAGGACATGATGTGTACAACTGAGGCACTGAACTTGTTTGGGGAAAAGTTTTAAAGGTTCTCCTGTCCACATACCCAGGCTTGCATCCTTGTATCCTCACCTACTGTTCTGCCCAGAAGGAAAAATGAGTTATTCTAAAACCTTCTGAGATTCTGATCACTACAGTGTATTAAACAGACATTGCCTGTTGGAAGTGTCTGTCAACTTGGCCAAGTGCTACTGATGAGGAATAACCATTAAGACAACAATATACTGACATGTGATCTTTTTACTTTTAATATGGCACCTGACAAACCCACCAAGGTGTAAGAGTATCTAAAGATCTCCAGTAAAATTCTTCTCTTTTACATTAATTCAATTTACAATAAAAGTTCCTTCTCCCCCTGCTGTGAATTCCTGCCTGTTTTGTCTCACCTATGTTTAACTGAAGCCTGAAGGGCTCTCTGTGGGTGGCAGAAGAGGCCATCAGTCTCCCCGAGGAGCAGCACTAATGACAGTCGATTCTGCAAAAGGGAACGGTGGGCGATGCACCCTGCAGTGCTGGGCTGGGAAACTGTTGTCATCTACTTGTCACCCAGATGCTGGGAAAGTGTTTCCTTTTTTTAAACGTACTTTGAAATAATTTATTCAAAATGCTGAATGAAGTATGACATATATAAAATAAAATAATAAAAAAATCTAACTCTAAGCTTCTTAATATTTTGATGCCAACCACGAAAGACCACTCAATTAAAACTCTGCACTGTTGCTAATAAGTCGCATAGCTTAAACCAATTGATTATACATAATTTTCCTGTTTTAAGACTTAAGCATATTTATGAATTAAAGACCCATGTGTAAATACCAGACCTGTGCTACTTGTATTCCATAGCCACAAACTTTATAAATCCCACCCCCCAAACAAACAATGGTGTTCCGAGATTATGCATCTCTATTATTCTTGCTATCCCACCATAAAACTATTTTAATGAGAAAGGCTTTATCTGAGGCGTTGTGCGATCAGGCCTCAATCTCACTAAAGAGTTCCTTCAAATGGGTTTTGCAAGTGTCAGCTTTAAATTAGCCAAAGAATTCATGGGGACATAGGGTAACAAAACTTGGTCAGTAAATATGTGTGACACACAACAGCTTTCTCATTTCTCTTAAAATAACATCAATTTGCCTTATTTCTGAGTTCATATTTCAATTAGTAAAATTACAGCATTTCAAATTCTTAATGAAATATAACTATTCCGTACTATATTACAGAAAACAATATATGAGGAAAAAGCTTCTGCACTCCCAAAAGGTGGCAAAAAGTATCTCCAAGGCCGGGTGATACTGTATCTGGAGTTGATTTTCAAAGTTTTCTCTGTTATAGATCTGGTGACAGAAACTGAATTATGAAGACTTTCAAAAAATGTTTCCAGAGAAAAGAAAAAGCCATGTCCCAGCCCTCCTATTTAGGAGATTAAACTAGAAGTTCAGAAGCTTCTGCACTCCCAAAAGGTGGCAAAAAGTATCTCCAAGGCCGGGTGATACTGTATCTGGAGTTGATTTTCAAAGTTTTCTCTGTTATAGATCTGGTGACAGAAACTGAATTATGAAGACTTTCAAAAAATGTTTCCAGAGAAAAGAAAAAGCCATGTCCCAGCCCTCCTATTTAGGAGATTAAACTAGAAGTTCAGAAATGACTGAACATATGAGAAGAAAACCATAATTTTAGAGCCTGGCACAACTCAGATTGTGTGTAACAACCCAAGACAAACCAGCTTTTAGAAAACAGGCAGGACACGGTGCACAAGCCTTCTGGTAGCCGCAGTCCTGACCACAGGATGGCACTACTCGGTATATTTTAGTAAATGCAGCACACATTTGCTATAACATTTTAACTCTCTACTGGCACAATGTCAAGCGAGCTAACACAAATCGAAGGCTGTGCATCCCCTCCGCTCTCTCCAGAAAACGGCCTTGTCTGCATATTTGGTTGAATAACGACTGTGTGCTTGGAGATTTGGAGGTGTGGATGTCCTATACAGGCGATCACATGTGATAGGCAAACGATAACAAAGCCGTGAGGTGGAAAGGGCAGAATGTCTTCATGTTGAATCTCCTTATTACAGTGATAAAATCTCCTCCAGAAGTATGTTTCTTCAAATGCCAAGTCTGACTAATACTACATCTTTCTCTCTTAAATAACTTCATTTTTTTTTCCTTTGATGCAACCGCTGCCAGCTCTCTCTATCCCCCTAAAAACCTCCCCATGCCACAAGAAGACTACAGCTTGCTTTGGCACTGTTACCAGCAAAAAGCAAGTGTAAAGCGAATGCAAATGTTAACAAATTGGGTTACTTATATTTTTCATTACTTTTGAAGTAGCATGCGTTACCAGCTCTAAGGTTATAGGGTATTATCCCCAATCTCATATTAACTGCTGTTTTCTTTAAAAAAATAGCTCATGATGACAAGAGAATAAGCGATTTAACAGTTCTTTATAATAATTTCTTCCCTCATGGCTATAGAAAACAAGCTGAGATTACATTCTCAACCTTTAAGGTTCAGTCATATCACAAAGGTCAATGAAAAAGAATAAGCACATATTATACATTTAGAACTGCTTGAAGACAAAAACCCTCCTTGGCCCATCTCCTGTTTTTCAGAGTTTGACCCATGGTTATTTTGTCTTCTTTAATTTTTTTTTTTTAAATCATTTAGGGTTGGTAAGACTGTAAACAGCAATACAAGGCACAGAATACTAATGAAACATGAATTGTGTATTTCCTTGAATAGAAAAGATGTAATATTTTACATATATGCATATTCTCAAGCTGATCCTTATTCTATTAATCTAAATAATTTCTTGTGTAATGTGGACTGAATTTGGCCCATAACGTTTTCATCTATTAAAAATAATTAGAGAAATACTTAAGCTGAACTTAATGCTTGGGTAAACTGCCTGATACCAGAATTGCATTTTTTAGCCTCAGAACAGAAGAGACACACTAAAGAGTGATGGCGTATGCGTCTCTCTTCTGAAGAGTTTGGGTCAATCCAGAGGGTTTCTGGGACAAAATCCCAATATCAACCTCAGCTGCTGAGAGCGAGAGCATTGCTATGAAGCAGGATATTCATGTGACACGCAGGACTTTGGTGAAAAAGCATCTTATGCCTGAAGTCATAAGGACAGTTCAGACTCTAATCTTATTTAACCTTTTGCTGAGGTTGGTAACGGAGGTGCTAACTGAACCACAGGTTCAAGCTTTCATAGGTATTTAAAGACCTATTACACTGAAAACAACAGGATTTATTTGCCAAAAAATCTTTTGGGATCTGAGCTATAATCAGCTTTGAGATAGAGAGAGATGGATCCTGGTATCTGGAAGACCCTTTTTTTTTTGTAATCAAATTCATTTGAGTAGACAATATCTCATTCAGACAAACTGTAGAGAATATTCGACTAAACTCTGGCTTTGTGTTCACACAATCTTTCCACATTTGCTGTCCTGCCATTACTCATATTCAAACCAATGTCCTCTGCAAGAGCCGCACTGTGCTCCAGTTCCCCATCTGATTTGCTCAGTAACCAGAACACCAGTACCAGGAGGCAACTGCAGTGGCTCCCATTGCAGCAATTTGCAATGTCACACACTAAAACTTCACATCTCTTAAGGAAACAGGTATGAGGAATAGGCCAAGAAAAGGAGAAAAGCTCCAGTTGACACAGACGTAGCTCGACAATCGGCAACAATGAGAAAGGAAACAAGACTGCAGAATGTGAAATGACAGATAAATGGGATTTAGGTGCAGTCCCACACATCTATCCTTCCTCCTCTGTGTGACAGAAGCTCTTTAATGATGTTGTCAGGGCCCCTAGATGGAGTAAGAGTCTCGATGTACATGGCCACTTATCTGTCATCCTTTATTTTACACATGCAATCCTTAAAGATATCCTGCAAATCCAAGACAAAATAAGAGATTCAAGGCAAAATACAGATGAATGAAACGTGGAAAATTAAACTTGGGGAAGATCAGCACCTTTACAAGAGATGCAGTATGATACTAGTGTCGGCTTCATTTACCAGAAATTGAGTTCAACCTCCTCAAACAATATACACCGAGAGCCTGATTCATTCCTTCCTTCATGCCATAGCAATGTCAGAGTTACTTTCAATTTACTTTCTGTCAGGAAAGGAGACATCCATCTATCCATCCACATGGACCAAAGAAAAGGCTGAGCATACACAGAACTTCTCCTGGAATTAGCCCATACTTTGCACAGTAAAGGGCCAAAGACTGCTCGCAAATACCCTGCTAGAAATCCATTGCGACCAACAACAATATCACAGATGATACAATTCAGTCTGAATTCAGCCTAGAAATGCCTTAATTCAGCACAAGGAAAACCGCCTCTGTAAAGCCATTGTATATCACAAACATTAATGCCAAGAAGCTGAGTGTTCATTGTGTAGAGTCCCAGAACTGTATTAAGAACAATGCACGCTGAGGACGTTATATTGTAGGATCTCTTCACACTTACAAAAGCAGGAAATTATTTTTATGGCCAACATCTTCTGTTCTCACAATTTGTCCTAGCATACCAGACACATGCTGCATGAAATCTTCCACCAAGACTTACAGAAAATAATCCTAGGTGCAGCTGGGGGGTAAAAATATGAGATAACAGTTAAGCTAAAGCTTCTCTTCGAATATTCTGGATGTTATGAAGTTGATCTACATTGTTAGAGGTACACAGACTGACTTTTGATGTAACTCTGAAAACAAATGAACATGGAAAAAAACACTCTTTGGGAGCTACAGAAGGAGAGAATTATACTACAAATTATGTCAGGCCCCACACTCTGACTGTCCTTCTGTGGACTACTTGCTGTCTTCACCCTGAAGAAGCCCCTAATTGCTGAGAACATGGACAGCCAGCATCCTTGCTGGCTCCACAGCAGTTCTATTTGTAAAAGTTACTGGAGATGGATACTGAAAGGGAACAAGGAAAGGCTGGAGACAGTTCAGACCATCTATGGGAGGCTGCAGCAGAGATCACTGTTTAGGCAGGAAGATGGTGCAGTCTGTGAGGTCAAGGTGGAGGAAAGCTGCGTAGTGCCTTCTCATTCTCCAGAGCTGAGTGACAGCATCAAAACCAGGAAAAGGCAAAAGATCCTCAGCAAAAATCCCGACTCAGCAGACGCAACGGAGAAGGACACTTTGAATGCAGTGCTACAGCACACAGAGAGGGAAAAATACTGCAGCTTATCTTCTTAGGAAAACAATTTTCTGCAAGGATATCAAAACAGTCCTTTACTCTCTACAGAAAGCACATATGGACTGAACTCATATATGACTCCTCAAGGCTTACTCCTTTGAGTCCAGAATGGAGGCAGGGCTGGTTCAAGATGATGGACTGAAGCTCCCTAGGAACAAAGGACCATGATCACCAAACTCACTGATATCTGCTCCAAGGAAGACTTTTTACCTTTTTTCCCCTTTTTCACATAAATACGTTGTCATACGGCAAAAACCTAAGAGAATGACCAATGTGCGACAGGCATTAAGTCACACCGCTTAATGCACTCTGGCACATTATGGAGGTGCCCATGTGACATCAGGACAGGCCCAGCAAAATACCCAAACAGGACAGACCAGAACAGCCCAGGGAAAGGGAACAAAGGCTCAAGTGTAAGAGAGGGTTTGCCTGAAGAAAGGTGCTTGGAGCCAAGAGGATAACAGGAAAGGAGAGAGCAGCCAAGAGAATGAGGGTTGCAGAGAAGTCAGAGATAAAGCAAATGCCACAGCTAATAACATTAAGCTGAAGAAGAGACAGGGAAATGATGAAGGAGACTTAAAAACACAGTTACAGTTTGAGGGGAAAAACAACAGGGTGAAGAAGAAAAAGCTCTTCCATGAAGAAGCAGCATCCCTCAGAAGATACGCTGATCCTGTTATCACCAAGGTATGTTTGTTTGCATGAGACTGTATGTCTACATATATTTTGCAATTTTTAGACTGTCTAGAAGAGTACTAAGCTAATAATAATTAATTTTATTTTGTATGAAGTGTTCATTAGAAGGACTGATGTGAAATAAGATGCACAAACTTTCTGGTTTTGGGTAACTAATCCAAAGCCTGCCAGACAAAGGTGACTGACGCCTGTTACCAGTAGCAGATGTTCAAAGACATCAGTGGGGAACTGAATAGACTGTCCAACCTTAAACCTGCATCAGGAAAACCATCAGAAATAGCACACTGAATGGCAGTTTTAGCAGAGTTCAGGAAGTCAGTACAAAGAGATTTTCAGCTATGATCCAATTACAAAAGCTGTCTGCATCGAGGCAGGGCTGAGCCACTGGTGTAGCAGAGGGCAGCGTGTAGGTATACTTGGGACGTGGCCTAGTCTGTGTGCCTGTCAACTTCTGACTCAAAGGAAGCCAATTCAGTCATTTTCCTCTGTAAAGGGCAAAATAATATTAGCTGACAAACTTCTGCAACTCAGTTTTTAACAGGAGCCACTTGGAATCATGGGTATGTATGTTTGAAAAATCAATCTCTAAGCAAATGAAAATGTGAGAGTTTAAGATATATATCCTTGTCTGGTTCACTCTTTTTGACATTAAAATGAATTCCAAATGTCCACTGATAGTTCTTGTATCAATCTTGTACGAGACAGACTTGCAGTGGTAGCCTTTAAGAGCAAATACTCAGGGACATCTGAGATACCGCAACCCCTTTAGGTAATAACAGTCCACTTCGTGCCAACATTGAAGAAAAGGCTGAATAGTAGTCCCTCAATGAACATGCCAAATATACAGGTTATATGTCAGCTCTCTAACAGGTATTATGATCTGTCAAGTATATTAATAAACTTTTACAGTTAAAAGGAAAAGAAATAAAAATCTGAACCTATTTTCAGGATATTGTGCTGTGAGCGAACACTTACAGACTAAAATCCTTATGTAGGATTTGCCTGCAGGGAATATGCTAAATCGAGCCCTTTTGAACTTTTGATTAAATAATTGATGCATAATGCAGAATGTGTAATATATGCGTCCTTTCCCCATAGTTGCCTGGAAACCCATATGGAACAGTACTAGCAGTTCCAGGAGCATTTAGTCTCTAAGTCACTGGAAAAGACAAAGGAACAAAAAAGTTTTAAAAATCATTAACTCATCTTTCTTTCCATTATTCAGGTACTGCAGGATACCCGAATTAGTAACTTACACAATGGTATCATGACTCTTGCAATACAGAGTGCTTTTTCTTTTTCTTTAATAATAATAATAATAATAATAATAATAATAATAATAATAATAATAATAATAATAATAATAATAATAATAATAATAATAATAATAATAATAATAATAATAATAATAATAATATCACAGAAAATACAAGATGGTCAACAGAGAAGAATAAAACTAAGAACGAAAAATGTGCGGTTTTTTCCCCCAAATTATAGGATTTTTAAGCAAATCTCATTAGAAGACCAGTCACTAAGGGTTTAGAAGAATATGAGAATGCCATGATCACAAATTCAAGAGGCAGATTGTTTTCCCAAGAAATAATGTTTCGAATTGCAGCCAAGCAGACCTTTTGCACTTCTCTAGTAGGCAACACTGCTTGTCATTCAGTCTGATTGCTCTGTGACCCAGCCTGAATCTATCTTGTGCTTTATTGCTTCCAAGATGGAATGAAAAACATGATAAAAATCAACAATGAGAACAGAGCACTAACCATGGAAACCTACAGTGATGAAGGATTACGTTATTTAACCTAAGCAATTCTGTAATCATGATAATTTGGTGGCTCTGTTTCTGATGGTCATCCTGAGAAAAAAAGGATGAGGGGCAAGCACAAAATTGCACAGGCTATACAGTCCTTGAGAAGTAAAAGGCAGGATATTGAGAATGAATGCCTCCTGCCATGGCAGGGATCTTCATAGGATTCTTGCATAACAAGGATACCACCACTGAGCATTTCTTGTGCACTCCATTTCACTTTAGAGAAAATAAATAATCACTGAGTCAAAGAAAGAATGGCTTTACACTATGGTGGCATGAGGTCTCATTTAAGTAAAGAGAAGCAGTTGTCAGTTCCTAAATCAATTAACATATAAAGATGAAGATTTGATGGTTAAGCATCAACAGGACACACTGGAACACTTCTGAATATCCTCTAGCTTTGTGTTTAGGGAACTTTTTTGGATATGTAAGATCAGCGCATATTTTGTCTTGCGGAAGAGAAAGTTGAACCTGGATCTCTTGTTGACTTCCTCAGCCACTGGATAACACAAAGGTCACAGCATCATTTCCAGTGTGGAATCAAGACTTTCATATCCTTTCCTTTTACTACAAGTACCAGATACCGTGACTTTTAATTTTGTGGTGAATGGCATGTTGAACAGGATGGGATAAAACGATATTTTAAGTGTCAGCCCAGTATAGGAAAAAAAAAAACAAATCCAAGCCCTCGTAAACTTTCTTTAGGATTAATCAAGTAATTTTTAAGAAGTGCTTGCCATCCTGAGGGTAGCCACTAGCTCACACAGGCTGATCTCATCATTTGATACCCAAATTGTCAGTTTCTAAGACAAAACCAGTTTCAGCAGCTTGCTGTAGCGTTACAGGAGATATAAGAGTACAGACGGAAAAAAGCTTTAAGAAAAGCATCTAAAAATAGTGTGTTTACAATAACTGTCATTCATTCTCAGTGGGAAATTATTATATTTCAGGAGGGTGAGAAATTATTCTAACTTAAAACAAATGCAAAAAGGCAGATTAGATCAGAGAGGCACCCAAGAGCATGTATGGAAATTAAGCTGACATGCCTACATGCCTCGGCTGTGACTACTTAAGCCCAGAGGAGGTAGGAGGAAGAGCAGGGTGGAGGGTGGAGGAGACTGCCCTGGACATTCACAACGTCTCCATCACAGCCATGGCAGCTGCACTCCCTATGTGGAAACAGCTGTACCGCAACTTGGATACGACAAAACAATGCCAAAAAAAAAAAAAAGGAAAAAAGAAGAAAATCACTCACGCAGAAGGATATTGAAGGGAGAAACAAAGACACTGAAACCCTAAGGTGCTGGGATTAAACTGCCAGAGAAACAAGCACCCTTTTTGTCTGCATTAGTTAAGCCACATATTACTATCACCAGCACAGCTTTAGATTCAAGTTTTCAACTGCCAATGATTTATTCTGATCTAGGGAAATCAGCAAAATCTGCTTTTTGCAGCCAGAGTCACAGAATAACCTCACAACACATTGAGAAAAGTTCATCAAGGACAGCAGTAGTTTTCCAGTTGTACAGTTCTGTATTAGTGAGTGATGTTTAATTGTATAATGGTTTTGATTATGGTATGTTGTTATGTTCTACTCCTGCTGCCACTATAGCCCAGAGGGAATTTGCATGTGAACACAATATTTCATCTCAGCTTGTTTTTCCATATAAACAATTGGGTTTTAATAAATTCACCAAAACCCAAATATTAAAATAAACCAACTGCACAATGATCATTGGGGATAACTATAAATTGTGCTTTTTGGTGGTTCCTGAATACTGGTGAAAGTTGAGAGATACGTGCAACTGTTGTCATTGGTCCTTCATGCCTTGTTTTAGGAAAGCCTATTACGCTTCTGTGTCTGAATACTATGGATAAACAGCTGTAAATTAACCTTGTCAAGATGGCATTTTCCTGGCGGTAAGGGGAGCTGAGCGGGAGTCTGTATGGTGAGAATGTGTATCGGATGCTCCAAAACCCTCTCCAATACACTGGAGGTGAAGTGAAGGACAATACCCTAACGTTTGACTTGTCAGAGCAACACTGGTTCGTAGGGTTTTCAAGTTCTGCGACTGTTGCAGACCTCACAGTGCTCACCTGTAGTTTTTCCATGTCCCTCCTTGATTTTTGCAGTGTGCACTATTTAGGGCCACCTTTAAAACACATTTAGAAAATTTAGATGATGAAGAAGTCAGCTATTCGTATTTTGTACATTTTGTACAGTACAGACCAGAATAAACATGCAGCATGTTTGATCAGGTTTCTGCACCTGCTTCCTATCTGCTTTTATTATCCCAAATAATGAAATTTAACCTCAAAAGATTAGGGTGCTGCTATTTCCGAGACTATATCCAGCACCATAATCCAGTAGAGCAGCCACAGTCAGCTCGCACACTCCTGCTCTACATTCTGAGATCTGAAGATGGCGTAACCACCAGCAGTGTTTTCTCCGGGGTCCGTCTGTCCAAAACTCTTGGCATGCATTTGGAATTACTCATCCCCAAATCTCAAGATCTTCTCAAGGCTTCTTTAGTATTTTTTTGATTTTTCCTTTTTTTACAGAACAGGTACCTACATCTTGTGTTAGTATTTATGACTAAGAGAAGACTATTACTATTGCAATGTCTCGCTGTTGCAACAAGTCTCCTATTGCTACAGGAGTTCTGCAAAGTAATAAGCAAATAGCCTGCAGTCATCTCTTTCTATACCCGCCACATCCTCAAAGGTACCTGTATTACCTACAGAGTTTCTCTTTTCTCTACTTCCAATTTTAGAAATTGTCAGCAGAAATAGAGAAGCATAAAATGAGTTTATGCTCATGGTGCGCTAACAAAGCTTCCCAGCTTTTAGGATTCCTGCATGTAGAATTTTGTGGGTCTCTTGCTTTTAAGATTTTTGTCACATACTGAATCCCACGTTTGGCCACTTAGCAGATTCAGAGGTGTGCCAACAATAATTTATAAATGTTGTTATTTATTTGTAGCATTAACATAGGCAAAGGGGAATGCTTAAATTTGAAGGAATTTTTCTTTGAAAGATAACATTACAGCTTTTTCAAATTTATCTACTCATTTTCTGAGTTCTTAAGAAGAATTTCTTGCTTCTCTGAAGGCTGGACTGGATTCAATTCTATCCTGTTGGACAAATAATTGCAATGACTGATATCGATTTTTCTCACTTTGCTGATTTTATTTAAAATGCCTGTTGGTTTAAATGCTCAGAGAGATTTTTATAAAAGAAGTACTTTCCACATGCATATTAGTTTTCCTAAAGTTTTATAGAATTACCAGAAGGACATATATTTGCAATTTTGAAGACTGTTTGCTAAATATCTTTAAAGTAGTCTTCCTCTTGTGAAAATTAAATAATGCCATGGAGCAATTAATTTGATTGACAGCGTTAGTACTCAAAGTGCAACATATGTAGTGGTATTCTGGTACATGGTGGTAAACTGTGACCTCCTCTATAATCTTTGGCCAGATAGTTTAACTAGTTTAAGGAGAAATGCTGCAAGAGAGAATGGCTCTTAGAATCTGAAGGCACCTTTGCCCATTGCACACTGCCTACTTCACCAGTAAAACCCAGCTGGCTGCTGAAGGTTTCAGCAAAACAGCCTTTTGTGTTGAGAGACGAATTCACAAAGGGAGGCCAGGAGGCGAACCTGTGTCTGTGTCTGCATTAAAGACAGCAGAAACAAGCAGTGCATTGTTTGTGACAAACGTAGCTGCCTTTTAAATGACATCCTGTGACTGTCTATGCTAATGGACACCTTCAGGTAAAAAAGATGGTGTTAATAAAACCTCTGCTCTGCTTTCCTTGGAACAGCCACTTCTGGCACTCAAAGCAGCTCTCTGCTTCCATCCTCATACACCTTCAGCCTGTAGCCAAAAGCAGCTCCCTGCAATTTATTAAATTAGCTCTATAAAAGAACCCCTTAAATACACTCTTTCCAAGCAATTTTTTCCTAGTAAGTCTGGGCTGGTGTGCCAGGGCAGGGCAGGAGAGCACAGCTGAAAGAAAAGGATGGCTTGAGTGACAGGAGGTGCTACGCACTGGGAGTGGAGCAGAACTGCCTTTGAGCTTTTTCTTTTTATATTCTCCCCTAAATGAAACAGCTCAGATGCAGCAGAAGGTTTTTCTTCCCATGTCCTTTTTTTTTTCTCCTAAACTTACTATTGGGTGGTGCATAATGGCAATTTCTGTAGGGGGAAAAAAAAATAAAAAGAGTAGCTGACATGAGCCAGAGGTCTGATATTAACCATTTTGGGGCAGCGCTCGGTTCAGTGGCTCTATGTTGAGAAGCTCTGCCTTGGACAGCCATTGCTTGAAATCATATCAGGTGAATGAATGACTTCTTTTCCCACTAATAAGAGAAAGCCATCTGGCAGAGCAGCAGTCTAACAGAAACAATCAGAAGAAAACTGTACTTGACAGTGAAAAGACACACGCGATTCAGCCCATTCCAGAGCAACAAGCATTATTCCTTAAGTTGCACAGAACCTAATTCTTAGGACAACATTTTTAAGTCTCCCCACCTTTTTTTTTTTTTCAGAAGAGGTTGATACAATATAAGTCTTGATATAAGACCAGCAAATCACTTCTGCAGGCACTGACCGTGAGCGACTTGGCACAAGCTGGCAAACCGAAGGCCATTACTTCTCTATGAAGAGAAGTAATAGTTCCACAAAAGCAGATCGCAGTTGATAAATAACAAGAACAAAGTTAAGATTAACAACCAATATTTTTAGCCAGCCAGCCACTCCCAACAATGAGGCTATTGCACCTTTAGGTTTTTTCATTTGCTTTGTATACAGTTATCAAAGCAATTAGTGTTACGACTTTGCTATCACTGTCAACTTAATTGGACACTCTTGTCACCTGAGACTATTGTATTCTATTACCATGAAAACAAAGAGAAAATTTCATCCTCTTAAACATAAAATTAAAAAAATTAAAATAAACAACTGAATGCAACATAATAGTGTCTTTCAATGCATTTCCTCCTGAATGGGAGAAACCAGCTGCTGGGTAGGTACTAAACCCCTCCTGGGTTTTACGTCTGGCAGCCTGCTCATAATGTGATACTAATCCTCCAATTCATACTTCAGCTAAACACATATTAAAACCATGAGAAATGTGCTGCAGAATTGATTGAATGACCAGCTCCGTAGCTAATAACCCAATAAATACTCTCCAAAGTCTTTCCCGCCACAACTTTGCCTCTCCAGTATGTTTGGACAGCATAAGCTAAACATTTCTGTAACACAGATAGATGTAGCCTGAAAATTAGGAACTCTTTCCTGGGTGGTTAATCTCTATCTGCAGTGAGCATTTCTTATAGTACTTACTACTGTGAGTAGCACAAGCGTAGCCAAGGCTGTCATTCTAGTTTAGATATGAAGACTAAAAAAACTTTCCTTTGCATTAGTCCTTTCCCCCAGTACTACTGCTGACAAGAGCTCCCCTGGTTAGGATTTTTTTTTTTTTTTACTTGGTGTGGAAAGGTCCGGTAAAACGCATAACCCAAACCCCGCCATTCTAAGTATTTGCATACTATTTTGGATGGAGAAGAAAGGATACACTCCATTACAGATTTTATATGTATTTCCCCTTTAAACTTCACAGCACGTTACTGTGCTAATAGAAACTGCAGCTGTAAAGGAAGAAAGACTGAATCTCAGAAGAAACATTAAAAATGTCACTAATCAAGTGGGAAGCTTCTCAGGAACGAAGCCTAGATGGAGGAAGACAGACATGCAGAGATTACAAGCAGGTCCATCCTCTTAGAAGAGATGCCTCTAGGCTGGCCTTCTGGAACAAAGGGGGCTGACTGACATTGTACTTACTTTGCTGCACCCCAAATAGACGAGGACTAGAATCACCATTTCTTCTCACGGAGTTGCTATAAAAGCATTTAATTTGTAGGACCTTGCTGAAACCCCCAAATGTTATTTTACAAGAAAATTGGAGAATGTAGTTAATGTACTTATTAATTAAAGCTGTGGCCTGCATCACGAATCACCCTTCTATGGCTGAATCACTAGCATGTTTGAGGCAAGTTCCTTAGATAAACAAGTTGCTATTTAAAATCTGCCCAGGCACTCTGATTAGCGTCCTTTGCAATGCCGGATCAAACAGTCCCGCTTTGTGACTGATGTGAAGGACAGACTGGGGAGTGCAGTGGAAAGCTAATAACAATGGTATACAAAAGAAGCGCTGACATACTTACAGTTGCATTTCTTCTGAACAAATCTAAGCTTGCATGCTGTTCGGTAGGTGGACAAACGAATGCGATCCAGATCTTGAGCCCCTAGTGGAAGAGAATAACAGCGACATTTGTACGGAATATGACTTGTGCGTATCTTTGCTAGCAGGGAAGCCAGAGAACAAAGAGGACACATGAGCTGACTCTTTAATAATTTTCAAGGCTCTCTCCTTTGCAGGGAGAGTAGAAAGGGGTGAGGAGAAAGAAGGGGAATGGCAGGAGCTACAGTGTTAAAAGACTTCTATAAAGGAAGGCAAGGAATAGTCAGCCCACTGTGTCTGTCACTTCGAAGAACAATCTGGTCAAGCTGCAGGCTAAAAGACACGCTGGCCAGGCTCCAACAGCAGGGAAAACCTCCATCTAATTTTAATATTTAACAACAAAGCTCATAACAAATATCTTTGACTGACATGCCAGATCAGAACAAGGTATTGCCAGCAAACCAAATTAGAAACAGTATCATGCTGTAATGAAAAGACTGATAGCAGTCTGCAGAAGGGGGGCAAAAATAATGCAAAGGCCGTGAGGCCTTTCTCTGTTTTGCAGAGGTATGTTCTCTGCAACGGGGACCTCAAAGGGTCAGCTCTCTGCTTCACACATAGCTTGGCCCTGGCTGCTCCGACTTAAAGATCTGGCAACACTTCCAAAGCAGCTGTCCAGGAGATGGGTATAAACTGACTGGTAGCTACTTCACATACAAGCGCAGCAGAGAGGGTCCGGGATGGGGGCAGAACCTGGCACAGTGTCTTTAGGCCTCCTGCTGCTGTGTACCACTCATAACGCTTCCCAAAAACCTCAAAAAGTAGATAAGGAGATTGTGATTTAAATCTTTCTCCTTCTTGGCTGGTGTGTCTTACATAAAGAAGTGTTGCCTCATAGCTACAATATGGCCTATGAAATACAAGACTGCTTATTAATTTTACCACACATTTCATGGAAACCCATTCAATTAAATTTTTGCGTATTTGCTTTTTCACTGTGGTTGGCCCTGTAACAGGAGTAAAACCTGTTCTATTCAGTTAAGCAAGGTACCAAGTTATAAAAACCAGAGTTTCTTAATGAACTGTCTGCACGAAACACATCCAGACAAGGTACAATCAAGCTGTAAGAGAAGTGGAGTGGAATATGGCCCTATTCTGCTTTTACACATGCTTCCCGAATGCTTTAAGATTCATCTTGACATTATTAGACTGGCTGCTCAGCTGCACCGTTGTACATATGGCCATGTCGGCACTGTTCACCCACACTTTGTTAAACAATCTGCCATCCTTTGGACCCAAATTTTTCAAATGTGCTCTGACCTGTGAGATAAAAATGAGAATGATACTCTCCCCTTTCCCCAGAATCTGCTCTTTTCCTGACCGGATTCTCCCACACCATCTTCCCAGGGCTCCCAGCTACTCCCTTTTGCCAGCTGGCTGTCTTAACACCATCTGTTCCTGGGAGAAGCTACCCTTAACTACTTAACATCAGGACTGGAAAGTTGGTTTGGTTTTTTTTTCATCATATGTTTTATTGTTAAATTACAGAGGTTTTTCGCTTCTCCATTAGTATCTCATTGACAGATTTTGGAAAACTTCTTTACTGGTAAAGGGGAGGATAATGCTTGTAAGACTAAGTCTTTCATTTTTTAATGGGACCAATGAGTAAAATGAATTTAACTTCTTCCCTCTTAACTTTAGTGAAAGCTACTAATAAAAGCTTCCAGTGCTCCTTCATAAAACTTCAGCCTTTTAACAAGATGCAAAGATTCTTTAACAAGATGTAAAGATTCAAAGCAAAGTGAGAGTGTGGCTCATTGAGCTTCCTAGGTTGCAGTATTAATCCTAAATAAACAAATCTGTAGGCAATAATGTTGCTTTTTTTCTTTACTATTTACACACACAGTGGATGGTATTATTTTGATATTATTTTGGGAGTAGGTGTTTTTGCTGATAAATCCCTGGAACAGACAATTTAATTTTATCATGATTCACATTTCGCCGTAGTCAGAGATCTATTTGTCAAATAACTTCTGTAGAAAAGTGACTTCACTTACACGGAGAGTCCTGAAAAACAAGTGGAAAGTTGTATGGGACTGAGCACGGCAAACGAGACTGTGAATTTGTAATTTGCCTACAGGATTGCCAGTGGCCTCTCCTTCCTTTTGCCTGCTGGCAGTGTTTCACTCTGTTTCCTTTGAATATGCTCATCTCATGTAACACTGTTTGCAGTTTGCAAAAATAATAAAGGGATACATTGCAAGCTTTGGCTGCTGTTTTCTTGCTGGATAATATGTGCTGTCAGCACAAGAGTGATGTACATTTTGAAGTCTCTTCATCAGTCCGGATATATCTGAGCATGTCAGGTAAGACCAAGGGTAGCCGAGTGATTTGACATCCCATGGTGCATTTTGAGATATAAGACACAATTTAAGCTTTAACCACAGGATTGTACAGAAGATGATATTGATTATGATACTAATTCACAGAAGTTTGTAATTTGGAACTACAAAGATGCCTCTTCTGAAGGAAAGGAAACAAAAAGTCAAACTAAACTTCTTTAAATACAGGGAAAATCACACAGTGGCTCAAATCTAAAGTGAGAGTCAAATCCAGCTATTCCTTGTTCAGAACAAATTTCCTACTTAAAAAGGCAGGAAAAGCTGGATTTTTTTTTTGCTGTCTTGTGTAGTCTGGAACATGACCCACTTTCTAAAAGTATTGTGGGGTTTTAATCACAGACTTGCAGATATGACTGCAAGAACCTGAAACACTGGCAAAGTCCTCTATATTATGAATTTTCTTCCTCTAACATCAGCAGGTTGTGGGGTTTAACATTTTACCAGAAGCTTAAGTTTGTTACAATGCTAAGAAGCTTTGCGTGGCCCGCAGTACGTAGGGCGCGTGGAGCACATGGTTTTTGTTAAACATGGATCGTGTGGGCTTGCACACAGCTGAGGCCACCTGAATGCAATGCCAGGTTGAGCTTCTGTTTCAGTGAAGCACACCCTTTACACACACAGGAATCCAAGGGACTGTCAAAATGCAAAATTCAGTGTTTCATGAATATGGACATTTCTCTGCCTAAAACATACTTAGTTTTTCACAAAGACTTAATATTTTCCCCTCTTTTCACCTAGTTGGAACCTAGTTCTCTGTGTGCATGTGTAGTAGGAGGAGGAAGGGAGGCAGGCAAATAAGAAAAGGGAAGCATACGAGATAAACCAGACTCAAGTATGTCAAAATACTAAAATGTGAAAGAAAAAATAGTAGACAATAACTATTTGTGTACAGTATGGGAAAATAGTCCCTCCTCCGCCTCCAACTACTGATTGCAAATTTTCCCAACACCTCCTTAACTCCTCCAAAAAAACCCAACAGCAAAACAGCTTTCAAAACTGTGGGAACAAACCATAAATCCTCACAGCAAAGTCTTAAGCAATTATCTTCCATTTTAGGAATATTTCAAACTAACTGAAGTTAATGGAAGTTGTGCTATTGACTTTAGCTGATACAAGCTCAAGTCCTCTCTATAATTCTAATTAAAGGTATAGTACGTTCTGGTAATGGACAAATGCATCGTCCTTTTTTCTTGGTCTTTTTTTTTTCCTCCCCCCCGCCCCCCCCCTGCTTCCGCCCTCGCTTCTGGCCAAAGAGCAACCCCTCCTCCACCGGTCCAAGGTGTTGTACACAAGGGACAAGAGAAATATCCATCTGAGTTACAACAGCAAGCTTTGTGTGATATTGAAATAATTACAGGGCACAACAGAGCTAGTGGACACAGTGGAACGGGCCAAGAACTGTTCTCAGTAGGCCATCTGAATGAGAAGTCCTTAATTTGGAGAGCTCAGGAGCACAGATGTAGGCCATTCGGTCACCCCGGGCTCACCCCCAGAGAACAGTCCCGAGCACATTTAATTCACCAGCACAGACCTGGCCTTTCAGTGCGCACAGTTGCTCAAGTCCCAGTAATGCTCATCTTAGTCTCCCCCAGAAGATGGGGGAGATGTTCTGTCATTTTTTACTATGTTGCAGGGGACAAATAATAGGAAGCTTAGTAATTACAGACAGAACTTAGGTAAATCTAGTAACAGGGTGACAGTCTCGAACTTCATACGTAATAGAATTTCCTTGAGAAATGGTGGATTGTTTGTAAGAGAAGTAAGAGATGACTGTCAAGAGAACTGCAGGAATATTGTTAGTATAGTACATCCCTGACACACTATTCTGCAGGGAACACAAAGCTTCACTAGAAACTATAAAAAATGTGTTGAAGTGGGCTATGTAGTATATGAGTCCCTGTACTGTGTCTGGCTGGGATGGAGTTAACTTTCTTTATAGCAGCCTGCATGGTGCTGTGTTTTAGATTTGTGGCTAAAAAAGTGTTGACAACACACCGATGTTTTAGCTATTGCTGAACAGTGCTTGTACAGCATCCAGGCCTTTTTGTTTCCTACTCTGTCCCCTCCCAGAGTCAGCTGGGGGTGGGCAAGAGGTTGGGAAGGGACACAGCCAGGACAGATGACTCCACCTGGCCAAAAGGATTGTCCATACCATATAATGTCATGCTCAGCAATAAAACTGGGGGAGGGAAAGAAGGGGGTGGGGAGTTTTGTCTTCCAATGTGGACATTGCTCGGAGACTGGCTGGGCATCAGTCTGCTTTTGGGAGGTGGTGAGTGACCACCTTTGCATCACTTGTTGTTGTTGGTCTTTGTTGTCATTTTTTTCTCTCTTTCCATCACTTAATCAACTGTCTTTCTCTCAAGCCATGAGTTTTCTTGCTTTTGCTCTCCCTATATTCTCTCCCATCCCGCTGGAGGCTGGTTGGGGATTAAGTAAGCAGTTGTGTGGGTGCTTAGCAGCTGGCTGGGGTCAACCCACTACGGATACCCCCACTAAAAGATGTAGTTTTTTGGAGACCTTTATCCCTCTTCATTGCTACCTGTGTATTGCAGCATTTTTGTCTTGAGAAGCTACCGATTAAAATAATACAATCACAAAATCTGATTTAGAAAATCCCTCCCTCCTGCTATTTGGTCAAATCAGCCCATTTTCCTGTAATTTTGGTCCCACGACATTAAACCATTTGTGAAATGGAGATATCAGTTACTTGAGGTAGAAAGCTTGCATAAATTTTACTGACACTGCATTGCAACTGGCTTGGTCTATCACAGCGAAACATTTCTAGGAAGTACTTACGCATTTCTGCAAACAGCTGCCTTCTTTCTGCCATGGTATTTCCTCTTTTCCCACAATCTTCAATCATTCTGGAAGACAAAATCATGTGAAAATATTGAGTATTATTCCCAGACTGAACATACGTACATAAGCATCCATAATCGATCCCGGAGAACCTTTGAGGTTGACTGGTGCTCCATGTGTACCCAGTGCCTTTTGCCAGCCTCTCTATGGCATGGTTTGCAGGGAAGCTGGTCCCCAAATTGTCCTCCATTCCCTAGACTCTGCTTTCAAGCATTTGTTTTCCCCCTCTCTCTCTCTCCCAAAGGCAATGTTCAGTTTTTCTGCTTGATGTAACTAGCTGACTTACATAACACAAGCTCTGAAATTCATTTTAGGTTTTCTTAAATAATGAATCTTCAGTTTAAATTATGTAAGAGAGAAGATATCATAAAAGATTCGGATATTATTTTACAGTTTAGAATATGCCTTTCTAGCCAATTCTGGGTGGAGGAGACAAAAAAATAACACAACAGCAACTAAATCTCTACTCCACAACATGATACGCTCTATTTACTCAAGCAAATACACTCCAAATATTAATTCAAATTCAAGACAGTATGTCTCTGATTAAATGAATTCCAGTAAAAGGCTCAGAAGTAAGAATATATTTTCCTTCAGTTTTCAGATATAAAAATCTTCAGAATATTTTGAAGAGCACTACTGCTGGATAGAGCATAGAGAAAAGAGACAGCTTCCTTCATGGCCAGCATTCAAACCATAAAAGACTAAAGCCTTCAGAGCAAAGATAAACATCTTTAGCAACACTCAAAAAATGAAACCCGTGTCAGCATCACCACTTCCTACGGGTAATTACTCTAGCAAACCAATATCCTTTCCTCCCTGCCAAGTCTGGTTAGGGCTTCTGACCTGCATTTTAATCTACATCCTTATCTCAACTAGACTGTGTAAAATAACATTGGACCACCTGGGATATAAAGGAGATGCTCCGTAGAGGCCTGCAATCCGAAATATTGCACCGTATCCCATAGCAAACCCACATATGTATATGGGTATGTTTTATCCAGGAAGGATAAAAGTACTGGATGCTGAACTCTACCATCACCAAAGGACTGAGGATAGAAAACCAGCTTCCTTTTATTTCTCGGAGAAAGAAAGGCAATCACATCAGAGATGTTTTGTTGTGTGGGGTTTTTTTTCCTTCCAAAATGCACTGTTCAAATGAAGTGGTGGTACATTATAACTGCCTTTTCCAAATAGCCTATTCAATTCTCAGAGTACTGAGAAAGGCTCTGCTAAAGTGCTATCTATGGTGGACATTTTGTGATGTGAGCAGCAGTCCCACTAGGAACTGGACAAAGGGTACAACTGCAGCCTGTTTGCAGGGATATTCAAGTTCACCCTTATGCTCTAATTTGGCCAGGAGTGATACAGATGTGTGTAGCATGGCATCAAGTCTGAGCTAATATATCCTGCCTTTCTGCAGAGGTAACAGTTTTCAGTATAGTGCTTTACAGAAGTGGCCACACAGCCTGTGATCTGGATGTAGCTGGTGTCTTGCTAGCTTAGAGGTGTCAGGGAAGACTCACACCTACCTGCAAAACGAGATGTACCTCAAGATACACCAGACCCAACCTGCATCCTAATTAGACAGCAAGTAGTAATATCTTTTGCACCTGGATCAGCCTTAAATCTCTGCCTATAAAAGATGAAAAATGATGTAATCCCACTAACCCCGGTTTGAGTTCCCCACTCCTTTTCTGTTTCTAATCGAACTCATAGTAGGAGACAAATTTGCCATGGTAAATGACCAGATCTCTTAGGACAGGTCGGTTAATAAAGCCCTTTGAAAAGACAGTATCTTTTACCAGGCAGGGCAGTTGAGTGAACACTTCAGAGCAAATACAATTTTAGATTAACTTTTATTATTTGTAGAGTGGGTCACAGGCCATCATAATTTTCTCTGACTTCTCCTGTACTCAGAATTATTCTACAAACAATGTGCAACTGGTGTTCAGACTACATACTGTTCATATTAATTGACTGAGATAGGATTATTTTGATTCTGGCACAAGGATTACATCATCTTCTTTCAGTTTCTTGATATAATGTACACTTAAATCTTACAGATTTTTCTCCATTTATTAATTTGCTGTTTTCATTCCACCAACGTTCTCTAACATTCATGAAATAACCACTGGTCTCACAGTGATTGCTGCAAACTTTATCGAAAACAAGGGGGTGCAACTTTATTCTCCCTTCCCTCCGGCTGCCTCTTGGATAAAAATATACCTTAGCCATTGCTTTTAAATATCTACAGTGCATTCACTGGAACGTGGCTCACTTGTGACCTTGTTCACGATGCGGAAGAATTTGCCCAGTCAAAATTAAATAAAAAAAGGTATTTTTCAAATAATGCAAATTGTACAGCAAGTTCTCCACTTCCTCCAGAGAGCCCATTCCTAAAGTGTCCTTTCAGTGGGGTAAAAATCATTAACTGGTTTTCCCTTTTGTGCAATTCATCCTCCCCTTACTTTTACTGATGTTTATATCTCCTTATATAAAATGTTCCCTGGACCTGATCATCATTTTTCAGAATGTCCCGTTATCTGCTGAAACTGAATCACCCTTTTCACTGCTGGGCTTATGGGGATTACCAGGCCTGACAAATAACTTCGTATTTATCCACACACAACTCAGGCTTCCATGGAGAGGGAAGCAACTTTGTATTTGTATTTTTAAGACTCTCACTGCACTAGATACTTTGCAGATTTTAATATAGCCTTCATCCCAAATGACAATCCTAAAATCCTCTGCAATGGGATATATGCCATTAAGCTAATGAGAACATCAGCGGTGGCAGTATTTTCAGATAGGTATCTCAGAATCATAGAATCATTGAGGTTGGAAAAGACCTCTAAGATCATCGAGTCCAACTGTCAACCCAACACCACCATGCCCACTAAACCATGTCCCTAAGCGCCTCATCTACACGTCTTTTAAATACCTCCATGGATGGGGACTCCACCACTTCCCTGGGCAGCCTGTTCCAATGTTTCACCACTCTTTCAGTAAAGAAATTTTTCCTTACATCCAATCTAAACCTCCCCTGGCGCAACTTGAGGCCATCTTCTATCCCTCCTTCGCATCTTTTCCTGATAGAAGAAAAATGATAGATGATGCTCATCAATATTGTTATTTTTGAGTCGCCATTGATAGGAATTCACTCAACTGTGTCTTCCAAGCTTTTTGTATGCATTTTTATCTCTAGAATGTGCTACAGCCCAGGCTCAACTAATGCCATTGGTCAAGGGTGTGGGGCATCTCCCTTTTCAGCCTTGTTCACCTTGATCCAGCTCACAGGTACACAGCTCAGCTCTTTAACTCAGATTACAGAGACTCACGCTTTGAGCCTGGGATGCGCTCAGCTCAGTCCCTGGGGCTGGCCGTGAGCATAACTGACTACAGTCATGTTCCAATATTTCTCATTTTGCTTATAACACATGTCAAGTCACAGAAAAAAAAGTACAATTTGTTCTACAGGGGAAAAGAGCAAATCACAAAGTGAACTTTAATGTACTTTACAAACCAGAATAAATTATCAGAGACATAATTTTGAAAAATATTAATTAATGTACACTCTTCCCATAGTAGGGATTAGATTACATTTGTCTTTTATTGATACCTTCCACTACCTTTTTCCCTTCACTTTTCTCCCCAGGAAATAGCTCCTCCACTGCAGGTAGGGAGAACACCTACTGTGCATCTAATTAAAATTCTTGTCACGGGCTAATTAGTAAGGTACCAATTAGCAAGGTATTAAGGCTTCAATATATTACAGACATTCCAGAGCAGAAATCATTCCAAGCATAAGGTTTCCAGCCTCTGAAAAAGACACCGTGAATGTTTCATTTCTACCAGTGTTTCAAGCTGAAAACTTTTATGACGTTAGTAGCGCTTGAAGGAAAATAATAAATAAATAATTTAGTTTGAGTTGAACTCTTTTGATTACAATTTCATCTTCATGCTTATCATGTATCAGAAGCATAGTTGGTCTATTTTTTAAATATACTTTATTTGTTTATAAAATCTGGGAGGGAATATCATATAATATACATGAGAACTAAATGCCTCATTTTTCTTTCCTTTGTTGTTGTGCTGCTTTGATTTATGAGTCCTGTAATAATCTCTCTCACACATAAGTGTTTTTCTTGTTTTAGTATTTATAGGGTAAATAGCGTATTTTATTAACCCCTGTTTTAAGTCATCCTTCTTGTAATTAGTGTATTTCCATTTCTTGAGCTATCTCTATGCATGATAAAAGCAATGCCTGCCACAATTAAATAATTAGCTCCAAAAAACCATCAAAACAAGCAACTGCCTGTATACCTGGAGAAGGAGCTCCCCTCTGGAGAGTTCCATACACTTCCCAGGAGACTGTCAAAAATTCCTGACCTGACCACACGCGCGCGCAGTTTGATGGCTCTGAGAAAAGCCACCCCATTAACACTTCTACAAATCCCCATCCCGTTCGTCTGTGACAGATGAAGTGCCCTGGGGAGGCGGGAAGCACACCAGTAAGGAAAATCGCCTGCTAAAATTGATTAATTGTGGCATGACAAATTTACCAAATCCCATGTGATGGCTGTGACACAGCCGTGTGTTTGACAAGAGGCTCTGAATCCTGACCGGTGACATTCCTGACAGTCTTTCAGGCTGGCTAAAAGTTGGTTCTTCCATTGCAGCGGGCACAGAGGAAAAAGAGAAACACCCATCTCTGCCCAAGTCTTGTCCAGTCGTGCTCGCTGCGGCTCTGAAGCATTCTGTGACACAACTTCTAGCTGGAAGCTTTGCTCCAGAAGACTGGTAAAACCAACAGTGAGTATCTCAAGATCACTTTTGGAAAGAGTACCAACGTTTGGTAGGAAATACCAACAAGGCTCAAGCATCCTTTATTCTGAGCAGTCTGTATTTCCCTAGTGAGGAAATCTTCAACTTCTGATACAAACAGCTATTTTTTTTCTTCCATGAAATGTCAAATGTTAGATATTCGCTTTGGTATCTCTGGGAATTGGAAGCATTAGGATGCAGAGAAATGCGCTGGTTTCTCAGTGGCTATTTTTCATGCTGTTGACAAATGAGATGCTATTTTCTATGCAGCTGGCCAATACTTAAACCCAGCTTTGAGCAGACAACAGTAACATTTTTCAGCTGCACAGGCTTCTTGTCCATCATTGCTCGGGACAGTTTTATCAAAATGCCCTCCATACATAACAAACTGCTATTCTTTTTCAGGATTTACCAGGATCAGAAATTTTGATTTATGAAAATGAAAGAGCCTGCTAGGGTCTAGCTTACAGTGACTTTATGAGGAACTTAAAAGCTGTAGTCAACAGCTAGGTTTGGAGTGCTGTTCATGCAGGATTCATAGCAATATGAAAGAGATTTTCCATAGATTTTTCTTCTTCTCCTATTTTCTCCAAATTCTGGTAGGTGGATGCCGCTCAGCTAACTAGAGCAGAGTTATGGCTGCTTATTTCAAAGTGAATTTGGACTGGAGAATAGAGTTAAAAGGGACAGTGAGTGCTAGCTAAAACCGTATTTGCAAAGTCACCAACCTCAGCAATCCTTGAAGTTAATAACGAGAATCATGAAAGGCCATTTCAGAGCCCTCTTCCCCTTAATGGACTTACTGGTGCCTTATGAATGTCTTGCTCCACATCCTTTAATGAAGCAGGTCCCTAATAGGTCTCTCTCAGCTTTACATTCCAGGACTAATCTTTGGCACTGTAATAAATTGTTCAATGCTCTTTCCTGAGGCTAGGTATAATTGCATTGCACTTACAGTGCTTGTTTGTATTTTATCTAGATGAGCATTTACAGTGAAGGAGGAAAACAAAAGCTGTTGCTAAGCTCATCTCCCACATGAGCCTCAGCAAGTCTGCCTCTTCTTATCTTTGTCATATTTTGCAATTTTAATATTACAAAAAATGTGAAATTCTCTCTTGATTTATTCCTTTAGCGAAATGTGTCTCTTGTTTTTAAGAAAGAATTTTCCAACACATTTTGCATCAGTTTCCCTTTTGGGAGCTTCGTATCCTTAGTAGAAAACTGTCAAAAATGCCTAATAAGGCACTCACTGCAACTCATTTTCATAACACTCAGTCTTCAAGGAAGTCTGAAGGCTATGCAAATCTTATCTGTGAGGTCTAAAAAACAAATTGTGAAGAGACTCATCGCTAAAGACAGAAAGGGCAATTTGAAGATAGAAAACATGAGAGACAAAATAGACTAATTTCATATTTAATACTGTACAGAATCAGAACTTTAACAGAGGATGCCGTGAGTGTTTGGCTTCAGGGAACACAGGAACCACCAGTCATTTTCCATGTGCACTAGGCATTATCAAGTTTAGGAATTCAAACTGTTATTAACTAGGCCAAAATATATCCCAAAATCATTGTTTTTCTGCTTTCTGTGGGTGCTTGCAGAGTATAATTTTCAGCTTTTCTCTGCGACACAAAGGAGGACTTCTCTTGTATAACAGAGAATCTTACTACTCTAGACATGAAAGACATTTAAGAAAACCAATACTTGAGACTTACTATATATATGTGAAACTTTACAAAACCAGTTGCTTAGATATATTTTTCCTACTCTTGTAAGACTCTTTTAGAGTCAGCCTTCCTGGCACTACAAGAAACTACTCTATCGGATGAAACACGGAAAGAAAACTAACGTTCAGTGCTCCAAATATGTTTTCACCCTTTGAGAGTATAAAATGATCCAATAAAATAATTTTGGTCAGCTCCAAAAAACTTTTCTCCAGTGCTTCATTGCCATCGCTTCTGATAAACAGTTCTGATATACAGTAGGGATTGATTTTAGCTAACTGGTAGAGATTTAAATACAGCTTTTCAAAGTTCTATTCAAATGCTCTTTTAAAATTATATTTCGTCCAAGTTTTATTAAATATTTTAAAACAAATAAAGCAGATATTGATTTCCTTTATACACATGCACAATGGTTCAGAGCCTTAGTTCAGCTGAGGGGTAGTTAGAAATAACCTCCACTAACAGTCACTTCTTTTTTGTTACACTCAAAACACATGCCAGAAAAAGAAGAAAACTCCAAACCCCAGACACAAAAGTTGATGATATACAATACCAAATCTGCTTGTCTGATGTGTTAATCTGTTAATGGAGTTTTGCCATGCCCTCATCAGGGACCTGGATTTCACCTAAACTATAGTTTTTCCTTCAACATATGGGGTTTTTTTTACTATTTTTCTAAAAAACATGATCAATAAAGTATTGATCACCTTTAAACACTCAAATCTGCAACTCTACTTCTTTCAGTTGGTTAGGCCAAGAATAATTCATAGGGAAAACTGTAATGAAACTCAAGGGATAAAAAGTTATAAGGACTTTATCACAGGAAGCATGTAATTGATACTCTGATACTTCGGTACTCTGGTCTTCTCTCAGGTCTTTTTATTTGCCATTGTAGAGACACAAAAAAGGTTGCAGGATTTCACATATAATTAAACTCCTACTTAGTCAAAGGGACCTTTCAGTTCTTGTGCTGCCATAATTAAACCCAAATTCACTTGAGTAAGCTGTCAGTGATACAATTGTGTTGGGAAGCATTTCCTGGCTTCTGCCAATTTTAATAATACAAGCTGTCAGTTTTTGTACAAAGGGATTTGATGATTATTTGCTGTAGGACCCAAATGGTAGCTGTGGGAGAAGATACATTCCCAGGCAGTTGAAATTATTGAGCTCCTTTGCATGTACTGTGAAAATCTTTCACTAAAATTAAGTATTGTTGGGTAGTCAAACAAATCAGTTAATAGCGAGGCTGTTGGCTTTTGTCACCTTACCTGATCAAAAGTTTCAGCATCCAAACAATTAATTGAATAGCCATTGATTTAGAGAAGTTGAAAAAACCTTATTAGCTAAGAAGAGTTTTCCATTATTCAACTGAGAACCAAGAAGAATTTAAACTTTTTCATCTTTATGCCTGAAATAGACCCCTTTGGCCTTTTTCCACTCTTTAATTTTCTGAAATATTATAACAAATAGATTCATGAAAAAGTAGTCTGAATTATATTTAAACAACACAGCTAAAATAAGAATCTTTAAAAACATTCCCATGGAAATCCAAGTCTCTCCAGATTTAATTGGGGGAAAGGTGGAAAATAAATTACAAATGAAAGAATGATGAGGCACTGATGAAATTGTTCACGTATATTCTTTCATAGTGGTAGCTGTTAATTTGTCTTAAAAGTTCAGTGAGAGCGGGCAGTAGGACAAAAGAATGGCACTAGGATGGGAATTTATGAGCATATCTGGGTTAAGTATACCTTCTGAGACAAAAAAAGCTTTGATTACTGAGTCTGTATGAATCTCATGCAGAGAGAAATCAGATCTGTAATGCAAGTAAGAGCAGCCTACAGGCTGATCTAATTAATATCTGAAGAAGGCATTTTTAGCAATTAGCTATTGTCAGGGAATAAGGAAATGGGAGATTTTCTCTTTTTTACTTGGCCATATGCCTTCTGTGAGCGGCCTGAAGGCTTGGGTAAAAGTGATACACCTTGATCATTTTGGTGGCTGCATTCAGCTGAAGATTCTTTTAAAGCAGACGTCAACTTGTTCCTTTTAATTCTGTTTTCAAGTACCAGATCACACTGAAGGACACGCGTCTAAGTCTCTAAGTCTGTGGTGGGAAAACAAGTTCCATGTGCATTGTTAAAATGATTTCACTTGGCAGCCTTAGCTATAAGCCTTCAGTTCTCAAGATATTCAGTGAAGATACTAACTATCCCAAAGTCAGAATGATTAAAATCAGCGTCTGTACATTCTCGTTCCATAACTGTCTGCCTGCATACCCATGAATAATGACCTACGCAGTACAGCAACACAATCATTATATCCAACAGAAGCAGAACAGGTAGGCTGGCAGTACCATGTGATAACTGAAGAAACAGCAGAAAAAAATCCAAGCAATGAGATGTCCAAATTTGTAAAAATTTAAGTGACAAGAAATTACAGGCCAGTACCTATGAAGAAAGGCTGAGAGAGTTGGAGCTGTTCAGCCTGGAGAAGAGAAGGCTCCGGGGAGACCTTATTGTGGCCTTTCAGTACTTAAAGGAGGCTTATGAGACAGATGGGGACAAACTTTTTAGCAGGGCCTGTTGCAATACGACAAGGGGGAATGGCTTTAAACTAAAGGAGGGTAGACTTAGACTAGTTATAAGGAAGAAATTTTTTACGCTGAGGGTGGTGAAACACTGGCACAGGTTGCCCAGAGAGGTGGTGGATGCCCCATCCCTGGAAACATTCAAGGTCAGGTTGGACGGGGCTCTGAGCAACCTGATCTAGTTGAAGATGTCCCTGCCCACGGCAGGGGGGTTGGACTAGATGACCTTTAGAGGTCCCTTCCAACCCAAACTATTCTATGATTCTATTATTGAACAGAACAGATGAAACGGGTTGCCAA
>NW_008796043.1:1316025-1325291 GCF_000699145.1 Aptenodytes forsteri
GTCAGGTTGGACGGGGCTCTGAGCAACCTGATCTAGTTGAAGATGTCCCTGCCCACGGCAGGGGGGTTGGACTAGATGACCTTTAGAGGTCCCTTCCAACCCAAACTATTCTATGATTCTATACAAACATTTCTCAGTCTTCTAATGGTGAACGCATAGGAAAGGTAAACTCAGATGGGCTCCAGTTCAACAAAAGCTTTCTTTAACCTGTCCTTATTCTGCAAAGCCTTTACACGCACACTGGACTCAAAGCATATGTTTGAATTCCATTGTGCTGACCGAGTACTTAGCTGAAGACGAATGGACTGCTGAACCGGGCTCAAAGGTTTTTCTATTTAGTCCTTAATAAATGTCTAACAAAAAGGACAGCCTACAGTGTGTATAAAAGGGAATGTACTTGGAAATAGCACTTCAAGGAGGAGTCAGAGTATCTTCCAACACAAGATAAGCTTTAGTCACGTGCAGAGATGTTTCTAACAGAGGACATACCTCCTCCGCATGTGATGTGGAAGTTTACAGAGTACTGAGGTCACTTGGAAAGCAAAAGGAATTAAAGAATTAAAGAGAAGGGTGTAAGAAGCACAAGAATCTTTCCCCCTTTCCCCCTTCCTCTCTTCATTATTTGGGTGTACGTTGAGATGCTATTCAGGACACTTATAAAAGTGAACTGCGAAGAGAGATACATTTTATGTCAGTTCGTACATCCCTGGTTATTCCTCAAGTATCCCACCGCAGAAAGTTAGCATAAGCTTTTCTGTTACAGAACTGTCGTTGATGCAAATGTATTCTCTGCCTCCCAGCAAATTTAGGCCTCCTGTTGCTGGACTACTTTCATACAATATTACCATACCCTTTCACATTAGTCTAGTTAATTCATTTCAGTGATTAATAAGGTGCATCTATTTATTAGGAGCAGGAATTTTTGCAAAACTGTCCATTTAATAAATAGTAAGTCAGGCATCTTATGTCCTCACTACAACATCAGTATGTTAAGACATAAGGCTATGAAGGGCTGCAATAACTTAAAACAATTCAAGAAAAAACCCACCCTTATTTCAACAGGTAAAGGACAACAGGAAATGAAAGCAAATGCAAATGAAAAAAATGGACAGCTTGATATGCACTATCGCCTAGTTTATTTTCTCAAATAAAAAACCTAATATACCAAATTACTTTTAACCTAATTAAAATCTGACATTATTTTGTTAGGCAGTATCATTATTACAATAGCGTACAGAAGAAAATGAAATACAATATAATTATGTAGCAAATAGTCTCATACACTAAGCCAGAACAGAAAGCTAATGCTTGAAATATTGAATGCAAAGATAATGGCTGGTGATGCTTGTAAACGGACACAGCAGAAACAGGTTGCTACGTATGGTTCACTGATCCTGTTCTTTCCTCTCAGATATGCATATTACCTCTAACACTGGTTGGACCCTGCTAAACTCGAGTTACTGTTCTATATGCAAAATATGCTTGAAGAGGAACATTTTATTAAAACAGTATTAATTGTATTGTGAAAGAACATTTAGGCTATAAAAATCCCTCCAATGCAGCATAAACATTTCAGCTGGTAGAAATATACTTGTAAGCAGACTTTCGTCTGGAGAAATTTCAGTGTCCTGAATTTACCTTTCCCATGGCGAGGAGGGAATGTGAAGAAAGCCAAGGGGAGCACAAGGAAGCCCAAAAGAAGCACAGCTAATCAAACTGGCAGCTATGGCTGCAAAGATTCCTGATGTGCTTTGAAATCCCCAAATGGTTGTTAAAAGAGATTTTTCTTCATGTAAAATGAAGTAGATGATAGCTTCTTAGAAACACTCATCTAAGGGTAGTCAAGACAGAAGAGACGCTCCTACGCAAGCATTGCTCTAAGATGCACAGAATGCCTCAACTTGTGTGGAAAAATGACTTTTGCAATATTAACAACAGGTTAGAAGAGGTGCCAAAACAGTCAAGACACAGTCACACAGCACTTTACATCTGTATGTGTGTCTGTCACGTTCCACCAAAGACTAAAGCTGGTCCAGAGGCATCTAAATTGAAGTCGTTTAAGTTGGTAATAAGCAGATTTGAGCTAAGCTGCTTAATGATATTTGCACACAAGAATAAGTGCATTCGCACCTCAGGTGTCATTTGCTTAATTCTGAGACCACGTCTAATATTCTTCTGAGTATTCTGGCAAGAAAGCAGCGGTGTATTTTTGGTCTGCCTTATCAAATGCATCACATCAGAGCAGGAAGCAGGAGACCTTCTCCCTTCGTTTGGCTCTGGTTCAACCACACTCAACTATTACATTCTGGTTTAGGCACCGAGTTGTCTGGAAGCTATTGACAGAGCGGAAGGAGCGAGGAGGAGAGATGGGGAAATACTCAAAGGGTGGAGACCGGAGGGTCTGGTTTCTGGGAAGAGAATAACATTGAATCTATACAGTTTTATTAAATGCTGATGAGCTGGGAATAAAATAGCTATCTGCTGTTCGTGTTCAGGAGAGAATTATTAGGTGTGATAAACAGGGTTTAATTAGGAATAAAAGGAACGATATTTAAATACAGAAATGTCCGATCTCGACAGGGCAACTCTGAAGTGAAAGATGTATGAGGCTGTGGACAGTCTCTCAAGAGATATGGTGAATGCCCTACAGTCTGTGGCTTTTAAAACTATCCCAATAAATCTTTGAAATATATACTGTAGGCCCAACACTCTATTTTCAGTGAGGTGAAATGGAGACTCCAGAAGTGTTTCTGGGCCAGACTCTCAGATGGCATAAAATAGCATGTAATAGCGTTTTATCAGCAGAGGATCAACTTCCATTCCCCAGTTGTATATATGTTTTTTCCTCTCCCATATTTCCTAATTTAATTTCTTAGACATACAGCCTTTAAAACAGACTAGCTCGGCAACCACATCCTATTCCCTCATTGCTCTTTCTGCCTTCACTATTACCTTTCTTTTGTCCCTTCTTTCCCAAACCATCCATTCGCCTCTATTGACTTCTGATTTCTCAGACTTCCCCTGTGTTGTATCACAGAGTTGTGATGTCCTACAGCAGACTGCTCAGTGACAGCTAACCACTTCGCTTCTTGCCTTAGCCTCCAGTGTAAATAGAGAGCAAAGGAAGGGAGCAAACCGCACAGCTGGGTTTTGGGCACTGGGCTCAGATCTCTCCCTTGTGTTGAACAGACGCCAAAGGCTGGAACATGAAAAAGATGGAAGAATTGCCAGACTCCCCTTTTACCTGTGAGAAAGATGACAATAACACAGCACCCTACACATCAGTGAAGTGTATTAAAGACACAAGGTGACTAGGAGCAGTGCTAGTGTTGTGAAGAAGCTGCCCCTCCCTTAGAAAAGGGAGCAGATGAAGCCTTTTGGCACAAGTGCCTCCTCAGATGTTCTTCACCTTCTACTAAAAGAAGTTCTGGCGGGCGATTTTTTTGGACTGGGCTGAATTAACTGGTACTTTTTACAAGGTGCTCAAGCTACACGCAGAACCCCAACACAGGAGAACTTCCTGGAGCAAATTCTTCCACTTCTCAAATTACAAACCTGCCCGTGGACAGGGGTATATTTGCCCAGTGCTCTGCAACTGAATGTCACCCACCCTCCCACCTTGGCCTTTGCTGAAGGCCTTTGCAATGTGCAAAGGGGAAAGGCAAACCTATGGGATGGAAGGAGAAACAATGGTCAGCCTTGCTCTGCTGTCACAAGGCATCATTATCGAGGTATTGGCTTCGAAGAGGTAGGGACCAAATTAGAGCCAGGTAGCCAAGTCAAAACCATCCAGGATCAGAAACCTGAGAAGCAAGAATATGACAAGCCCAGGTCTAGGGGCAGACATGGTCAGAGGTGGGGCTCCGCATCAGGAAACCAGGTGAGTCCTGTGTAGCAGGATCCCAGGCAAGAACAAGACAGAGCCGCAGCAAAGTCAGCGGGAGGAGCAAAAACTTTCTGGTAGAGGAGAACCAGGACTATGCCCCTTTTCTAAGGGGCAGGACTAACAGGTGAGATGAATTAACACAGCATAATACACTGAGCAGCCAGAAAACTGGTGGGATTATCCGATATACCTTCTGGTGGGGTGAGTGGCCAACCTTTAGCTCCTCCCGACCTGTGTCTGGCCTGCAGGGGACTGTTCTGCCAAGGAGACTGAATACAACCCATTGCAGGGCTGAGGGTCTCGGAGAGGCTGTCTGAGCTGACCAGGGCTTTTCCTTGTACCCTGACCAAGGCAATTCCAGGAAGACAGTGTCCTTCATGCTCCAGTTACAAGCCCAGCGGTGCGGGCTGTCATTGTGTGATGCTGCTGATTTCCCACAGAAGAGCTTGCCTTCCCTCTTCACCTCTCCCACTGTTTCAGGGGGTGGTGGTACCTCCCCACGCGTATTGCCTTCTCTCTAAGAGATCCAACTTGGGAAGGGCTGGAGCTGACCTGGAGGGTGCAGGAAGCCTGACAACAGGCACTGAAAATACTTCTCAAGCATCATCTGAAGGACCTGAAATACCCCAGTTCAGCTTGGCTTTTCAGCTCGAAAATTTTCATTTCCAAACCCTGGAGAGACAAAAGATCATTCTGCCTTCTCAATCCATTGCTTATTGACTCAGGTTATCAGTTCTCTCAACTCGATTTCAGCTCTTCTAATACCTGCATTTCACAAGAGATGCCCAGAGGCAAAGGGTACGTAGGAATTAGAGGTATGAATTCATTGCCATAGGCACTGAAACAGATTTAACAAAATCTATTGGGTAAATATTTAGCTGCAGGCTTGGTTCTAAGCAAGCTTGTGCAAGTGTGGTTTTATAACACAAATGAGTTGAAAAGGGGACTTGAAAGAGTCAGAGAGGCTTTTTTTTCCAGTTGCTTACAATTTTATTTTACTTTTTTATTTTATTTACAATTTTGCCACTCAATCCTATTTGTAGAGCAGCTAGAGAGGACAAATACCTTTGCTTGGAACAGACTTACATGCTGTAAAGTGTTGAAATATTTGGCAAAGAAAGGCCTTTTGGTGGTGTTCCTTGCATACACCTCATTTTTCTGCAGCTGAGGAGAAGCACTGAAAGGATTTCCACTGGCAATCTCCAATGCCAGGAGATTTGTTTGTATCAAGTGCCAGTCATTCCTCACGGTATCAGCAACAGGCTGTTTAAGGTTGTATCGTCTAATGCACAACATCACAGAGATTTGGGTGAGGTAGAAAAATACTACAGGGTAGCACGTCTGGAGGTAGCATTTGTATGTCAGTCCTATGAGCTAGCTACATCAGTAGTGCTTCCCAGAGCAGAAGCCCCAAAGAGTCCCTGAGAAGCCAGCGTGGAGCAGATCCTACTCCAAAGTAGCAGCAAGCCTGGAAATCTTTCAAATACGCAGTTTCTGATAGAGTCAGTCTGCCTGTGAAGGTTTTAACATAGCAGTCATAGAGATATAAATAACCTGCAGCATTAATGAGGTCAAAATAATGAGAGCAAAAAAACTATAACAGGATCCCTTCAAACTTTATTTTCATCTAAGATCTCGCATTAGGAAGAAAACCAATACACATTTTTGATAATCATGTTAGCTATATAAGAAAAATACTCAAGGTTGAGACACAAATAGCTAAATTTCAGCAGATCATTTCGGAACGATCTGCTGAAATTGTACTGACTGAAATGGTGTCGCTGTCTTGAGGGGGAGACTAGAAATCCTTAAAAAAGCTTTAGAATGTTCTAAGATTATAAATTTATAAAGCTGTAAAGATACATACACATAAAAATGATAAACTAGTGCACTTAAAAAAGAAAGAGTTGGAGAATCAACATTTTTAAGCCCCTGGAAGTTGCTGCATCTGACAGCAACAGTTCATGACATCAGCTGAATTCTTGAACAGTGCCAAAAACTCAGATCCTGGAACAGTTTTACGTGAGCTACTCTGAAGAGGAAGAATACTGAGCACCAAATCCAATGCTTCATATGTGAATGCTTTCTGTTCACCTCTAAAACTTCAACAGAAAAGATAGGTACAAACATTTTTAAAAAAAGGCACCTTATCAGACTTGAATAATGTATTTGCTAGGATCAAAAAGACACATCACATAATCTTTGTCCTGACTGCTCAGTTTTTGATACGGCAAAGGACTAGAAAAAACCCAAATACAGTACTCTCAAATGTTCAAAGAAAAGGTGTTCCCATTCTCCTCATGCACACCAAACAAACAAGAGATCACATCTGCACACATTTGGTTACATCAGGATAAAAGCGAGTTTGTTTTATATTTGTTTCCCTAGTACTGCAAACACTGACTGCAAAACAGGTAACACCTGAACGTATATGGGATAGAAAACCTCTTAAAATTAAACTTTTTAAGCTTCCTGCGGGCAACAGCTGCTCAGAATACTCTTTTCTGCTATATCCCTATTAATGAAAAAGATTTCTACACAGATTTCCTGTCCTTCCAGGCAAGACACAGCATCTGGACTGTCTCTGTCCCGGTACAAAGGTGTTTTACTTGTTCTTGAAGTCATGGATCTATCTGCAACAAATGCAAACTTCTGTACATGCATCAGTTTATGTTGGTATTTATGGGGAAAAAATACAGATTTGGAAAGAAAGGGACTTTAGCATACACTTCTCATCCTTTTTACAGGGTGACTTTAAAAAAGAAAAATGTCTGTTTTTTCATTCTTCTCAGTAAACAGTTCTCTTGTATTCCAGGCAGGTAATTGTGTGGGAAAGTAAATGTTTGTTCTTTAAAATAAAGGTTTTATTTTTTTTCAGGGGCTGGGCCAAAGTTTTGTGCTGAATGATGAAGAGCAGACACTTAGGGAGATTTGTGTTTGAGGGCTCATGGCCAGAGTTACCATGAGGACCGGAGCAAAATATTGTGGCAAATTTCTCTTGGCTGGAACAAACACTGCAAATTTTATTTTGAAAACATGGCATCCTGGTACAACCCCGGCTTCTCCCTGAAGGACGTCACTGTAAAATGCAATAGTACCTGCTCCATTGCTTGCAGGCCCCAGGCAATCTCCCTCAGGACCAACACCTGGAACAAGACAGACCTGACACTGGTCCCTGCTCCTCAGATTTCTGCCACACAGAGAAAGGGCAAAGCTAACATCTGTCCGTGGAAACAAACACTTTTAAAAGTCAGAAGCCTTTTACTCTGAGTATTGCTATGGCTTAGCTCACGGCAGACTTACTCCCTTGAGCTGATATCCAATACATTGTTTTAAGTTGGTATAACAATATACTATTGTATATTGCAAATGCAGCCTGCACACTGTCTTACGGAAAATGTCTTGCACTGAACTCGAAAGCCTCAGTAAATATGTCTGAAATTTCTCCTTTTAACACTGGGAGTTGAAGCCTGTTGAAATCTAACAGGAGTTTTTGCTGCAGCCCTGTCAAGTGACATACCCTCTCGTTTGGGAACTAAAGGCACTGGCTGACTTACGCAGCCATGCTTGGCCTGCACCGATTAATGCTTCACCGCTGCTGGCATGCCAGCTTTCCTAAAGGTGGTGAACTTTTAAGTGGCTCTTTCCCAGCACAGCACATTTAGAGCAGAAAAGGCAATAGAAAGGGTGCATACGTCTGCATGTGAAAAAGCTCTTAATCTTGTATATAAAATACAGAGTTTAATCCCACTTCCACTTAAATCAATGGAAAGGCTTTCATTGACTTCAATGACAATGAAGTCGATTTTGCCAGGACTTTACGTATGTTTAATTTTAGCCATAATGGCTTGTGTTTTCTAAAGCTACCTGTGATTAGAATAGAAAGGGTGCATACGTCTGCATGTGAAAAAGCTCTTAATCTTGTATATAAAATACAGAGTTTAATCCCACTTCCACTTAAATCAATGGAAAGGCTTTCATTGACTTCAATGACAATGAAGTCGATTTTGCCAGGACTTTACGTATGTTTAATTTTAGCCATAATGGCTTGTGTTTTCTAAAGCTACCTGTGATTTAGGATACCTCTATTTCTGGATATATTGTAAGACCTCCATTAGGTGTCTGCCTTTCACAAAGGAAGAGTTCTCATTCTCCCCCCGCAAAATCAAGCTGGACAATGACAATAAACATCATCTTTTGAAAACAGAGTCTAGTCTGTACGTTTGTCTATTTTGTAGTGTTGCAGTGTTAAAATCAGAATGCTGCAAGGTTAAATCGTAATGTGAACAGATTCACAATCAAGGGGGAGCCAAGACAACAGAACAGCAACATCAGAAATAACAATTGACAAGCAATGAATGACGGCAATGTGTGGA
The DNA here is from genome assembly GCF_000699145.1 of Aptenodytes forsteri. Taxonomy (NCBI): domain Eukaryota; kingdom Metazoa; phylum Chordata; class Aves; order Sphenisciformes; family Spheniscidae; genus Aptenodytes; species Aptenodytes forsteri. The sequence goes on from NW_008796043.1 coordinate 1,324,288, forward strand.
TCAACAGTCACTTCTGTTCTTTCATTACTGCAAGATTCTCAATGAAAAAGGCGGCATTTGTTATAAACAACACAATCTTGTTCATCCTTAAGTGGCAGATGTGAAATACTCACTGACGGGAGATTTTATGCATCATTGTATCAGCTCATTTTTTCCACATCTTTATCCACTTTAGACAATTTTGGATTTAAAATTATATGCTGTTTTACAAAGACAGGACATTAACGTAATGACCTTGATGTAATTTCAGTCACTGATTCCAATGAAAGTAATCTATCCCTTAGCTGTCTATCCTCAAACTGATAGGAAAAGTGTACATACCAAACAGTAAATATAGAAAAGAGGATGAAAAGGCATAGAGATTGCATGGGACACTCCCAAAAGAGAGAGGTCTAAAATATCGGCTATTTTTATGCAATAAATTATGGTGGGGGGAAAAAAAAGTTATTTTAAAATGCAGGCATAACCACTTAAACTCTTCTTCCTGGCCTGCAGGTGTTTTCGCATACCAATTTTTCATCTGATACAACAGGAATTTAAAGGGACAGGACTCTAATTAGCAGCAGCTAATGTGGTCCTGCCCTTTGCAAGGAGCTGCAAAAGCCAGATGGAGTATGTTGAAGACGGCAGAGTCACGGTCCGTTCTGACTCCAGCACTCCAGTGGGACCTTTCTGTTCACATCTGACCAGCTGTAGTAGAAGGGAAGATGGATCAGCATTTTCCCAGGTAGAATGCACTTACTGCCCTGGTATTGCTTCCATAAAAGATCAGTTTCAGAAACTGGAATGGGACTTCAGATTTTTACTATCCCCTTCCAACAGTTGCAATTGTACAATATTAATGTCCTGGGTTGAGAGTTAACTCAAGATCAGAAATATCATTATGAAGATACATATTCTCTCACGTGGTAGCACTCAATTTAAAATACACTGTGTAGAGTACTTTATTTCTATTAGAAATTATAATTTACACATAAAACTTTGGTTTTATGGACAAGGGCAGG
>NW_008796043.1:1325315-1371373 GCF_000699145.1 Aptenodytes forsteri
TTTTTTTTTTTTTTTTTTACAAACTGTTGAGATCATTGCAACGTTGTCCTTACTCTATTTTCAACTTTGTATGATCCTGGGTTTTGGTCAGAATTCAAAATATATAGACGAGAGCTTAGCAAAAGGGAGCAAAAGGACTTTCTGCTCCTTGTCTCACTATTTTCAGATCTGTAGCTGTTCTCTACATTGCCAAGTCACACCCCAAACTGAGGAAAATTTTCTGAGCTAATACTAATTGTACTGGTGGACTGCTAATTAAACTCCTTCTTATTTCCTAGGCTTTAGAGAGACAAATGGGAACAGAATGGCCTGTCTGAATTCTGAACTGGCTTTCTGGAAGGATTTCTTTGAACTTCACCCAAAACTTAACGGCCTGGGATGTTCTGCTATTCAAAACCTATTTCTGAACTGCAAGATCTGTTTCTGCACCTAGCTGATACATTCTCTGCCTTACAAAAAACGACTCCTACAATTTCAGTAGTTTTAAATCACTTCTCCTTCACCATGCAGCTCAGTTAAATGTGCTGAGATGTGCCCCTTGTTTAACTGAGAAGGAGCGGAGAGCAGGTTGGAAAAAGAGCTCCACAAAGAACATGCTTCACTGTTGGCCATATGCAGTCTGAGTGTGTTGAGCCACAATTTCTCCTGCAAGGAAGATCTCCCTCTTTGGCTTTTGACTTAGAACTCTTACTTCTGTTGTAAAACACAGCAGTTTAGTGTATTTTCATCATAAACCCAGGCATTTAAAGAAAATGAGGTGACTAATCTTTTTTCCCCTGACAGCTGGAAGGCTGTAACACTTACCCAAGCCCGCAACCACCCAGCCCCAGCACAGGTCTGAGCTGGTGATGCTCCGGCTCATGGGACTCTGCCTCACTGCTTTGCCCAGCCCCGCGTGCTTGCTGGTTCGAAGGCACAAGGTTTCCCGTTGCAGCCAGCTCTGTCTGCTTTAAAACCATTAGAAGGTCCCTTGTGCCAGAATAATTACACTTAGAGGCTCTTAAAAATCAAAACCTGACCCAAAATGAATAATTATTTCATTCTGCTTTCAGTCTTTTAAGTTATTTATGTGATTTACAGATTTTTACAGTGTCAACTGGGAGAAAAAAACCCTACTAATGGCTAGCTTAAAACATCCTCCTTCTTCAGCTTCTAATCATGGCTCAGGATTACTCTATTTTCCTGCATTTAATATATCACTGTAATAAAATCACTCTGAAAAGGAGACTCAGCAGTGAGGTGCAGCAACAACATGAAAAAGAAGGCACGGCAGGAGCTGGTTTCATATCCTCACACATGGTGCAGCTGTAAGCAGGAAGTCCCCTGTCTCTGTGCTCACGATCCCCCACCATCACCTTCTCTCATTCACCCACAGATCTTCCTCTCCAAAGATCATTGTTCAGTGTTCAAGGTGCGGAAACCGCACTTGTTTCCCTATTTCACATTATCTCAGCAGTTAGGGGCAGAGTTTCCAAGTCTCTAGTACACGAGCACATAGGGGTACTTCAGAAATAACTGTTATGCCTTTTTAGGGTATGCCTCTACCACCCTTTGACAGCCTTCCTGAGACTGCCCTATAGATAAGAGCCCAGACGTGGTGCCACAGCCCCCAGCACCTCCAAAGGTCACCTTCCAGGTCAGGATGGAAGGCCAGCGATGCTGACAGCTCAAAACTTGCTTGGTGCCTGGTGGGCCACCTGGAGAAGCTGTTACCCCTAGGCAGCCCAGAGGTGCACACAAGGCAAGCATGTAAACTAGAGGCAGGTGGATCAAGGCGCACGCTTTGCTCACAGCTTCTCCTGAGAACAGGTTCTCTCCAGGAGTGACATGGGCTTCATTATGGGAAAGGTCTAGCAGAGGGAAAGCTCCTTGGTTTCAGTACTTTTCCCCTAACTGACAACAAGTAGGTGCTGGGCTCCGGCAATGCCTCATTTCAATCAATCAGATATGTAGGACACCAAATAGGTTGTTTTATCAGGCACAAAGCGACAATAAGGAAGAGCGTGGGTGAAGTCCAATTAAAATCTCTGAATAACATCAGCAATTGGCCCGATGCGAAGTGTAAACATAACTGCAGCCGCAATGCTGATAACAATCTACAGTCACAGAGAATCGTATAGGTAACCAGTGCTTCATGAACACAGGAAAAACTTCCCACCGCAGACAGGAAAAACAGAAGACAAGACATACGGAAACAAAGGGAATGAAAAGGAACAAGGATTTTTGGTGATGAGAGCTAGAAAAAGAGATTCCGTGTATAAATGTTAAAGAATGGATTTGAAGGAAGAGCATCTGGCTGTTAGAAAATGCGAGCCTGCTCCAAGGAATAGCACAACAGAGGCAAAAAATTGCACATATGTAGTGAGGATGGAGGAAGAATAGGACAGACGGGGGAGAGAAGGGAGTGGCAAGGCAGAGAGGGGAAGGCAGTAAGAATACTGGAGGAGTAGGGAAATACAATGAACATACAGCCTGGAAGCTAAGGGGTACCTATCAGTGCCCTTCACGCTAAGGTGTTGAAAGTGTTTTCAAAGCCCGCTGAAGACACTGGATTGTACTTTTGCATACAGAGTTTTCAGAGGTCGACAGTTACATTTCTAACATGCAACAAACACACTAGGCTCACAGAATAAAACCGGAACAACAGGTATTTTTGGTCAGCCTGCTCATGAGCAACGCATCAGTTTGAAGCAGCGCGCCAGAGAAGCATTTGGGCACCTTGCATCTGCTGGGTGACTGCTGATGTGGGAGCTGTGTGTGCACTGCACGAGGAAAACAATTAACAGCTGACAAGATGGTCAAAATCAAACAGTAACGCTTTCGATTAGAGGCCAAAGGACTAGGCTTTGTTTCTCAAGCCACACAAGGTAGCACATTTAAGTTGCTCAGAACTGACGCAGTTAGTTAAAGGGTGGGATAATACCCTTTGAAGAGATCTACGGCCACACTTCCAGCGAAACAGGAAGCATCCTGACCTTCGCATCCACCTCACTGCCCAAGAATACCTACTGCCTCCTCTCCTGCAGTTCCGCTAAGATGCAGAGACTCACAAAATCATGTTGGGGGATAAAAGCGTCCTTCCCGCTTGTCACAAACTGGTGGTTTGGTATGATGCTGTCCCAGCATATCCATCTGTGTAACTGAGGCAGATGCTATAATGGGCAAAATACCTACTAAAATCTGAAGAGGGGTTTGAATGCCATAAAGCCAATGAGGTCTAACTGGTTACTTGCTAAAGATTAAAAATGACTATACTTTCAAGACCTCAGTGCTTAAGTGTATTCCCTAAAGCCTGATGATGGAACTCCTGTCAGAAAACTAATACAGGGGATAAAGTAGAAATTAAAATAGTCCATCTCTTAGATATTGAAAAAAAAATAATAAACCATTTGTGTTGCTATTTAGGCCATAACATTTCTTTGAATAGGAAACTACACAATATCATTTTTATTAAGCTTAGATATCTTCAAATATAAACTTCTTTAAAATAATCCAATTAAAGCATATTTCTCATGTTTAAACATATTCCAAATAACTTGTTACTCCTTATTTTGGAACATACTGCAAGCATTTGCTCTGTCCAAAAAACCATTTGTGTTCATACAGACATAATCTGATTAGTTTAGTTTTGGTCTTGCTATTGCTGTTGAATTTGCCCCCTAGATTGGGAATACAGTTTTTTCAAAGGAAAAAAAAAAATCTTCATTTGACTGTGCTGTTAAATTAGGCACCCTGGAAAAGCCAACTGACTGAAAGCTGGTTTCTTCCAGGAAAGCCAGAATGAATCACTGTTTCCCTTTCCTGCCACCAGCAGAGCTGGACCCCTCTCCAATTAGGGAAAAGAAAAGCAGACAGATTTCTCTAACAACTCTTCCTCACGAGGATCTTGCTGGTCAGTCTCAAAAAGTCCACAAAGAAGACAAAAGAATCATATATTTGGTCGTCATCTGTCAGGCAGAAGACCTTACCAGTGTCTGCTGGCCCAAACATTTGTACAACGTAAGCTCTTTCTCTTGAGACCTTTGAAGACTTCAGTGTGCTCATAAATTCTAGAGAGTCCTAAAAGAAACTGGTGACTGATAGGAAACCATAAAAAATTTGGCCTTTGGCTGCAGAAAAACGTTCTTAGTTTTGGAAATATACTCTTACAGACTATTGGTTTTAAGGGTTATTAGTGGATATTTACCTTTTGAATACAAGTACATTTACTTCTGTGTGTGTGGAAACACATGCACAACTTTTTTTGCCTTGGTTCTGTAAATATTCAATTAAGCTAATAAACATTTTAACTGAAACAAATTAACTGTGCCACTGCAATATTTCAGTTTCAATTAACCTATTAATTTAAATGTTCATCTGCCTACTTTCAATATAATTTAAAGCTGGTAAAAATCCAAGAAGTCGTCAATGTAAGTGAAAGATAGCCTGACTGGAATGATAATAAATTCTTAGGTGAGATGTCAGCAGTGATTTCCCGAGCAAATTGACAATAAGGAAGTGTGATGCATTTATGAAGCCTAGGGGTTATGAAAAGGAAAAAAAAAACTTTTTTTTTTCTGCTTTGCTCTGCTAACTTCAGCAGAATTAACAATCAAGATGTTCCTAGTTTTCCAGTATTAGCATTCCTCGGTGCCCCCTCAGCTTCGCTGCCATTGTCAAAGGGTGCTTGAAAGTCTAATCTGCCACTTCTCATTCTAAGCAGCATTCCACACAAAAATACCCGTAACTGAAAACAGCTAACGGGCTTTTAGTCTTCTCCTCGTGACATAAATGTGTGAGAAACAACATTCTTAATTACAGTTAGTAGGTAGGTGGCACTGTGCCTCTCAGCCCTGCAAATCCAGTTGCTTTCAATGCAGTGTTCGGTTGCAACTTGCAGTGTGTGGGATGGTCAGCCTCAGAGCCAGCCAGTTACTTCAGCATCTTAGGAGATCAGGACACAATTTGGCACAATTAGTAGGCTACCTGCTTGGTAAAAGGAAGGGGAGACTTGCAGTTTGTGCCCGTTTTGCTCTCCTTGACCCAACGTGATAGCACATCTTATGTCACTTATCTTTAATAAAAGAGCTCGTGGCATTTAATCTTTTCTTCAGTCATTTTTCTTTTTGGAAATCATGATAACCAAAGTAATTCAACCCAAACTCAATGATTTGTGTCTAACGACATACAGCAAGCACACACGACTCACTTTAAGTGAGTCTGTGTGTATATGCACACACAAAAGCATGTATATGAGGGTTGGGTTACATGGGACAGGCAGGGAGGGAGAAGGAGTCTTGTTGTAGATTAATTAATCAGTATAGTCTGAAGTTGATGGAGGAGGTAGTGGAATCACAGAGAGGAGCTTCTCCTTAGCACAGGATCTGGATAGGAGCTTTAGTCTTTGATGTTCAGAGCCAGAGACGATCTCAGTGCAGGTTTACTGGGGGACAAATCTGTAGGAAGAAGCTATGCTCCCTTTCCACTCAAAGACCTAATGTCTCCAAGAGCCACCAGATGCCCTGAGCTGTTGGTTAAAGGAGCTGTTTTCTCCTTCTTTCACGGGATGTTAATTCCTCACTGAAAGTAATCATCTGCGCGTATTCCAAAATGAGTCTCTAAGTTTTAGGGTCTCTGCACTATATGCCCACCTTGCCCACCTCACAGAGCTCTTCTTTTGGCTGTATCTCTAGTGCTCCATCAGGGAAAGAGGATCTCTTCTCAGAGTGTCACAGCATTTGGCATTTTTTCCTTAAGAGACTGTGGTACTGGAAACAGGAGGCTGAACAGACTCCTTTGCTCTGCAGTGAACTTAAAAGTTCTCCACAGTTCACAGCTGCAGAAAAGAACATGCAACGAGTCAGAAAGTAGAGTAGCTCTAACATCTCATGACTGTTCTGTAGCATAGACTCGTGATCTGTGAGCACTTGGGACTTGGCAATATTGAAGGCAAGTTCCTCGGAGGAAGAGTTATAGGAAGTTTGACCACAGGCAAATGTGGCCAGGTGGCAGCTTTACACCTCTCCCTGAGGCATTCATATACAAGCCTCCCTTCCTCGCTCAGTGGCCATGGCAGTCTGCAAGCCAGAGCCTCATTTTCCGCAAGTTGTTGTGTGTTTGACCTGTTTCAGCACACCATTAAAGCTGAAATGGGTACTAGAGCTAGCCCTCCAGACATCCAAGATAAACACCCTGATGCCACAAGCTCTTGTGCTCTATGAAGAACTGAATCAGCTTCTCCTGGGATGATTTCATAACAGACTTCCTTCCAAAGAGAACAGATTTCTTTAATTCTCCATGTTGAATGCTTTAAGTGGTTGGACCTTTTGGAGATAACTGGCCCTGAGAGCACAGTTCCTGCATGTGAAGACGACACCCTGGACTTAGTCCAGCTGGTCAATACACCCGCTCTTGATCTGAGATGTGGCCATGGAGATGTTAGCACTCCCTTTGGAAATGCTTTTGCCCATTTTGATTTGAGCCAGATGAACATTTGGATGTGGAGCCCAAGCTCCTAGAGTTAGCATCTGCTACTGTAATCATCCTTGTACATATTTATCCCTAGAAAAATCTCTCAGCCATCTGACAGCTGAGTGAGGGACTGGCCTGCTCCTACTAGTGCACATATTCCTACATCAATTAGTCACTGCAAGTTGTTCCGTACTGGAATTTTGCCTACGTTATTATTTGCATACAAGGCATATACACATCATATTACATAGCCTTAAAATTTTGTGTCTGTTTTGATTCCTAGTAATCAAGATCCCAGATTTCTTTCTTCTCAGAGAATGACACACAGTCATGTCAGGCCAATGGACTCATTTTTTTCTTTCCAGTGGAGTCAGTTTGGCTTTTCCGCTGTTTTCCATGAATCCAAAACTAGCACAAAAATTATTATATTAATAAATTGTGTGATTTTAATCTGTAGGAGTGGGCAGATGAGATCTCTCTTATAAATTTTTTGACATTATTAGTGAGTTATAGTTTTAATGCTGGGTAAAACCTGAATAGCAAAATTGTGCAGTGAAATTATTCTGATGGTACAGTAGTACATTTTATCAGTCTTCCATGACTTTCTTAGCTGGTCCATGTACAAGAGGCACCCATACGTTATAAAGAATTATTTGTTTTACTGCACCTGTCAGAGGTTTCAGTTAGCACTGGGTATCAATACATTGTGCAGTCTATAGACATATAAGACGCTGTCCCTTGTTTTGAAGGTTTTATAAAAGATTCAGTGGGATTAATGAGACAGTAGAAAGTTAAGTGGAATGAAAATCCAAGGGGGAAGGTTCATATGTACTCACCAATCCTAAAAATGGACAAAATGTGATACTTGAAAATACAGTATTCTTCACCAAATCATGACCAGGACTGTCATCTTTAAGAACATTTGTAGAGTCTAATATGATCCTAGAAATATCATGCAAAGAAACACCCTATGGTGAAGGAAACTACCTTTTGCTGACAGTGCTCATGTTCCTTTTGTTCACCAGACTTCACCGAGAATACGATTTTCCATACCTGTATTTCTGTAATCTCTTACCTTTTGCTACTCTAGCAAAGATGACTACAGCTAGACACTCTTTTCTATCTTGTTTTGCTGTTGCTGCTTAATAATGAAGCCCCTAACTAAGACTCTTACTTCCTTTTCTCGCTTCCTTGCAATAAACTATCACAGCTCTGATCCCAAAGACAAATGAAACTCATGGAGAGGGAAGTACTTATTAGAGGGTGCTTTGTCTCCTTTCATCTTGATTCCTTCATTTTTGAATTCCCTGGACAAATTCACCCCTAGTGCATCTCTGTGACAGTCAGTTAGTGTGTTGGTGATACTATTCTGTGAATCACTTGCATCCCTGGAGCCTTATGCTTTGGGCCACAATGGATGCGCTATATTAGTGATAAAGAGCTCTTTGGTGTTTGAATTATTAGATTTCTCATTCACCCAATTGAACAAGATTCCTAAATCTAGATAGATTAAGCTTCTTTGATTGCTTAGATAATTTGATCTGGATTTTCCTTGCTCTGCTTGAACTGGTGGAATCAGAGCTAAATCACGGTCCTACTTTGTTTGACTTTTTCCTTGTACAGCTAATATTCCCCTTCAAAGATTTCCACCCTTTCCAAATCCTCATTTTCAAGAATCCCGATTCAACTCCTTGCAAACCTGTCTCATTCTGGGATCATTAACGGGCTGCTCATTTATATCGTTCTTTATTTCACAATTTCTCTCCTGGGAGCTTACGGGCAGGACAGCTGCTTCTTTCTTCACCTCTGTTAAAGTCACCTCATTACAGCCAGAGGAGCCTCGTTTAAATCTGAGCTCCGACCACGCAGTCCCTACAGTATTGCATAAAGCACACTTGCTCTTTGCTTGTGGCAAAGTTGCCTACCACTCAGACTTGGTTTAGTTATACCATAACGCAGGCTGTCACGTCTTGCCACTAAAAGGGGTGAGTGGTGGGGGAAAGGCTCAGCTTCCACGGGAATGCTTCCAATTTGCCTACAGTGGCAATGACGGCTTTTAAACACTGGATCACCAGGCATATAAATATATTTGGAGAAACAGAAAGGTCACTTGAAATCTTTTACTCAGAGCAGCAAAGGAAGACCGTACATTTGCACACCTTGCTATGCCCTATGTAAAAGTAGTGGGCCAGGCCACTTTTTCCTTATATTTTATATCTGTCTACCATGAAACACACTGGAGCCTTTCCCATGGACTGGCTTCACACACATCCATACTGTGTGTCTTGTGCTTTCTGACAGAACCAGGGGGTGGATGAGACTTTAGCCTCACCACTGTTCCTAAACCGGCATGGAAAGCGCTTGGATTTCTGCCTCTGATTCTTGTTACCTGTGTAAGCAGAATCATCTATGGAGCAAAAGTTTGAGGCTCTTAACCACCTCTTATACTGTCAGGAGAGAAAAGCAACTATTTGATGAAATAAACAGGAGCCCAGTGGTAAGGAAGAAATATGTTCTAAGTTGCAGATAAGTATTCAAAATGTTGGAAACACCTCATGGGAAGCAGGAGAAGTACTGAACCATCTAACTTGAATTTCAGGCATGCTCTCCACCCTCTCCACTACCGTTTTGGTCCCTCAGTTCTTCCCTTTCTAAAGTACTGTTGTCTTCCTCCACCTAATGTATGCTACCCGAAAGCCTGTCACATTTAACCTAGTGATGTGTAAAAACAAAAAAAAGGTACATAGAGAACATGGGAGAGTAAATAGTTTTTTGAGTTTGATATGGGTCTGAATAAACCAATAAATTCAATGCCGACATTAATTATTTCTATTTACCTGTACGTGGATGAATGGTTAACAGGGTAAAAAACATAATATCCTGTGGCACTGTTTCCACTTTTACATCCTTACAGGTGCACTGAAGTTTGCTTAACTGCATTGACAAAACTGCCAGACTTAGGAAGGCAGCATAAAATCTGAAGGAGGAAGTGACATGAAAATTCATTTCCAAGAAGTCTCAGGCACACTGATGCAGCTGATCGGGAGGGACGGAGGAAGAAAAGTTAATAAATGTTAAAGACAGCAGATCGTTAAAAAGTAGAGATAATAAAAACCAGCCCTGGATTCTGACTGACAAGAGAGATGTTCTGAACCACTGTGCAGACAGTAACAAAACCAAAACTTGTTCAATACCTTGAAGTAAAGCTGAAACAACAGCAAAAATCTACATACACTTTTCCATTGATTTGAGGGCAATCACCTCCTAATCTGTAAGATTGGTCTCTCTGCAGTAAGAGAGTCTCCCCAACAGTTTAAACCACTGTCAGTGTATTCACATTGCCACATTAGCAGAGTAACTTTAAAAAAAACACTTGGAAAAACTAAGAGAAAACTCTCTGAGAAGTTGTGTTGCCACACTGAGGAGGGTAAGATCTCAGGTTAATTGATGCAGTTGTACCTTACCTGGTTCTGCAGTTTAATACCGCCACATGCCCCTACTCCTTTCTGCTGAGCACAGTATGTGCTGGGAACTGGAGCATTTGAACTTCCCCAGCTCTCTGGCAGAAACTCCAGCGTAACCTTTACCTTCAGCAAGGAGCTGTGCTCATTTTCCCCCTCGTACTCCGCGCAGAGCAATCTAATACACCTCATCATGTGGTGTGTTGCCATAGCAGCAATGAATCCAGCTGCTGCAACACAAAAGACTGACAAAAAGTTGGGTTTTTTTTCCTGTCCACCCACCCGGTAAAAGTCAGGGTTGTTTTCTTGTGCAGCAAATCTAATCCAGATAGACTCATGCCACCTGTGAGAGCTAAGTTGTGGCAAAGTCTGAAAAGAAAGACACGGTTAAACCGTATGTTTTGCTTTGGGGGACTCGGGGTTTATTTTTAAGAAAACAAATGAGTTAATAGTATGAAATCACCACTGATCCCTTAAACAGCTGATCATTGTTTTTCTGCTCCTGCCATTCACTGGTTTCAAAATTTAGGTCCCTATCTCCATAGGAATTGCAATCCCATAATCATGCTCAGCAGACAGAAATGCAACGGTATAGCTGCAGAGCCAGTACAGGTGACAAACACCAGATTTACTCCTTCAGAAACAAAACATCCATGCACTTCCACCCTCTTGGCCCGGAAAAAAACTTTTACAAAACTGTTTGCTTGTGGAACAGAATTGTATTTATCTGGAAAATGCTAAATAATCATTATTAACACTGCCTTACTGCATTAAGCATGAATACTAACCATACCAGAGCCTTTTGAGTTAAACATTGATGCTTTACAGCTTCAAATGAATTCTTGCACGGCTGAGACATCTTAGTAATACCATTCAAAGTCTGCCTTGGGAAGTGTACTAGAATACATGAATTACCACCTCCAAGGTCCTAGCCTTGCAACTGCATCTTTGAGAACACATTCTTCCTGTGAAGCAGAGCCATAGTCTTCCTCCAGCAGTTTCAGCAGACAGAAAAGGACTGAACACGCAACAGAGCCAGGCTTTTCACCTGTAGGAAGTTTCTTCAAGAGCAGGGGCTGAACTGGCAGCAACCTGATACGTGCTATACGAACTGTGCCAGGTTTTTCTGAAGTGGTCCTAATGGGGTTTTCCCAGCAACCAGCCTTCCTCAAAGCCTGCTATGCGTTTTGAGTCAGAATAACTGCTTCTTGTTTCCAAGATAAAAAGTCTGTTCAAGGTGTGAAAGATACTATTGCTCCAGGAGCATCTTAAGTAAGAATGTAGTCCTGCAACTGTATCACCAAAAGGTCAGCTTTTCTACTCAGTTTTCCATTTGCCTGAATGTGATGGAAGATGCAGAAAAAACAGCCTCTACTATTCATGGATCTTGACCCACCCTGGTAGAGAGTCAAAAATAAAAATAAAATGAGAACTACTAATTCATTCTCTCTTACTGCTTTATGAGTAGAGTTAAACTCTGTCCAAGTTAATTCATAGTATTTTTACACTATTTTCGTACAGGACCTGCAAAGCTGTTTGTGGAATCTGTATCTTACTGTAACTGCCAGCGAAGGCTGGCTTTGGAGTTCACAGATCTCCAGTTTTGTAGATGTTCAGAGCTGCACCTGTTCTAACAGACCTCTGAAGATGGAAAACAGCAATGCAGGCTCCTGAAAGAGTCACCTTACTTTGCCTTGAAGTAGGTATTTATTTATTTATTCCCTTTTAAAATTCTGTCTGGCATTCTGAAACACACGGTGCAAGGGGATTCTCCTCAGAACAATTTCTACAATTACTCAACCGTATCCTCAATTGTTACCACACAGTGAATTGTCTTCTCCAAATACTGACTATCAGAACAGATAGGCCATAAAGCACATCCTCAAGTTCTACAATGTGACTGAGTTTCAGTTGTTACGCAGTCATTTGCAAACTCTGTGATAAGTACTTTACACACAAACAATTGCAAAAAAACCCAAAAGCTGAAAGGCAAGCAAACCTTCCATGCACGTCTATTAATGTTACTATCTGTCTTGTATACTTTTAGTGACTTCACTCTAATTGTGTGTAAACAAGAAAAAAAACGTATTGAGGGAGCCTAATGGACTATTAAAGGATGTCACCTGTTTTAAAAGAAATGAACACAGGCTTTTGAAGACCAATATCCCTCTAATTGCGTGTAAACAAGAAAAAAAGGGAGGGAGCCTAATGGACTATTAAAGGATGTCACCTGTTTTAAAAGAAATGAACACAGGCTTTTGAAGACCAATATCCCTCTGTCTGAACCAACGAATGATCCAGGTCACGCAGCTGAAGCTGCAGGCTGGAGCCCCAGCAGAAGCCTCCCCGCTCCCTGACCAGAGGGCTTTCCCACTCAACAGGACCTGCGGACGTACAGCACCTGCTCACTGTTTATAGAAGGGCTGACAACACAAAGATTAACAGAGCCATAATTTCAATAATTCATGTCCGCTCTGATGTCCCAAGGCTACAAGCAGACTCCTGTGTCACTCATGATTTCACGTTTTCACAGTCTTTATTTCTTCTGCTGTGTTCCCCCCCCAAATCCAGTTCTCCTTCACTCCTACGGGTTTGTAGCGAACTTCAGGGGACCTGCAGGAAAAGCGTGCCAGTTTCAGAAACTGTGCTTCTCAGTAATAGGGAACAGCCCTGAACTCTTCTGTAACACAGGTAGGCACCTAGAACGTGCTCCTAAGGAAGGTGGGAACCAGCTTCCAGGTGGCACTTACTTTTGTACAGAAAGGGTCGGGCATGGCTTGAAGCCTCGTCGCGTACTTACTGTTCTGGAACAGAGTCAGTTAATACACTACCTGGAAAATGCAACAGGAGATCAAGCCAATGTCAAAGGTACTCAAAGGAAGGTTACTGTGCCTTTCTTTAAACACCTGTTGGCCAGGGGCTGCCTTAAGCAGAGTGCATCAAGTCCATTTGGACTTTTAAGACACATAGCCACTTTTCCATCAAAATATTTTCTCATCAGAAATGCTACTGAGCCTTCTAGAGGGCTCTCTTCCTACTGCTGTGGGATAACTGATCCTCTCACACAATACTCAAGGCCACACAAAATAAAGGTAAAGCCTGGCTCCTATGAGAACTGACTCCCTCTGGAGGAACTCAGCCTGCAGCAGCCGTCAAGACTTGACTGTCCCTTTAAAACCTGGTGTGAGCACAAGAGACGAAGTAGCAGCACTGCTCCAGCACTGCTCCGGTACTTCCAAAGCCAAGCAGAAACCGGCACAGGGAATCACATCTCTTCTCGCCGTCCCCACCTGCCTGACAGACAGCGTGACTTCCTTCGCAGCACCCCTGCCCCGTGCGCTGGGCAGCTGCTCAGGTCAATGAGTAGAAAAGGTCTCCCTAGTGCTGGCCAAATGGCCGAAGGTCACGCTGCAGACCCCAGGAGATTGCACGATATTAAAAGCAAACACCTGTGGTTGGGTCTGTTCACTGTCTGATTTCTGAGCCACAGATGATCACAGTTTTAGGCTTTCCCGTATATAGAGATCAGCGCTCACTCTTTTTTCCTCATTTAATTGCTTTCACAAGGAGACAGAACTATTAAGCCCTATCGACCCAAGCTGCATCCCGACTCAGCCAGCTTGTGTGTCTCGGCAGTGCTGGTGGGCACAGTGCAGGGGCACCCAGCTGGCTCCTGAGGGTGTCAGCAAGATGGTGTGCCAGCTCTGGCTCCTGGCCTGCCGTGCCGGACCCAGGCAAGTCCTCATACAGCCGCCTGGACATCACCACCAAGTGCTCCTCAGAGATCCCGGTCCTGCAAGCCCCAACAGCATGGGTCCAGCATGGCTTCGGAGAACCCATGAGCTCCCCACAAGCTGGAGCACGGGAGGGCAGAGACAGCCAGAGGGCTCTGCAGAGCCCAGCCTCCACCTGGCACGGCTGCAGCTGCACCAGCACTAACAAGCCAGTCTGGACTCAAGCTGACTCCGGTGCCCTTCTCGAATTAATAACGCTTCAGGCCGGAGCGACGGAAGTACAATGCAGAAACATCTCCATGGCTGAGCTGCTTCATGGCACTGCAAATATTTTGTTCCAGCAGTGCCGGGGTAGCGGCGTGCAGAGACAGGAGCGAGCAGCTGCAGGGTTGGCATGGGGGGAGACCCTGCACTGAGGCAGGCGGTCAGAGAGTTTGTTACGGAACTGCGGCCTTAATCTCCTAATAGATGAAAAAGGGTTGTGACAACTGAAGTCTTTACAGCCCCTCCTTCCCCCAACTTCCTCCTCCCTGACAATCCGACTGTCCCGTAGCCGGCAGTGCACACCGCTGGCAGCCAAAAGCCCAGGTATGCCCTACGGTGTGAGAACCCACAGTGCCTCGAAAAATTATTTTGATTATTTGATGAGCGGGATTTCTCGCTTGGTGCGTGCCTCTGGTTGCGATTAAACTCTGAAAGCAAAATAAAGTACTTTCACCAAAACAGGTCATAATGAACAAACACTCTGCCATCTGGAGACTGGGCTCAGCCTTACGTTTCACCTACCAGCGATGAGCCCACGGGGCGGCTGGGAGGACAGGCGTGCCACTCAGGTATGCCCTCACACCGAGCCAAATGGGGAACCATACCTTGGCAGAGAGCGAGTACAGCAACCCTGCCTGCACGCACCTCTGCGGCTGCACGCGGGAAGAGAAAAAGAGAGAGGAAGAAAGAAAGAGAGAAGGGTATATATAATTTCCAGCCTCTTTCTCATCATTCCTACCTCTTCCGCAAGATGAATGCACTGGCTGTGAATGACCTAGGAACCAGGAGGTTTGACCTGTATTCCCCATGGTGCCACAAGCATCCTTTTCCACACAGGACTGGTCTGTGCAATCCCTTGTTAAATACTGGTGAGCTGCTCATAATTTTTTGCTCACTATTCTGCATTGCTTATTTACTTCTCCTTTCGTTAAGGAGAACTCACTGGCTGCCACAAGGCGTTGTCAAGTATTTGCTATCCATGTCAAGACTTTGTCAGGTCTGGCTTCACGTTTTCTCTCTCTCAGGTGCTTGACATGTTCCTTTTCTTGTCCTGCTGCCCTTCCAGGAACAGTTACTATGGCACTGAACAAAAGGCCAGCGATTGCTGTATGAAGCAGCACTACAACGCTGGGGAGAACAAATGTTTGAAGACTGGACCATGACTATGCAGCACTGACAGCTTGAGCACTTCCAAAGCATGGGAACAAACATGCAAGCACAAGGGGCCAGGGAGAGGTTTGATGAAACAGCCTTTTTCTAATGGTTCTCAAAAGAACACATTTAAAAAAACATCCCCAAATAAATTAGCAGTTAGGTTCCCTACCACTACGGTCACTTCTACGCTCCTGCAGAGAGGGTTTTATTTGAGACACATTACTTCATTTATATTTTAACATGTTTCTACAAAGGCAGTAGCTCAAACCGCCTCAAAAACCATCGGGGCTAAATCAGCCCAAGCACCGGCCTCTCACCACTCACCCGAAACCAATGTGGCCGCTGCCAGTCCTGCCCGGCAGCCTCCTGCTCTCTCTCTCCCCCACTGGCTACCCGGCAATCCTGCCCTACCACCTCCCAGGCAACTTAGGCATGAAGCGTGTGCGTGTGCTGGGGGCACACGTGTTCTAATGGGCACGCAGTCACGATCTAATGTAAATGCGTATTTTTTTACACTGGGCAGACAGTTTTAAATGAGTGCAAGGTTTCTTTCAGCGGTTCGATGATAGATCACATTTAAAACATAAATAGATGTAAGCAATGGGCCAGGTGAAGAGAGCAGACGATCCAAATTTGCATATCTTCTATTTTAAGCATCTAACATGAATGACCTGAATTGCCTGCGTAGAGACACCTGCCTCTTTACAATGAAGTTACAGGGAATCGCTGCTCCTAACGCTGTCCTCTGAATTGCATCCAAGTTGGATGCTTAAAGCAGATGGTATCAGTACATCTCCTAAGGCTCTGCTTCGAGTAGGCAAACCATAACCTCTTTAAAAATGAGCAAAATCAGTTACAGGAGTGCAGACCTAAATTCAGGTGATCCAGGGGCTGGAGGGACCCTCTGCAGAATCCCCTTATGCCAGAGTGGTCCAAACAGCTGCTGACGGAAGAGCGATGAGGGCTTCTGCCAAAAGCTCTAGGTTACTTCATCCATTTATTTCCCTTTACCTCAGCTAACCAGCATAAACTAAAGAGGGTCAAGCCAGCACAGAAAAACAAGCCTCAGGGGGAAAACGGAGGCCAGCCGAGGAAGAGGGTGGAAGTCAGGAGGTGGCACCCAGCCCTCTCAGTCGGTGCCCACGATGGTGCCGGGGGCGGACGGTGAATGCCAGTGGATGTTCTCGAAACCGGGGCTTTTAGGCAAGAAGCCGAACAATATTTCTGATCACCTATCATTATGGATCATGCAGTTCTTCTCCATAATATTCTGGCCTGCAGCACTGGCCAGATTACATTATCAGTAGGTAATTCTGGTTGCTACAGTTTCTCCAGCACTTTCAGTCGGACACAGCAGTCTTCCTTGCTTTCTGACCCTAGATCCAGGTTCCTCTGATAGGAACGGGTATTAAGATTCCTGTAAATACAAAGCTTTATACAATCTCCCAGAATGTTTAATCCCTGCGACTATTAGAGATATATTTACATATCGTCATTATCAAATTTTGTGTGGTTTTGTTATCGTTTGGGGTTTTTTTTGGCTACATCTGTCACAAAATATAAAAATTCTGCCTTGTAAGAGATCTAAGGGTTTTCTGTCCTCAGCTTAGCATAAACCATACATGGTGAAGTTTGCCTCTGTAGATATGTGGTAGGAATCCTGTTAGCACTTATGTATGCCTCCCTAGATACTTATTCCATGCTTTAATTAACCCTAGGATTTGAGTCTTTCATGAGAAAATTATCAAGTAGGGCCACTGTAGTGTGATTTAACCACTCAGCCAGAGGGAGACAAGGATATTTTATTTTCAAAATTACGAAGGATATGCCAACAACCTTTCAACTACAGTAGTTCCCTGGCAGTAATGGCACCATGATAAAACCAAAGTCACTGAAAATAGTACCATGACATTAGTGGTTGAAAAGCTAAAATTGATATGCATGTCTGGTCCATTTTGTTGCAGTTAGTTTAAGGATATCAAGGGAAGCGTGCCGTATGTATCAGACAGAGTGCTTTTATAACAAGAACCTGGCATTTTATAATCACAGCTTGGCACAAACTACAAGGGAAACTGATGTGGAGAACTCATCCCACCCCTTATCTGAGATAATCATCAAGCTGCCACAAATTTTATAACAGCTAAGCACCTCTATTTGAGAGCAATTCTGCAGGCTGGCAGGTAGAGTGGGACTGGGACAAAGAGGCCACCAGCTAGGTGAGACCCCAGGACCACCCCTGATCTCCCCCAAACCCTCTTCCCACCGACCTGCAGGAGCTGAGAATCTCATTATGGGGCGGAGCAGCTCCGCCACCTCTCCCTGGCCCTGGGGACAAAAGAAGCAGCAGTGGCACCATCCTCCCTGGCGGCTGTCAGGACCAAGCAGGGAGCAGTACCCACCCCTGTGGGGCTCCTGCTGCTAACCCAGGGCTGCAAGCCCCAGCGGCTGGCTGACACTGTGCTTAGGCAGGGCTTAGGCTACCTGGAGCACCACTGAACAGATAACGCACACTTCGCTGTCTGGAGTTTTCCTCCTCAGCCACAAATGCCAGAAACCTTATTTAAAAAACAAAAAAATAATCAGTAAAATTTTTGTCCATATGCTACTGGGACCTGACTGCCTATCTAGGGTTGAACCTGGCTACAGGTTAGGGCTGCAGGTTTCCAGAAGAGAGGGAAAGAACCAGACTCAGCTGATAGGTGAAGTAAACAGTGTCCAAACACCATGGCAACTGGAACCAATTCCTACCTATCTGCTTTTATACATGTCCTCTCAAGCTTGCTGCTGTGTCACCGTGCTGCCAGGCAGCATGTGTATTCTGCTATGGGACTGCAACAGCATGCCTCCCTGAATGCTATGAAAGTTATTTTGCCCTCAAGCAACAGTAATCTGCACAGGATTTTGTTTGACTACTATAAATCTTCTTACTATAAAGAACTACAGAATTTGTATGAACAGTCCTTAAAAGATACAATCAACCTTTTTTTTTTTTTTAAATCACTTCTCTGACTTTCAAATATGCTATTATTATGCGATACTTAAAATGACTTCAAATAAAACAATTCTATAAATTTTTGTTTGTTTGCTTTATGGTTTGAATGACACTTTGTACTTCTGTTTGTGCAACTCTTCAATATAATAGCAGAGGAGAGAGAAAGTAGTAATAGAATAAAAGTAATCTTGAAGTAAAAACATGGCCAAGAGATAAGGGAAGTGCATGAAGTAAAACTATTTTTAACTCTTACTTTAATATTTGATTACACTTCATGGCCCATCTACATTTTTGAAGGGAGAAAAAGAGCAAGATTTTGCCACATTTCTACCTATTGCTTTATTATCTTACCCTAGATGCTTTTACTTCTAGTGCTTTGCCAATAGCTGCCTTCTGTCCTTTTTAGCAACTTGCCTTAATAAGTTTGGAAAATCAGTAGGAGGCAGTAACGTCTCTGAGATACTTCCATCTCCTCACTGCTTTCACAGAGCCAATTGTTTCTCTGTATGTTTGCCCTAACACAGGGAGAAGAGCCCCATTGACTATGGGGCTCACAGGATCTCATTGCTCCCAGCGTTATGGTGTGGGTCCAGACCCACACTCAGGCATGGACTTTAGAGAAACACAGATTGGACCTCGCCTTACCTGGTCCACCACCCTGCTGCTCATGCTGGCCCAAGGCAGTCTCCACCTGCATCACAGACAAGCCAAGCGCATGTAAGGCCATGTGTACCAGCCTAAATCTTCTGCCATTTAACCCATCATATTTTGCAGAGTACATCTCCACCACCTGGTTGACTTCAAGCAGGCAAATCAGATGTAAATTCCCTCTTTAAAAGGCCCAGCATGACATCTAGCAAAGCAAGTATCTCTGAACAGAAACACTGCTGGAGGTCACCGTGCCCCCATGCAGGGGAAGCCAAAGCTGGTCATGTGAACACAAGTGAGGCTCACAGGATGTGCCAAAACTTAGCCAGCTCCTGCACCCCTGCTCCGCAACATGGAAGAAACCCTGCTTTTGAATCCAATGAGTCCAATTAAGCACATTCATTAGCCTTGGGACGACTGGAAACCAATAATCTTGCATTGACAGAGATGCAACTATTAAATAAAAACAACTCTGGATTTTCATTTATGAGCCTATTCGCATTTTTTTTTTTAATTCATGCACTGGGATGTAGTGGTTTCCCTCTCCCTAAATTTCTTTGAAAGCATGTTAATGTGTCTTTTTTTTTAATTTAACAAAAGTAAAGCTGGACAGATTCAGCAAATCTAATACTACTCAGAAAGAATTGACATTAACAAATGTTACTAATAGTAACATTAAGTGACGTTAATTAATAGGGCACCATCAGCAACAATTACAATAATGTGTAAGTATAACTGTGTCTGTCTGCTATTAGCATGAAAGGTAAGTATGAGGAATAGCACTGTGATGAATGTAAAAGCCTTTCTAGAGAAACCTTTATGGAAAATGCGATTACAAACAGTGGGTAAACCACAGTGCTGGTTTTTACATGACTTTAACCAAAGCAAGCCTGACCTTCCTGTTGGGAGTATGGTAAAATACATAGTTATATAGGGAACAAAAGGAAAGATAGAAGAAGACAGAATGACACAGGCAATCTGAAATCGTTAACTGTTGTAAACTAATGATCTTGTTTCAGTGAACTTTGTCATTGTGCAGAAGAGGAAGCAGTCTCCAGTTTCCAACTGAGGGCACTGCAATAGGACATCTGAATCCCTTCATCTGGCCATATGATTAATTACTACACATACCAATGTCCAAAGAGCTCCAGGTTTGCGAGTTGGGACCTTGGTCATAATATCCACACCTTCTCTCACTTAGACTCGTTTATGTGTGAAATGTTGCATGGGAAATGGACGTGCATCCTGGCTAAAATTAGCTCAGATGGTTGAATGGGCTCCCAACTTCCTCGGGTAACCAGTTTCTTGCCATTTTCAGACATGAAGCCTGAAACAGATTTCAGAATTACTGCAGCAACCCTATTCCCAAATCTAAAATGGGCAAGTGGTTTCACATGTGTCTCTTCAACCAGCATGTGGTGGGCACACCTGGAAGACCCTTTCCTGTGCCCACCCTCTGTCCCTGCGCGTGGCTCTGCAGGGGAGGGAGGTCCCCGGAAAGGCTGCAAGCGGCAGCGCCCGCAGCTGCCCCCTTGTCAGTGCGCGGAAAGACTGTCAGCCCCAGCTAACAGCAGCTGGAAAATAGAGGGGCAAGAGGATGAGAGAGAGTAGGAACTGAAGTACCCAGGAGAGGTATCACCCCTGAACTGGGTCACTGGGGAATCCGCCTGGGCTCGTAGGATGGAGTCAAGGCTGCGGGGAACACAAGTACTGCTGAACCCAGCCGCCTGGTTTGCCTTCTCCTGACATTTATCCAACTGATTTCCCTTAAAAACATCCCACAAGGAGTTTTGGCATAAGGGGTTTTGGCAGGAAAGTCTGTAAAGAGTTAATACATCTGGTTTCCAGCTCTGGCAGGCTGGATTCATTTCCTACTTATATCGCAAATGAAAATAAATTCAATCTTCTCCCTGTGCTTTTCCACAGAAAGGAAGTTCCCACTCCATTTGAGTAGATAAGCAGCCTTTTGCTCTGGAGAGGCCAACGCGGGAAAGCGAAGGAGTGATGTTGATTAAAGAAGAGGCAAAACAGTCCCTGCCTTCCTGAGGAGACCTGCACAATTCTTACAACAACCATACTGAGACCGCCTGGTGCTTCAGATAGAAGTGACTCTTAGGTGACAATCCTTTGGATTGTGTTCCTGATAATTTAAAAATATAGCATCAACCCAAACTGCATTCGTGCTAAGTGAAACAGTAGTTTTAACTAATTTTCACTGAACAAGGACATTTCTTCATTGAACTCTAAAGGATGTGCTCAAATAATTTTTAGCTATTTCACTGTTGCTAATTTAAGCTCTACTTTTAATATCAGCTGGAAAGTTGAAAAGTATTCTCTTAAAATCAGTTTATCATCTTTGTTTTGGCAACGTTTTCTTTCGTTTTTATCTAAATTTAACTACAGCTGGTTTTATTTCAATAGCAATATTTGGTATTTGTACCAGACAATCACCATAGCAAAGAGGTATCTGTAACTGTGAACGCAATGGAACTGAGTGTTATCAAAATAGTTCTACAAACAATGTTTGACAATTTATAAAATGCCACATATGGCAATAGTCAGGTCCATACTTTTCTCTGAAAACAGAAAGAATTGAAAACTAATTTCTGGCTTAAGTTATGGATAAGGTCTGAAACATAACTGACCAATCCCCTTCGCCCCTTCCCCCAAGACCCCCTGACAAAGCTAAACTCAGCATTCAAATGGGAGTGTGCTCCCTCAACCTTCAAATTTTGAGCTGAGAACCATATACAGGACTGCCATCCATAGTACAAAGGTGAAACAGGACAAAAATGATAAAATAGGTTTTTGATTTGACTGCTTATGAAAGATGAGCAGAGACATCTGGGAAGCCAGATCTCCTGGTGCCATGACACGTTTCACCTATAGCTGTCCTAAAACATATCACTGTATGCTACTATCTTCTTTCACTGACTATCAATCTTCTGGTAAATGAGCTATATCTAATCATGCCTCACTTCATCTGCATCCTCAAATTTCCCACTCCAGTTCTACCAAAAGATGCATGCCAGTGTGAACCTGTGGAAAAGACAAGAACTCCACAATACTGCATGCGCTACCAAAACCCATGAAACTTCTCCCCTTCTGCCTCTGCTCTGGAAATCATCTTTTATTTCATGTGTACCTTGCATGTGGGAAGAGAGGCCAGCACCCTGGTACTCACTTCCTCACACCTGGGAGACACTGAAAGTCCCTGACTGGGGATGGGAGCTTGAGGACATGCTGACCTATTCCCTTCCAGATCCAGCCCTTTCTGAAGACAGGGGAGCTTCCAGTCCCCAGGCTAGCACCGTGGATGCCAGCAGCTTGACTCCCACTTCCCTGGCACACAGATGTACAAGGCATAGTGGCATTTCTGCCCATGGGGCATTGCTGCATTCTGAAATTCCTCCCTCTGTTCATGCAAGAACCCCTCACCTCGCCTTTCTTCTGGATGTAAACCAACAAAACATCAGGCATGACAGGAAGGATTTCTCTGTGCTACTACTCACCTGCAATGGAAGCTCTAAAGTGCCCCTACAATACCCTCTAAATCCCATATTTATTCCAAGCTTTGCAGGATCTATTTCTCCTTAGCCAGCTTTGAACATCTTAAAAGCAGCGTCTGTCCTCATCCCACTGTGGAACTGCACCTCATTCTTCTCCCTAAAGCACCTCTTCAGCAATTTTGGACAAAAGAAAATCTGCGTCACTGGATGTTTGTATAGGGGGAGAGGATGTTTATGATGCACAAGAATCCTGTTGTATTTCGACCTGCAAGTGGAAAGGACGGAGCCTTTCAGGTGACTAACAGCTACCCATTCTCAGGGATGATTCTCCACATCAAGCACTGCAGTAGAAAACCCTCTACAATCTGATGAGTTAAGTGCACTGTGGTCCAGCAGATGGAGGTGACTCTGCCCTTCTGGGATTCAAGCACATAGAAATGACTGATGAATTACACTGTGGACCTCCAAATGAAGCACTTGCGTAAATATAGATAATCTTGACATTATCCTTATCTATCTTTACAGATATTATTAATATATCTACAGATAAATGCTGGGGGGAAGACAGTTGGGAATTTGTATTCAAAGCAATCAAGTCGAATACAGCTGCAGCTGATTAAAACAGTTTTAATTTAACCAGTACTGAGAGAGTCAGTCAGTACTTGGGAGCAAGAATGCAAATGAAGTGTTTGCTTGTCTGTAAGACTGAGAGCTGGGACTCCTGGGCATCCCAGATGTCCTGGGCATCCCGGGACTCCTGGGCATCCCGGGACACCCGCCTGTGCAGCCAGGGCAGCAGTCACTACAGAAGCAGCAGCCCTGCTGAAATGCATGCAGATCATAAAGCAAGCACAGCTAACATGAGTGTGACAGGTCATTCAACCATGGTAAAGAGATGCATAATGAAGCAGGTCGAGACTCCTGCATTTTAAAATGATAGCTTTCTGGGGTGGGGGAATCAATGCCCAAAATGCAGACCACATAGAACAATACATTTATCTCATTATACTGTAGGAGAAGGAACAAATATAAAGGGCACCAAGTTGTTCTTACCCATGTCAACCTACGTCCATCCTGATTGTCTTCAGGTAGCATCAGCCCAACAGACCTGTTTACTTTGCCTACGATGGGTTCTTACTATGTGACAAACTTTTCAAAGATGCAATAATCTACAATAAGTTTTCAAAAGATCTGTGCGTGAGCGGGGTTCAAATTTACCTTGACAATACTGCACTCACCTCATTAGTTAAAAATCAAAGCTACTGATGTTCAGGAAAAGCAGTGGATTTCTCTTTTTTTACTTTCTCTTTTGAACATTCTGCTCCTGAACTTGCCCCACCTGACACCAAGCCCATTGTTCACCTTCAGTTCAGTAGTAATGAGGTTGGTCTCCGTATGGAAATTATTTTAAGAGTAAAACATACCTTTGCATAAATACTTCAAAATTCACCTTCAGTCAGTAGTAATGAGGTTGGTCTCCGTATGGAAATTATTTTAAGAGTAAAACATACCTTTGCATAAATACTTCAAAATGAAATGTGGCTTTTAAATTAAAACCAATTATTATTTATATTTTAATATCACTGAAAACATTTTATTGTAAAAACTGTTCCAGAGAGGGATGAGAGGCAAGCTGTAAAGTCTTAAGGAATACAATAAAAGCAACATCATTCATAACTGGGTACATTACTTTTGGCTTACAGCAGGAAATTGGCTTTAGAAAAAAAAATTGCAAAAGGATACTTATGTTAGAAATAACTTGTATTCAACAGTATTTGCAATAAATACTTAAAACTAGTAGCTGAGTGTGGAGGGAACTTTACAGTTCTAGTGCCATTCTTTATTTGTGCCTACAATTTTACCAGATAAATGAGGATCCTGGGCTCAAATTCTCTTGACCCTGGAGGAATGAGTGGGGAGGTGCACCTAGGACTTGTTTCCAGCCTCCTGATTCTCACCACATAGACACAAAATAAGGGCAAGTTTCAGAGAATATGCTAGGCACCTGGATACCTTACCTAGTCTACAGAGATTAAATGCCTCACAGAGGGTGCATCAGAAAGCCCACGTAGGTCTGATTTTCCAAACGGGAAACTCTACTAGGAGTTCTTCTGTTTGGTCCATATTTCTTGCTTAGTTTAGTTGGGAGGAAGGAGAGTGAGTCAAATGAGAGAAGGGGAATCAGGACTACTCTCTCGGTTGCATAGTCAGCCCACTCCTGGCACTATTCGGAGCTCAGTACTGCAACTTCTGTTTCCCTTGAGCACATCTCAAAATCTTTGTTCAGTTACTGATTTATTCTCCTGTGAGGTCAGAGTTTAGACCTCTATTCTCCCCAGCAGTGATTAACTTCACTTACTTTTGCTACAGCTAAACACAGTACTGGTACCTTAAATAAATGTTGGTCTTTTTTTTTTTTTTTTTTAATGACACTGAGCTGAAAACAAATAGAAAGTAATCAAATGAAAGATAATTGAAATCAGCTTATCTGCTCAGACACTGCAGCAAGCATTGCTATCAGAGTTCAAAACTTGCACACGAAAGATGAGAACATTTCTTATAATACAGTGTGAAAAGCCAAGCTGGCTGGGACTTTTTCCAACAGGAATTTGTAAGAAGAAAATGCTGATTTATCAAACACATCACCCATCATCTGCATACCCTAGTTTTGATAACAGTTTTGTTGGAAAGGTTTCTCAGGTCTAAGGTAGAATTTTTATTCAAAGCCCAAAAGAGGGTCATGCGCATCCAGCAGTTAGGACTCCATTGATGATTGAGAAGACAGATGCTTGGGTCCCTAGCTCCGTCACCGTAGCTCAGGAGCCTTGAAACTGGAATGCCACCAGGAAAAGCCATCCTCCTAACTTCTGGGCTGTTACAATTTATGTGTGTAGGAATCCATCTCTGTATGATATTTTGAAAATAACTTAGCTTTAAACCAATGGTTAATGAAAAAAAACCCAATACTATCAACATTGACATATTTCAACATGAAGAGGGCAATACTGTATACGCTTCTGATAACGTAATTCCCTAACTCCTTCATCCCTCCTGCTATAATCACCCTCTCCAAACCGCAACAGCCTTGTAACTATGCTGGTTCCCTCCACTTTTCACATTCTTTTGCAATCATACTTAAAAAAATTGTCCAGGCAAATTGAAACAAAGAGCATATTCATAAAGATAGCATTATCGTACTAATTTGTAATTCAGGAGACCCTGGCTTAATTCCCCATTCGTTCTGATCTCAGCCCTCCGTCTATAAAACAGGATTAATAGCACATCCTATCTCACAGCATTTTTCTGGAGACACAGACATTTAGGAGCCTGATGTGATAAGACGATCACATAGACAAAGAGCTTAGAAATATCCAAGACAGACCTTTGCCAGACCACTCCTGCTAGCACTCTTTGGACTATAACCAGACAGGCCCAGCACCAGGCTGATACTGAAGAGAAGGACTACCTACTTTTCTGAGCCCCGGGTCAGTGTTCATTACACCAGGGAGGAGAGTGAGCAAGCCAGACCAGATGGCAGTGGTCAGGAGAAAGGCAGGCTCCCGGGGAGGAGGGTGGCATGAGAAGCCAGAAGAGACTGGGGAGGAGGAGGAGGATTGGGGAAGAAGAGGGCAGAGTAACAGGTAAAGACATGATGAAAGACAGGATCAGAGCAGGAGAGAGGGGACACAGTGGAGGCAATTGATGGTGCAAATACAGAGGGGAAGGTGTAAGCAGCCTTTCTTGCTCAAGGCACGTGTGCCTCACCTATGAATCTTAACTGTACTAACGATCATTAATTGATGCTCATATGAACCTATCAGTAGTTTCTGGAGCTGCTCAGGAAACCCAGCTGGAGTCGGTTCAGGTTTTAATGCAGGTTTTCTCAGAAGTTCATATGTTCCTTGTGTCTCATAATAACATCTGCAGCGTCAGCTCGGAGCAGCCCGAGTATGTCACATTTCTCACACCATGCAGACATGCAAAATGACAATTAACTTATCCCACATAACACACACACTACACCTCCCTGCAGTGTAGCTGCACAGTGTCAAATACCTTTCCTTCTTAACCAAAGGCATCACTCCCTCCACCAGGATCAACATAAAGATTAGCTGTGAAGAGCGTAAGGGGGGGAAACCAATTGATCAGTTGATTTTCACCCATCACTCACGTGATACACCGGACGTCCTGAACACTCAGCCCTTAATATTTCATCAGTTACATGCCTGTTAGCCTCTCTCTAAACTGCCACATAAATAAGGAGATAAGAAAATAGCAACCAGTATTGCAACATGCCTTGGATTTCACTGCTCATTGTGAAAACATAAATGACCGGACATAAAGATCGAGCTGGAGACGAGGGCACCTTCTTTCTCTCCCTAACTCACTCAGACAGTATAAAAGCTTTCAAACATTTCTTCCCCGGACGTGAAAAGGAAAAAGCAGCTGCTAACAAAGGCTGTTATTCGGAAGGCTGTTAATAGAAATCAGGCAGAAATGTATAGCTCTCCCTGCCTCTCACACACCATTGTTACGACGCAGTCTAATAACTGAACAATACATCAAGTGAGCCAAAAGCTGAAACATCCCTCCAGCTCCCTAAAGGAACTGCACCAGCTTTCATCCTTCTGGTTGATAGTGCTTAACCCTCACCCAAGTGACACGAAAGGCATAATCTTCTGACGAAGGCAAGGATTTCCCAAGGAATTCACCCAGGTATGCGCTACGACCACTAGTTACAGATACAATGGGGGGAAGAACCTCTTTCTTGTTTATTTTGACAGCTTGAAAAATTTATTTACTATAACAATAAATACAGCTCTGACATTGTTGTATAGGACCTTTAAACAGTACAGGATTTTGTAGTAATTTCCAGCATCTTATCACAGTTTCCAATCCACCCACCTCAAGAACGAAATGGTAAGACACGAATTGACAGCCCGTTTCACCGATCAGAGCCCTTCAGATACCATTTCTAAACTGGGCAGCTGCAAAAGCCCTTGGGAAAATCTCTGCTTACTGTCAATAGTTTTATTTGGTTCTTTGTGGATGCCATATTTTTCACTAGCTACCGAATACCTTAGTACTTCAAACATACAGAGAGTAGCACTCGCCGATGTTTTTATAGACCAGGCTTCCCCTTGCCCCAGCCCCCAGAGTTTCAAAGAAATACTGCTCAGAGACCTGTTATTATGTTCTTGTTATTTCCACTAAGGCCTTAAAATTACACTAATCTCTGGCCACAGAGTGAAAGCAAAACTACGGTTCTTCTCCAAAACTCAAAGGGCACCTGGCTGCAGGACCTACTGAGCCGATGCTCACCCAGAGGCAAGCGGACCCGGCTCTTTATTCACAGCAGTGTAAACACAATGATTTTACTGATTTTGCTGCTGGATGTTTCTGGACCAGCAGGACTCAGCCAACTGGCTGATGATAACTTCCAAAGTAAGGTTTTCCTCAAGATAAAGTAAGTCAGATTGAAAATGTCTATACTTATTAGAATGGACAATTAACTTTTTTGGGGAAACCCCTTGTAAATGAGGGATGGAGAGAGAGAAACAAACCACTGAC
The DNA here is from genome assembly GCF_000699145.1 of Aptenodytes forsteri. Lineage (NCBI taxonomy): Eukaryota > Metazoa > Chordata > Aves > Sphenisciformes > Spheniscidae > Aptenodytes > Aptenodytes forsteri. The sequence goes on from NW_008796043.1 coordinate 1,353,100, forward strand.
ACACTGTAAAATTGTGTACCATCAGGACAGCAGTGCTGAGACACACTGAATTATGCATAATGCTGAAGATTAGGATTCTTACATCAGAGTAAAAAAATCTTTAAATGGAGGTCACGCATTTCTGTGCTGGTTTTAAGACCCAGTACAAGATGAAGGGAAAGCCTTTCACTTGGTGTGGTTTTTTTTCCCCCGAAGTCCATTTGATACTCCTGTTGTGTGTACGCACAGTGCTCAAACCACTCCTTCCACCCCCAAGCTGAAGCTAGGATGCCATGACCATTTAAGTAGCCTGTGACTGACAGGTCACTCAGCAGCACAAACCTGACCTGCAGCCGAGACTATCACACAAGCACATTGGTGTCAAATCCACCTCAGCATACAACGCGCAGCTTATGTTGGCTTGACACCACGCACAGGAGGTTACCCCATCAGTGCTTTTTGAGCAGCTCTGAGCCTGCAGAGCATGGATCGGTGTTTTGTCACCTCCTCCCCTGGTGCTAGGTGTTAGATGCCCCAAGGCTGGCTCTGGGAGCCGAAAGCCTGATGTGCTGTACTGTCAAGCAGCAGCCGGGGAGAAGGCAGCCAACCTGCAGAAGGATGCTGTCAATGCTGCTTGCTTTCTTTACAGCTCTGTTTTTTTGCTTTTTACTCTTGATCCAATACATTTTCCTGGATGACAGAAATTGTCTGTGGCCAGTAATGGGAGAAGGCTTTTCTGTTACTTGTTTCCCAATCACTGGAAATGGCAGAGGACAAGTCTCCGTGATGGAGGACAAGTCTCCGTGATGGAGGTGCTCTCTCCCATGTCAATGTTTGCACGGCTGCAGCCTGCTCTGGTGCCATCTGGCTATAGCCTGGACAACATTATGGGTACAGATACCTCCAATATGCATTTTAAGGTCCAACTTTGCTCAGCCAGGCCTAGGCAGTCCTGGGTGCAGCATGAGTACAAGGTAGATATCAAACTCCAGCAGTGTCTTTGCATTTTGCTGGGGAGAGAAAATGGAGAGGAGAAGTGCCACTTACAACGCCGACCAGCAGGCCTGGCTCAGGGCACAAAGCCTGGAGACACTCACACCACCATCTGACCATACCCTAATGCTGTTAAACATGGAGACCTCACCTCTGGCTCAGGAAGCCCTCAAGCCACAGATGTCTCTGTGCTGGGAAAATATTTTGGATGATTATCAGTGTATTTTCCCTACCTCTGGTACCCCTGATGGATAAACACGTGACACCTCAGGGCTGTTTGCAAGCTCTTACGTCCACAAAAGGCGCAGCTGTACGTTACTGCTCCTCCAGCAGCAGATCTGGTGTAGGAGCTTCCCAGCAGCCAAATGGATAAAGGAGCTGACAGAGCTGTGAGGATGGTGGCCCCGGCACAAAGACGAGGGACAAGGAGCGTGGGGTGGAGAAGGGATCTGCCACCAACGGTGCAGTAACACAGACCCACAGCCTCCAAGGCTGTGCTGCCAGCGCAGGGCAGCTTTTCTCCCTGCTTATCAAACAAAGAATATGACACCTGCCTCGAGACGCTCCCTCGACTGTTAGTGACCATCACACACCCTGAGCAGACATTTCAGGCTGTGCAGCCTGACGAATTTCCCCATGGATTAGAAAAACAAATCCTTTCTTTGCCCCCTGCCAAGTGACTTCTTGTTTTCTTTGTTTTAAAGAAAAAAAGGAATTCTTGTTCTTCTGCTGAGTAAGATACCTGGTATTCAGCAGCAACTTGTTTGTTCTGGGGGAAGCGGAAAGGGCTCAGGATAAGCTTACCACGTTTTAGCACAATTCAAAATACAAAGGATGCCTCTTCAAAAGCTGTGTACAACCTCTCTTAAAGAGTGGAGCCAATGCTTTTACATATTACTGCATGTTTTCCAGGGAGACTGTGTCTATTGTGGCTGCTAGGAGGTCCATCAGCTAAGGTATGAAATCAGGATTATTTTTAGAAAAATACAGGCTAGTGGAGGAGGCAGCATGCGATCAGAGATGCAAAAGCCTTTCTTGGCAATGGATCTTGTCTCCTCGGGGCTTAAAGGATAAGGCTGTGACAAGACCTTTTTGTGCACAAAAACAGGAAAAAATCTGGCTCAGCCTACAGCTTTATTTTCCATGGCACTCTCCTCTTCTCCTTCTATGGTCCAGTTTGATACTCTGCTCAGTAAGCAGCTAATGCACGGCTCCCTTGGTTTCAGAAGCAAAGACTCAAGCAATACTCATTTTTAAAAGTAGTTTGCATTTTTTAGGCACCAGTTGGTGGACATCCTAGCAGTTCTGCCTTGGATGGTCTCAAAACAGCTTTCTCAAAAGGAACTATTTCTCATCTGTCCTTTGACAGCAAAATCTTCGTTACCTATTATTAAAAGTTGCACACTGAGAAGATCTCTGCTGTGTGATCCCACTCACACAAACAGGAACAAACTAGTGTAAGCTAATAAATCCATTAGCTAAAATTATGCACTGCATAATTTGCACAGTAAAAGCTCACAGTCACCTGGAAAGTAATTCTGAAAGTCTTCCTTGCCATCCATCCAGAAAAAGCCAAGCCTGTAAGAAGCAGGCTTCTGCTATAGAGGTGCTTAACATTTAACTTGAAAACAATGCACCAAAAACTAGTCCCTGCTTTTAGTATGAAGCTGAATGAATTATAAACCGTGTGGCTTGTGAACTAATTTCAGGCACTAAAAGTAGCTCCTAAGCCTTCCTAAATCTGAACCTGTACGGTGGCCATGTTTGAAAAGATTTAGTCACTGTCTGTCCACCATAGCTTGGAGACCATTCCTAGCTATGCCACTGATTAAGGCAACAAAACCTTTTTTTTTTCAGGCACAAATGCTTCTTACAAAGCTAAACTTGAACTTCCCATCTAGATGACATACAACAGGCCGAGCAACTTCAAGCACCCCTCTTTGCAGTTTGAGATGCTACATCACTCAGATGTCCTGAAGAGTAACAGACTCAGCCTTCCTCATTACAAAGGGCCTACAGGTTTGAAAATAGGTCCCATGGCAAGTTATTTTCACACTGAAAATCCTGTTTTCAGCCTTTTCCTGTTTGTCGGTTTGGCCCAATGATTCCAGTGCTAGCAACACAGGGAGAAATGCGATCCCCAAAGAAAATGCAGTCCAAACAGAAACTTGCAGGTTAAAATCCGGCACTGAATTGCAAAAAGAAACAAGCTGGAAAACAATGCAAAGTCAAATATAACTTGCTTGCTGTTTCTCTCAAATACGTTTTTCTGCAGTAGCTGAAGTTTTGTTGGACATATACAAACTATACATAAAGACAGAGTAATACATTGATATATGCTAGCCAAATCCCATTTAAGCTTAAGGCTCCTCCAAGTGCCATAAGGAGATAAGTCAGAGTGCTTTATCTGTTGGAGGCTTCTTAAGTAGGTAAGTTAGAAATTGGGCAAACAATACAATTTTTATCCTCAACTATGCAAAATCAAGAGTAACTTTTACTTCTACATGCAGAAGTAAAAGTGGAATTTCAGGTATATAAAATACTCACCTGACTTCAACAAATCTAAAAGATTGCACTTGAAGAAGGATCCAGGGGAAACATCTTGGTATAAATTATAGTGTTCTCCTTTCTGGCAACACCTGAAAATAGATCTCTGAGGGGGAGTGAAAACTGGGGTATCTCATGAAGATGTTGCCTCCAGACTTTTGTTAGCTACATCTTTCATTCTGGTCTTAACCTACAGAGTCCTAGGTTTAATCTAACTGCATTTTCCAATCCCATATCTAAAACTAAAATTGCTGTTACCTAACCATATGTATGGTTTTTGTGCACTGCATGGCAGTTTTTAAGGAAAGCCTGTCATGCATCCACTGTACGGTCTCTGATACCACAAAAACTTTCCATGAAATGTCATTTAGGACACCAGTAATTGCTATATTCATTTAATTTAGTAAGGATAGCAAGAAGAAAAAAATCAGTAACAGCATTTCACTACCACTGGTCCCCACGATCAAAGCGGTAGCAAGTGTGGGGCGAGTCCCCTGTCGGGTTTGTTCTGCTTCCTTTGCAAGCTGGGTCCTGGCAAACATACTGGACACGCAGAAAGCATGTGAAATTTCATACACTTATGTGGGCAGTGGGAATACAAAGTGCTCAGGTAATCCTCCCCAACTGGGGAATGCCTGAACGTGTCAGGTCACCCAAACCTAAAGTAGAGAGTAGCCTAAACCTAGGGCCAAGAATATTGGTATACTCAGATACTGCCAATGCTTTTACCCCACCTACTAAGCCAAGACCCTATCATTTCTTGGTAACAAATGTCTAGATGGAAAGTCTCAGTCAGTATTTTAGATGGTGATTCTTTCCTGTCTGCATGAAGACAGACATACAACAATATACAGCAAGCATTAAATCAAGAGGTTCCCTTTTGGGAACCTTGCTTTTGGCCCTTGGGTGTTCTTCACGTTGTTTGTAGAGCTCTGCTCACTTGTCCTTGCTTTGTTTGTGACCTTGAGAAACAATTTGGTTTATGATGGAACAGCGCAAGGAGTTGATAAGTTGCCACTTTACCATTAACTTCTGATTTCGTGAAGGTTACTTTTGATTCCCATCGTTCCTGTGTACGGAGAGCCTCTCGCTTTATCTGAAGAGCCGCGTCCTCCCTGCCTGTTCCTTTGCTTTGCCCTTTGGCAGGCAAGACACCCTAAAATAATCTGATGGACGGAAACACAATTGCTTTTACAAGCACCATACTTCATTATACATTTGTTTTGAAAACAGTTTCCAGAGCCTAGAGTATGTCAGCAGAAGCCAAAGAAATAGTGGTGGTGCTGTTACAAGGTCAGCTCTTCAGAGACGGCAGGCAGCAATGTTGGCACGCTGTCAAATTATCACCATGGCAAAGATGGCAGCTCACAGGCAGTGATTCAGCTGCTTTGACAATACCAAGGCTTCAGCTAAATGTGAAGATAAGTTACTCATACTCCCTCACACACACACACACACTCGCACGCACTCTACCTTGGGGGTTTCTTAATGTCTTTTTTTTTTTTAGATGAAGTCATCGGGTTTAAGAAGAAATAGAAGCATTGTGCTTAAGGCTGACAGACTACAGTGAAAGTTCCTTCCCCTCATACACATATGTTGCATGCATATATACACATAGCTACACAGACACACACCTCCTATAGGCAGTTTATTATTATAAACAAGTTTTTCCTTAAGTAGTTGAAACAGTGAAACCTGATTCTCAAAAGACTTCCTTCCTTTGTATATCATTTCCAGCTTCCTCTCTCGTTAATGTAATGACTCTTGCACCTTCGGTTGTGGGGAGACAGGCTGCAACAGCCCTCCCAGGCAAAAGCCAGCAGGCGCGGGGGCTTGTCAGGGGCTACACACGTGCGGATGGTTCAGCTCTCACGGCCAACAACGTGTAACTGCTCAGTCCTGCTCCCCTTTTGCTCTCTGGGGCACATATTTTGGCTTCTCCCCTCCACTCAGTTGCCAACATTTTTATGACAGTAATAGGAGTTTAATAATTCTGCAAATCTCTTTTACACATACTGTCCTCTTGCTCGTATACAATGAACATTTGCATCTGTAATGTTAACAATGCCATTTACTATACCTCGAATATATCCCTGTACTCCATCCATAAATTGCAAGTCCTCTTAAAACTACAATGATTGGCAGGCTTTGGGGAGCTGCTCAATGTACGAATTTCACTTGAGTTTTTTAATTGGAATGTTTCATTATGAAGTCACTGCTTTTGTTTAATTTTGAGGGTTTCAATTTGTTTGTTTGTTTAATTTTAATTATTTTTATTTTCATTAATTTTTAAATTTTAAATAATTTTAATTTTATTTGTTTTAATTTTGAGGGTCTGGGAGAATAATTTAAAAAAAGCAGGAATGAAAAAACAGCTTGAGAGAAACTACTCATTAATTTTTAAATTTTAAATAATTTTAATTTTATTTGTTTTAATTTTGAGGGTCTGGGAGAATAATTTAAAATACGCAGGAATGAAAAAACAGCTTGAGAGAAACTACCTCCAGTAAACACTGCAGGGTTGTTAGGAGACAATGCCAGCACTATTTGCTCTGAAAAGTCTTTTTCCAGGCTGAAGCAAGCTATAAACTTTGCTTTGCTATACAAGGTGCTTTGTTCTTAGTTTTGATATGAAAAAAAAAGCTTTTGTATCTGTGTGTGCCCTGCAGCCATGTCCTCACTCCATGTTAGGGCAAGAATGGGGTGTGCATCAGCTGCCTCCTCTCTCTGCCTTGGCCTGCACCCAGTAGCTTGTAGCTTTTCCAGAGGAAAGGAAACCCAGCACGGGGAGTTCCCATGCACCCTCACCAGGCCCCAGCTGGGACCACGTGGGGAGGACTCAAGCCTCGATTTACCATCCAGGGTGTGCTCCTACAGGGAAAATAATTCAGCATATCTGCGTGAGCAGTTTTTCCCCAGGAAAGGTACAGGGGTGGCTGCCCACCTGTACGGTGGTGCACGTGCAAGGGCCAGGACCAGGACAGCCCTGCAACTACCAGGGTGATGGGCAAAGCTCACGCCAGCCAAGCACACAGGGTGCAGTGGAGGCTGTGCTGCCTCCTTGCCAGTGGAGTCTACCCAAGGAAGGATTTTTCTCTTTGAAGCAAGATCATGACCCGACTGATCAGTCCCCGGGGGAGCGCAGGTCCCCCTTGCTCTCTCCCCACTGTGGCCTTTAGACTCTGCACTGGGTACACAGTGTGAAGCAGGAGGATGCAGACATCTGGCTGCTTATAAAACAGCAGCATTAATAGGGCTTCCCTAGCAGTCGCTAATTCCAGGAAGTCTCCTCGTTTTCCTAAGAAAAGCTGTTAAGAGGGGAACACCAAAAAATACTCAAAGTCTTTTGAAACAGAAGGTTTTCTTTCTGGAAGTACTGGGGTCTTTGAATGCTTCAGAGCTCTCAGGAACAAATCGCTGTCTAATGATGATAAGCACCTCCGTGTGCTTATCCAACTGACAGGACACGGAGAGCTGAAATTTGGCATGAAGTCCTCCTGCGCCAACAGTTTTGCGTGGCTCACTGCAAGTCTCCATCCTTCGCAATCGGAGGTCATGCAGCCATGCCCTCGCTGCCTTATTTCTTCTTTATCCTTTGGTGGTTTTGGTTCTCGTGAACAGAACAGGCTGCAGACAAGCACATCATAGCCGAGTGCGGTGCCGGTCTGCCTACCTCCTCCCCTTCCTCCTTGGGATGTCTTTCCAGCCAGACTTGGACCTCTTTGGATCAGTGAGTGCAGGTTGCAGGAAGGTCTCGGTTTGCTCAGGCAGAAGCAGCACAGGAGGAGAGGCAGAAAGCCAAGTCCGCTTCATACTTGGCTGTTTTTCCAAAGGAGAGATTATCACTTTTTTTCCCTTTCAGAAAGATACTTGTCAAGGGAATATTAGTGGAAAATGAAAGACAGAAGTGTGTTCCTGTGTGTGTGATCAGGTATGATTACAGAGAGGAAAGATAAATGTACTTTCAGCGAGTACAAGGGCCACTGTCAGAGCTACAGGAAAGGGGGAAGCATTTGCCCATTAGGGGACTACATAAAAGGCAGGAGAGAAAAGAAATAAGCCAGGCAGTGTTTTCAAAATGAGAACGTACATATGGATGCAGGAGTCTAATTTTAATCATCCACGTATGAAATGTTTGGCCCAGCTCCCAATCTCTTCTGAGCAGGAGCAGTTGTTTAGGATTCCCTTTCCTGGCAGGTGTGTAGGCTGTTCCCTCTCCTTCGCAGCGGGGTCCAAATAAACACTCCTGATTCTTCTCGAGAGGAAAAGAGACACACAAAGGAGAAGCTCGCTGTGCAGCAGAGCGGCGTTGGTTCCCCTCCGGCAGTGAAAACAGACATCAACTCTCGGCTCGCCGGCGGGTGGATTTCCCTCCCACCACCATCGCTGCTCCTCAAGCAGGTGGCCAGGTCTGGAGGAAGCCTTATTTCCCGTCACCCACACGCACGCCGCTCGGCACGGGGATGCCAGTAATTTTCTTTTATGAGGGTGGGAAGCAATTACTAACTCCTTAAGCTAGGGAAGAGTCTCTTGAGAGGCATGACTTCTTCCTTGCTAGCATTGCCATATGCTGCCTTTTACTTCAGCAAACTGTAAATGCACAAAAAAAGGCCGTTCCTTTTTTTTTGAATCCGATACCTATTTATCCCAGCCACGCTGTTCAACACGCGCTGCTCACAAGCAACAACATTAGGTGTCTCTTACTATTCTTACAGGTCTTAGGCCTTAAAATAAAAACAGCCCATGCCATAATGAGGTGAAAAGATACTACAGATAACTAGAAATTACATTGCCCAGACCCACAGCTTCTCCTTTTGTTATCATTAGGCATCAGTCTGAAGATCAGTAGAAATGTGTTTGCTAAAAATTGATAATCACTGACTTCCTGTTTTATTTTTAATACATGCTTTGCAGATTGTCTTACCCATTCGGGAAGACGATAGCTCTCATTTCATTGCTGCTGACGCTGTTCTGCTACCTCACAGGAAAGAAAAGCAAGGAAAATAACAGCAGCCTCACAAGGAGGTTAAAGATGCATCGGAGACATTTGTTGACCCAAGAGTGCTGGACGAGAGGTGCGAGTATTGACCAGCAACATCTTGCAACCCCATTCATTACCCAACTGCTGGAAAATGAAGTATCATAAATATTTCATTGATTTTCAGGAACCTAAAGAATAAGCCATGGTACTGAAGTTCAGAGACCAGGGAAGAGGGGAGAGGGAAATGCAAGAGAGGTTTTTTCAGCACTAACTATAAATGAGTAGCTCATCCCATCTCTGCCAAGAGATTTAAGGCCCAGTCACAGCAATACTATTAAAATCCTGGATGAAAATATTCCTTTAGAAAACTTTAAGTAAATGAACTGCATATAATTTAATGGGAGCCCAAATCAAAGCAAATGGCAACAAGAGCAACTCCGCAATAAAAATCTGAAAATGCTTATGACTTCCTGAAAGCAAAACGCACCTGACTACATACTGTGAATCACAAATCACTGCCAGCAGCAGAAAGTATTTTAACACTTTACTGATTTTGGAGTTTGGAATCAGTTCTACTTAAAATTTTACAGGGGAAAAACAATTTCAGTAATTCCCCTTTGTAAAAATAATTTTTTCACAGGCAGGCAAGTCTTGGGTTAACTAGCTCCAAGACTGCAGATCCTGCCTCAGTGAGAACATTTTCAGAGATGAGATATAAAGGAACACTAAATAACTCTTCCCTTGCAAGCTAAAAATAAAACACGTGAATTCCTGCTTCCTTTCAAGATGCTAAAACAAGCCTTCAAACAGCTACTTGAGACTGTTTCACTGGTTCGCGCTACAACCCATCCTTCCCTCCAATTTATTTTCTGTCTGTCCTTGGCAATTGTTACAGAAAGTTCAAAAAAAGACTGGCCTGAGTATTGGTCCCCTATGGAAAATATAATCCCTCTCAACTCAACAAATAACTCTTGCTACACTTGTTATATTACTGGACACAGAAAGGACACCCAGCTCCTGGTCTCAGGCGCACACTTTGCTGGTGCCCCAGCACTTTACCCAGGCAAGGCTTCCCTCTCTTCACACCATGCCTACCCTGCTCTCCATGCACATCCAGGACCGGAGTTGCTACGTGATCCAACACATCCCTCATCCAAAAAAGCAGGCAGCAGGTCCCTGCGATACGTTTTGCAGTAGCCAGAGCTGGATACTGCCCTGCGCGACCAGCCCCGGCAACACAGTACTGCAATCAGCCTACACCAGATATGTCTCTCTTCACCAGTAAAGTCTTATTTGTGCGCAAAATGATGTTTTAAAGCTGTTTCCAGTCCGGTGATGTAGCTGAGGGTGGATTATTTGTGCTGAAATACTGCAGGGGAGTCTCCTGATCGCTTGCATCAATTCAAGGAGCATCTGCCTGCCTGCCTGCCTGCCTGCAGGGCCTGGGGTGGTGAGAGCTGGAGACAGCTGTGGGTTTGCCCTGGCTTATCGCTGCCAAACGAGCAGGATCCGGCCCAAAAGGAAGTGAATAAACCAGGCCATGATCAAAGTGTTTTGAAATCTCAGATAGGAGATCTCCTCCGCTCATGGCGGGAGGGGAGGATGGGGTCGAGGCAAGATAAGAGCTGCGGCGTATCTACCCAGGACTGTGACGGAGGAAGAGCCACGCCACCGCGCAGTCCAGGCAGCCCCGCAGGGGTGGATCTGGCTGCCGGGAGCGCACGGGGAGCTGATGTACTGGGCAGCAGATTTATGAGGAGGAGGAGGTGGAGGTGGTGCCGTGTGTACGCTCCGAGGAGATAAACCCCAGCACCCTCCTGATTCATAGGCAAGGTAGTAAGCTTTCCAGGGCTGAACGTGGGTCAGAGATGATTTTCCTTAATCACCTATTTTGTCTTTTAAAAGCACTCTGTCAAGAGAAAAGGCTAAATTACAAAAACCCCTTATCTGTGTTTTTCAAAGATGTCAGATTACTTAGGGGACTGGTTAATTTAGCTTTTCACTCTGAATATGCAAACACGTCCATTTCATCCCTAAGACCACTTAAGCACATATAAGGCTGTGCTAGAGCCCCAAACCCAAAGCTTGTGTACTAGCCTATAAAAATCCTTTTAAGTTGATGTTAAAAATGAACAAATAAATTATTTTCATTTCCAACTAGTTAAGAATTAAAGCAAATATATTTGTTAGACCTTGATGCTAAGCATTACTGCCTAACAGTAACAACAACAGCAATAATAATAATAAAGAAATCAATAAACCTTTGGGCTTACTTGCCATAACTTGAAAGCTACTTGCAAATATTTGGAAACCTAAACTGTACCAAGAGTCAAAATCATGACAGGAGGTACAGAATATCCACCTCTCCTGTCTTCTCAGTAATTACTTACTTTGTAGCCAACCTTTGGCTTTTTTCTGGTGCATTAGAACAAACATGAATTTAATCACCTATAAAAGTAGTTTTCTACCAAATTTCCTCATTAATAACTTCTGTTAAATGAAAATGATAGTTCTACCATTCTGATATTTAGTTATTGTGTACCAAATCTTTCCACTGAGAAATAGTGAAGAATGGGATCTGTGGATGAATAATTTTGATCGATTGCTTTGTTATCTTCCAAGATGTATAAGGGACCGTGTACTAAGGTATTAATGAATGAGGGTACCTAATAAATATCTTCTAATTCAAGGAATCTGAGGAGGAAACATGATGTTTAGGAAATGCTTTTGAACACTTCTTTACTAGGGAGAGTTAATTACCTGGACAGAGTAAAGCACATGGCTACATGTTTACAAGACCTTCGGTGAGAACAAGAGAAAAATGAAATACTAACCTACAACGCTATGGGTACCTCCGGTGTTACAGAAGAACTCAGTAATGGTTGGACAAAATTAAGAACTACATTGCCATTTTCAAGGACTACACAGATAAACAAATTTTACCACTTTTTTTTTAAGTACCCCCCCCCCCCCCCCACCCCCCCCCCCCCCTACCCGCCACCACGTATCACAGTCTTCACAGTAAACTAGGTCTCTCTCCAAAGTATTTACCTGCTAGTAATGTAGTATGTTCAGCGGTGTCCAGTCTGGGGCTAAAGGTACACCAGGAAAAGAATGAAATGATCAGAGAAGTAGTCTAAGATTAAGCTAGATCCATCTAAGTTCCATTAAGTTTCACAAAAATCCTAAATGCAGTGCATTCCCGCAAATCATTTACTCTTCAAGGGTTAATTAACTACTTTCTTGAAGAAGAAGATGAAGTTTCATATAAAAAAATTACATTCCCACATCTCCAAAACAATTAACTTGGGGAATTCTGTTGGGGATAGCAGCAGAAATAACACATTTTCTATCTCAATCATAACAATGTACACACATTTTTCCAGTCTGAGCTCTTAATCTCTGGGGGTTGCGTGGGTGGGTGTCCCCCCCTACATTTGGCCTTACTAGGCCAAATTAGGCAGATTGGGCAATGACCCCAGTGCTGTTACAAATGAAATGCTGAGGACACCAATAGGGCATGGTGGTCAATAATTCCATGACGAGGGACAACAGCAGAAAGCAACTACAACGGTTAAACGCACGATTAACAGTGGTCAGAGATCACCCACATGAAATTATGGAAGAGTTTCTTACTATCTGGGAAGGTCTGGCAATTCTCTGGAGATAATTCAGCCCTCCAGAAAAAAGCAGCTTGTGTAATTCTCCCGTGACTCTCAGGCAACTCCCTGGAGCAGAACAGGGGAGACCTGGTGAGCTGGTTACTAGCTCTGGTCATCAGAGAGAAAACTTAGCAAGAGAACCCCTCCTATCGAAGGGCATCGGGTGAAATGGAGAAACCAGACTCTTCCCTCTAGACCTTCCATTTAAAACAAACAAACAAGGCCCAGAAATAACATTCCAGAGGGAATGCCTTTTTTTTTTTCTTTCTGAACTATATTTTAATAGAAAGTAGAAAGCACTGCTTCATTTCCTAGGACCCACAGGACTTTTCCTACAGATAATATTACTTGTTAAAACCACTGAGGTGGGCTGTTGTGCAATGTCCAGATCTCCCACTACCAGCTAACCCATATGACCACACACGGTGGTCAGAGAATGCAGATCTAAGGCTTCCTAAGGAGACAACGCCACCATGCATGTCTGGAGTGGCACCAAAGAAAGATTTTGAATTTTAATCAACTTTCTTGGCAACTATAAACAATGGGAAAATGAAGTAGTCCGATTCTGGTGGTTAACGTCCGTGTTCAGGCGGCCGCTCCCACAGGAACGGGAGCAGCCTCACGGAGACAGCAACTGAACTGTGTCATAGACTCACAGAGTGGTTGGGGTTGGAAAGGAGCTCTGGAGGTCATCTGCTCCAAGTCCCTGCTCAAGCAGGGCCACCCGGAACCGCTTGCCCAGGACTACGGATGTCTTACCCAGGAACTGCTCAGCTCTTTCTAGCATCATAGTACTACATTTACAAAATCATTCTCAGGGTAAACTTTAAAAGCAGGGAATTTGTAAATGCTAGGACAAATAGCAACATTAAAAAAGAGTTAAATTGATCTTCAAAGTTTAGTTTTTAAGTAAAACAGCTGTTTCACAGTGCCACAGTTCTGCTATATGGCTCTGCATGGACACAACAAAAAGCTGAAATGCTAATTCTCTGTTTTGAAAAAAATCTTGTTATTGAAGTTAAGTAACAGTTGAACCACAGAGAACCCAGGAAACGGGGCAGTCTATTTAGAGCATTAACCACATTTTGTTTACTGCTTAGGATGAATTCATCATGCAAACGGTCCAAAGTGAGATCCTGGCAGGCTCCGAACATGCTCGGAGAGGCTGAGGCCAGAGACATTCTACATCCATATTAGGCTGTGGATCAAGTCCTGAGCTGGATTCAACAGTTCTGCTTTGCCTGACACTTCAAAAACCCAATAATGGCAATTTACATGCAGAATGGCCACTATCAGAACATCTTAAAATGCATTTGATCACACTATGGGAGTACTAGCTATAGAAGCATGAAACTACTGAAACAGAAACCAAAGCTCCCGTATTAAAAGACTCAAGGAGGATGAGCAGAAGGACTCTTGTCCCTAAGGAAAATTAAAATATTTGCAAATTAACTTTAGCCCAAAGCATGAATCTAATATATACGTCAAATCAAATTTTTGATTTATACTAAGGAAACTACAGAACTAGCCTGCTTACTCAGCACAGAATTTATTTCTAAGAAAAGAAATAAATCCACCTCCCTAAAAATGTCACCATGTTTATTGTTCTTATTAAACTGCAGAGTGCTCAGCAGTTTCAGCTGGCCTACACAGAGGTGGTTTTTTTCCCTCATGCCTTTGGATATTGTGGATAACGTCAGGGAATCAGGTAGAAACAGAACGATGGGCAGTTCTACTACATTGAAGCTTTCCCACAATGCCCATTATTGTGGTATTTGAATACAGCTACTTTAACAAGTTGGGCAACCAGCAAACATCTTCACATAACAATTAGAAATGGGAACAAACTTTATGCACTTAATTTTAAGAGTTTGTGTGGAATGAATTGTCTGCTTAGTATTGTGCACATGAACAAACATTTCCTTTACATCCATGACTCTGGAAAACTTTCCTTTGAAAACAAATCAGAGCCGTGCAGTACCGGTCCTTTAGTGCACCTCCTGACTGTGATTCCTCTCGCACCTACATACAAGCACATCCCGACACAATTTGGATCAATTTGGACTGACACAGACAATCCCTGGAACCTCAGTATCATTCTGAAACCAAATTTTCCCATCCAGATTGTTTAGCTATTTGCACACGTGCACCGGTAATATCTGGCATCTCCAGGACAGCAGAGCTACATGTTGCTACTTAAACCACAGTAACATCACCATGTTATGTGCACTGAGGTACCAATAAAAGGTACCAATACAAGTACTTCTTTGTAAACAGAGAAAACAGAATGCCAGATATAAAGGAATTTGGAAAAAAATTAATGCCAGAAATTAGGGCATCAGCGATTTACTGCAGCACACTGACTATATTGCTGGGCCCAGGAGACAAACTTTTTTGTATCCAATGGCAAGACTTCCCCACAAATATTTTCATTGCTTTTGAAAGCAAATGTGTAATGTCTCTTGAAAAACCCTGCTGATAGCAAGATCCTGCCCAGCGAAAGACAAGCAGTCAAGCTGGGCTCTGGCTTTTCCCAGGGCAGATTTGTTCCAACTTAACTCAGGAGCTGTTAGGGAGGCAGCTTGCCCAAAGCTACTGAATAATCTATTACAGCGTGCAGTGGGGTTCATAACCAATGTCTTGCAACACGATGGTGAGCGACGGCAACCAAACCACTGCTTCTTCTTTATTTGGTTCCATCTCCCTGATAAGACTTTGTCTATATTAGTAAGTGAAACTGGGCAACGGAACACTCCTGGGAGCTGGAGCTGTTGTCTACACCACTACAGCATTACAGCGGTCCCTGGCACCGTTTCGGCCCTGAACAGCCCTCCTTCCTCCAAAGGGCTCCTGGACACAGTTTGGGAGTTTCCAGGGGCCAGAGGCATTTCCAGCAGGCTGTTTGCTTGTGGCCACCCCGCTCTGGAGACTGAGTTCAGTGGTATGGACGTGTGCTGTGCCGTGCTAGTTTGTCTCGGTGCCAGAGGCATCTCTGTGGCGTGTTTACTAGAACAGACGTAGCCTCAGTGTCTCAGTCAGTGAACTATTTAGTATGTTGAGGTCTCTACCTCTTCAGCTAGATATATGAATCTGGATGCCAGAGCTCTTTCCAAAATGATGCAAAACTGACACATCGGTTAGAAAAGCTCATGTTTCAAAATCAGTCTTTTCCCTCTAAAATAGTAATAATAATGGTAATCAGACCAGCTGATTTATCTGAAAGAATTGCAGCTTTCCTTACAGTCTTAAATACAGGCCCTCCATAGCCATAAGCGAGAATCCTGACAGAGGTTGCTCAGACCTAAAGCTACTTTGATAAAGATCATATCCTTTATACTGACTGTTCCTGTGCCAATTTTTTTAAAAATGAGATGCACACTAAGGTGCTCTCAGCAGCCAGAATCTGACCCGATTAGGGCAGACTCTGGCCTTCTTGTCTAGCAACGACTATATGCTCAGAGCAAGAAATAAAGACAGAAACCATCCCTGCCCAAGAAATTGCCATGCTCTGGGATATGTACAAACAAAACTCTTTGGCAAGCTTAGACAATGCATAAACAGAACTCATAAAAAGCTGCTGTGCCTCATAAAAGGTACTTCAGTTTTAACAGTTTCTCTAAGAATCAATATTTTACGTTCAAGTATCCTTAATTCCAAATAGAGGTTATTAAATGAATAGAGGTGGTACCAAGGTAGGAAAAATCCTAGGAGAGTATGAAAACAAAGATGCTCTCAAAAATACTAGCTTCTGTTCCTCAGTGTAGAAGGACTGACAGTACCACATCCTTCTAGCTAGAAAGAAAAACCTCAAACAACACAGTATTTTTCAAAGTAGTAGTTTTGGTATATGTTGTGCTGCCTATTAACCAATGACATTAGCAATGGCGCTTTTTGTGAATGAGCTGTATCTATTTCTTCGTGCAGTGCCTACAATGTTTTTTTCTGTTCTGCTGCGTAAGGTGCGAATTCCTGGGACAAGCAGTACATCTCATGGCATCACGTATCCTGTGAACTACATATTTTATCTGAGAGCGGGAGTTTTACTTCCTTTAGCACGCAGCCAGAGGCAAAGTTTCATCTCCAAAGATATGTTTAATGTCAGTGAGCCCACTTGAGCTGACATCCTAAATACACTTCCCAGCTGATCAACCAGTTTTGTTGTTTAAAGGCCACTTGATTCATATAAATGGAAAGTAACTGTCACAGATTTTTACTTGCAATTACGCAGCCAAGATTTTTAATCTTTTTGGAATCTAGGACTTTTTTCTTTCTTTTAAGCCTTTGTTTCTAACCCCATTTGTACACAGAAACTTGAATTTTGTTTGCAAACAAAATGCTGTGGTAGGGCTCTGGTCAGAGCACCTGGTATGTGGCAGGACAGCAAAGGCAAAATCGCGCTTGTGCTCTGCCCTCCCATTCCCCTCTCCAGCCTCCAGCAAACATGGCGCCTTCCTCGCCCATCTGTTACTTCTCATCACGGACACAGAGGGATTCGTATCTCTGCTGCTCTTTTTGTAAAGAAGTCACCTATATGCTGTATTATATTTCAGACATCAAAGCGATCACTGCTAGTCTAGGCTTATGCCAACAGCTACGTCAGTTTTGGGGGAAGTGCTGGCAACCTCAGCACCATACAAGCAGAGAAGATGACTTTGGCACCCAGCCTGGCCTGCACAGCAGTTATTTCTGTACACACGAAACCACTTGCAACAGCAATATAAGCTCACAGTCGCTTGTATCTGCACATCAGCTCGTTCAGTTCAGCATCTTTCCTTTTTGTAACAGGAAGTTCACAATTTTCCTGCATTATCTAAAACCTGGGAAATATCTTTGTTCGTGGCACTTACCTGTCTTAATTAAAGTATTTTTGTCTGAGCAGCTGGCAATCCATTTATTCAGGTAGGAAAGCCCAGAGCGTATTTAAATAATGACTGAGTTCAGTATAGCTTTCTGAACCCCTTAATACGTCGCTACACCAAGGCCTGTGGTTTAACACACAAATTACAGTACATGAAATGGACTGTGTCCCTGAAGAAGTCAGGAAGGCAACCTTTGTCTAGAGTAAATTGCTGGGATGTGGGATTTCTTCTTTTTATTTGTTTCCAAACATGTATTTCCCCATAGTGGGAAAATCTGCCTTGCATTAATAAAAGGCCGTGCCTTTAATAAACTTTTTAACTATGGATATTTTTTTTTTTTTTTTTTTTTTTAGTTGTCCAGCTGATGAATTATTTTATAATTTTGGAAGCTGTTCATAGAGGTGAAGTCACTGAGATGTATTCATACCCTCTCCATGGTCTTTATGCCTTGGCCAGAATATTTCTCATCCAACAGTCAAGAAACATGAGGTCCAGTGAGGTGAAAGGCAGGAGAAGCGAGCACAGAAAATCTTGTGAAAGAGATCAGAATTGCCAGAATTTTGTTTGTGTTTTCAACAGGTACAAGTTGGCTTTGTAAAAAACATTATTTCTTGCAAACTTTGTCTATTACTTATCCTTAAACCATTACTACCAGAGAGGAAACTGGAGCAGGAGCAGTGAGTCTGAAAGCAAGAAAGGACTATATATAAATAAGATCTTTTGAGGGGGAAGTGATCTCACAGCATTATAAATTGCAAAGTTATTTTCCATTATAAAGAATTCATTTAGGCGATGTAAGAGGATTGGGGGATCAATAGAGAAATGTATCCAAAAGTATTATGTAGCTCAGTAAAAAATATTAACTCTTTGCTCCCCCCATCATGCAACTTTCACATTGTTCTCAAGCAAACCTCTTCATGTGGATAAAATACAGTAAGCATGGGGCATTTAATAAGCAGGAAATAACATTCAACTGACCACACTGAACAAAACAGATATTGAATCAAAAGGCTCTTCCTGAAGAAAAGGGAGATAGCTAAAAGAGAACAGCAACGACAAAAAAATGCAGAGTTGAAGAAAGGTGTAATCCTAACATCAGACACACTGATGACAGCAGGATTATTTTCTACTCAATACTGGCCAATGCTCCATAACAAAGGTTTCAAACTGTTCATGTATTTCTTTTCATAGAATCATAGACTCATTAAGGTTGGAAGAGACCTCTAAGATCATCGAGTCCAACCGTCAACCCA